>NC_060190.1:71147789-71272789 GCF_021184085.1 Oncorhynchus gorbuscha | reverse complement strand
AACAGCTATGTTATTATAGAGGGATGTATAACTATCAACAGCTATGTTATTATAGAGGGATGTATAACTATCAACAGCTATGTTATTATAGAGGGATGTATAACTATCAACAGCTATGTTATTATAGAGGGATGTACTGTATAACTATCAACAGCTATGTTATTATAGAGGGATGTATAACTATCAACAGCTATGTTATTATAGAGGGATGTATAAACTATCAACAGCTATGTTATTATAGAGGGATGTATAACTATCAACAGCTATGTTATTATAGAGGGATGTACTGTAACTATCAACAGCTATGTTATTATAGAGGGATGTATAACTATCAACAGCTATGTTATTATAGAGGGATGTAACTGTATATAGGGATGTACTGTATACTATCAACAGCTATGTTATTATAGAGGGATGTATAACTATCAACAGCTATGTTATTATAGAGGGATGTATAACTATCAACAGCTATGTTATTATAGAGGGATGTATAACTATCAACAGCTATGTTATTATAGAGGGATGTACTGTATAACTATCAACAGCTATGTTATTATAGAGGGATGTATAACTATCAACAGCTATGTTATTATAGAGGGATGTATAACTATCAACAGCTATGTTATTATAGAGGGATGTATAACTATCAACAGCTATGTTATTATAGAGGGATGTATGTAAACTATCAACAGCTATGTTATTATAGAGGATGTTTAATAGTGTATAACTATCAACAGCTATGTTATTATAGAGGATGGGTGATGTATAACTATCAACAGCTATGTTATTATAGAGGGATGTATAACTATCAACAGCTATGTTATTATAGAGGGATGTACTGTATAAACTATCAACAGCTATGTTATTATAGAGGGATGTATAACTATCAACAGCTATGTTATTATAGAGGGATGTATGTATAACTATCAACAGCTATGTTATTATAGAGGGATGTACTAACTATCAACAGCTATGTTATTATAGAGGGATGTATGGTAACTATCAACAGCTATGTTATTATAGAGGGATGTATAACTATCAACAGCTATGTTATTATAGAGGGATGTATAACTATCAACAGCTATGTTATTATAGAGGGTATGTATAACTATCAACAGCTATGTTATTATAGAGGGATGTATAACTATCAACAGCTATGTTATTATAGAGGGATGTGATAACTATCAACAGCTATGTTATTATAGAGGGATGTATAACTATCAACAGCTATGTTATTATAGAGGGATGTACTAACTATCAACAGCTATGTTATTATAGAGGGATGTATAACTGTCAACAGCTATAATTATAATAGCTATCAACAGTTATTATTATAGAGGGATGTACTAACTATCAACAGCTATGTTATTATAGAGGGATGTATAACTATCAACAGCTAATTAATTATTATAGAGGGATGGAGAGAGAGAGAGGAGATGAGATGGAGAGAGATTAATTGAGAGAGAGAGAAACCTTAAGAGATAACCAAGAGAAGAGAGAAATCTGTAATTAATTGATAACCAATTAACTGTTTGGTAAATCTGTAATTAATTGATAATCAGAACCGAGAAACCAGAGAGAGAGAGACAGAGACAGAGAATTAATTGATAATCACTTAACCTAAGACAGAAACATTAGATTCCAATCACTGATCCTGCTGGATGTTTAATAGTGGCCAGAGAGCAACAGTTACATATGTTTGGGGGTGGTAGGTTTAAATATAGAGTGAAGTAACCAATTAACTGGGTGAATGAAATGGATAATCTGTTTGAAAGCTACCATAATTGATTTCACTTATCCCAATTAATTGATTCAATTTCTAAACTGGTGCAATGTTCAAGTAGAGCCTGTTTGGTACATTTTCACCACTCTTAGTACAAACCTCACAATCATCCAGTCACTTTTAAACCCAAACTTAGTGTTTCATCTGGAAATACCCGTTTCACATTGTAATACATGTTTATATAAAGCAATTGATTTTCACATTGTAAACCTCACATTCATTTTGATATGATTGAAACATTTTACTATTACTTAATCTGAATGCTCTTAATTGATAACCAATTAACTGTTTGGTAAATCTGTAATTAATTGATAATCACTTAACCGTTTGGTAAACCTCTAATTAATTGATAATCACTTAACCGTTTGGTAAACCTCTAATTAATTGATAATCACTTAACCGTTTGGTAAACCTGTAATTAATTGATAATCACTTAACCGTTTGGTAAATCTGTAATTAATTGATAATCACTTAACTGTTTGGTAAATCTCTAATTAATTGATAATCACTTAACCGTTTGGTAAACCTCTAATTAATTGATAATCACTTAACCGTTTGGTAAACCTCTAATTAATTGATAATCACTTAACCGTTTGGTAAACCTCTAATTAATTGATAATCACTTAACCGTTTGGTAAATCTCTAATTAATTGATAATCACTTAACCGTTTGGTAAACCTCTAATTAATTGATAATCACTTAACCGTTTGGTAAACCTCTAATTAATTGATAATCACTTAACCGTTTGGTAAACCTCTAATTAATTGATAATCACTTAACCGTTTGGTAAACCTCTAATTAATTGATAATCACTTAACCGTTTGGTAAACCTGTAATTAATTGATAACCAATTAACTGTTTGGTAAATCTGTAATTAATTGATAACCAATTAACTGTTTGGTAAATCTGTAATTAATTGATAATCACTTAACCGTTTGGTAAACCTCTAATTAATTGATAATCACTTAACCGTTTGGTAAATCTCTAATTAATTGATAATCACTTAACCGTTTGGTAATTCTCAAGTTAATTGATAACCAATTAACTGTTTGGTAAATCTGTAATTAATTGATAATCACTTAACCGTTTGGTAAATCTCTAATTAATTGATAATCACTTAACCGTTTGGTAAACTCATAACAGGGACAAGACTGATAATTGATAATCACTTAACTGTTTGGTAAAACCTGTAATTAATTGATAATCACTTAACCGTTTGGTAAATCACTTACTTTAAACTCTAATTAATTGATAATCACTTAACCGCTGGTAATTGATAATCACTTAACCGTTTGGTAATTCTCAATTAATTGATAATCACTTAACCGTTTGGTAAACCTCTAATTAATTGATAATCAGACTTAACCGCAAGGTAAACCTCTAATTAATTGATAATCACTTAACCGTTTGGTAAACCTCTAATTAATTGATAATCACTTAACCGTTTTGTAAACCTCTAATTAATTGATAATCAACAGGAACTTAAAAGGAGGTTAATAGGACCAATTGGTAACCTGTCTGTCAATTAATTGATAATCACTTAACCGCCCATGGTAAACCTGTAATTAATTGATAATCACTTAACCGGCTTGGTAAACCTCTAATTAATTGATAATCACTTATCCGTTTGGTAAACCTCTAATTAATTGATAATCACTTAACCGTTTGGTAAACCTCTAATTAATTGATAATCACTTATCCGCTTGGTAAACCTCTAATTAATTGATAATCAATCCGTTTTGGCATAAACCTCTAACAAAAACCGTTTGGTAAACCTGTAATTAATTGATAATCACTTAACCGTTTGGTAAACCTGTAATTAAGTCTTTCAATTCCCCAGACCACAGAAGAACCCTCGAATCAGTAGAAGCAGGCATTGATAATCACTTAACCGTTTGGTAAATATCTAATTCATTGATAATCACTTAACCGCTTGGTAAACCTCTAATTAATTGATAATCACTTAACCGCAAGGTGGGTAAACTGGCTTGTCTACTCCAGACAGATGAGAAATACATCATGAAAATGTATGTCTGTAAAGTAGAAACATATAAAGTATAATATACTGCATTCTATAATGACTACATGGTTTTGATATCTGATATTGACAACACCCGAGACGTACTGAATGTAACAAATGCATCGTATATACAGTAAACATGAATCCAGAATGTTCAAAACTAACAGAAATCCTTCAGATTGTACAGGAAAACAACTGAGAAGGTGCTTTACTAGAATGTCATTGGTCAATACAGAACCGTAATACTGGCCACTTACAAAGCAGATGATTTTATCCAAACAGTGATTCCACATCTTTTGGTATGTTATCCCAGTGGGAATCAAACCCACAACTACTGGTGCTGCTAGTGCAACGCTAAGACCAGCAGAGGGAAACGAATAGCATGGGGAGCACAGGGACAAGACATGATAATAAATGACAAACATGACAGGTGCTGCTAGTGCAACGCTCTTACGAACTGAACCACGTACAGGACCACTACAATACAATCAGGCACATGCACAGATAGGGCTGCACCTGTACAGAGCACATGCCCCTCTGCGCTAACCAGTCTCCAAAGCGCTCTTTTGATTTGGGTAAAAAAATATATACATTTTTTGTCATTGTTGTTCTGAACTGACTGCAAGTTGTTAAATGAGTCATTTAATTAACCATCTACTGATTTTATGGAACTAAATAACCAAATTCTTTACTGCGATGATGATGAGAACCTGTGGTCAAATGCTCAAGTCAGGCTTGGATTCTCCAAAAGGTTTTTCACTAAGGGGACATGAACACTGAGGACATTCACTGCCATGTTGATGAGACCCAATGGCCAGATTCTCAAGCCAGGCTCGATGCTAACTAGCGCCTGCTGAACATTGTGTTTCTTTCATTCATTTCATTCCTTTCATTTGATTACAATACAGCAACCGTATGTTGTAAATATATCTAAACAGTACATGTATTTTTTGCATCAGTAATTGGGAAATTAAATCAACCAATCAAATCAAATGTTATTAGTCACATGCGCTGAGTACAACAGGTGTGCAGAGGTTACAGTGAAATGCTGAATACAACAGGTGTAGTAGAGGTTACAGTGAAATGATGAATACAACAGGTGTAGTAGAGGTTACAGTGAAATGCTGAATACAACAGGTGTAGTAGACCTTACAGTGAAATGCTGAATAGAACAGGTGTAGTAGACCTAACAGTGAAATGCTGAATACAACAGGTGTAGTAGACCTTACAGTGAAATGCTGAATACAACAGGTGTAGTAGACCTTACAGTGAAATGCTGAATACAACAGGTGTAGTAGACCTTACAGTGAAATGCTGAATACAACAGGTGTAGTAGACCTTACAGTGAAATGTTGAATACAACAGGTATAGTAGAGGTTACAGTGAAATGCTGAATACAACAGGTATAGTAGAGGTTACAGTGAAATGCTGAATACAACAGGTATAGTAGAGGTTACAGTGAAATGTTGAATACAACAGGTGTGCAGAGGTTACAGTGAAATGATGAATACAACAGGTGTAGTAGAGGTTACAGTGAAATGCTGAATACAACAGGTGTAGTAGAGGTTACAGTGAAATGCTGAATACAACAGGTGTAGTAGACCTTACAGTGAAATGATGAATACAACAGGTGTAGTAGACCTCACAGTGAAATGCTGAATACAACAGGTGTAGTAGACCTTACAGTGAAATGCTGAATACAACAGGTGTAGTAGACCTTACAGTGAAATGATGAATACAACAGGTGTAGTAGACCTCACAGTGAAATGCTGAATACAACAGGTGTAGTAGACCTTACAGTGAAATGCTGAATACAACAGGTGTAGTAGACCTTACAGTGAAATACTGAATACAACAGGTGTAGTAGAGGTTACAGTGAAATGCTGAATATAACAGGTGTAGTAGACCTTACAGTGAAATGCTGAATACAAGGAGGTGTAAAGACCTTACAGTGAAATGCAGAGGAGGGTAATAGACTACAGGTATATACAGTAAAGACCTTACAGTGAAATGCTGAATACAACAGGTGTAGTAGAGGTTACAGTGAAATGCTGAATACAACAGGTGTAGTAGAGGTTACAGTGAAATGCTGAATACAACAGGTGTAGTAGACCTTACAGTGAAATGATGAATACAACAGGTGTAGTAGACCTCACAGTGAAATGCTGAATACAACAGGTGTAGTAGACCTTACAGTGAAATGCTGAATACAACAGGTGTAGTAGACCTTACAGTGAAATGCTGAATACAACAGGTGTAGTAGACCTTACAGTGAAATGCTGAATACAACAGGTGTAGTAGACCTTACAGTGAAATGCTGAATACAACAGGTGTAGTAGACCTTACAGTGAAATGCTTACAGAGGGGACAAGCCCCTAACCAACAATGCAGTTTTTAAAAATACACGGATAAGAATAAGAGATAAAAGTAACAAGTAATTAAAGAGCAGCAGTAAAATGTAAAATAACAATAGCAAGACTACAGTATATACAGAGGAGGGTAAAGACTACAGTATATACAGAGGGGGTAAAGACTACAGTATATACAGAGGGGGGTTAAGACTACAGTATATACAGTGGAGGGTAAAGACTACAATATATACAGAGGAGGGTAAATACTACAGTATATACAGAGGAGGGTAAAGACTACAGTATATACAGAGGGGGTAAAGACTACAGTATATACAGAGGGGGTAAAGACTACAGTATATACAGAGGAGGGTAAAGACTACAGTATATACAGAGGGGGTTAAGACTACAGTATATACAGTGGAGGGTAAAGACTACAATATATACAGAGGAGGGTAAATACTACAGTATATACAGAGGAGGGTAAAGACTACAGTATATACAGAGGGGGGTAAAGACTACAGTATATACAGAGGGGGTAAAGACTACAGTATATACAGAGGGGGTAAAGACTACAGTATATACAGAGGGGGTAAAGACTACAGTATATACAGAGGGGGTAAAGACTACAGTATATACAGAGGGGGTAAAGACTACAGTATATACAGTGGAAAGACTACAGTATATACAGAGGAGGGTAAAGACTACAGTATATACAGAGGAGGGTAAAGACTACAGTATATACAGAGGGGGTAAAGACTACAGTATATACAGTGGAAAGACTACAGTATATACAGAGGGGGTAAAGACTACAGTATATACAGAGGAGGGTAAAGACTACAGTATATACAGAGGGGGTAAAGACTACAGTATATACAGAGGGGGGTAAAGACTACAGTATATACAGAGGGGGTAAAGACTACAGTATATACAGAGGGGGTAAAGACTACAGTGTATACAGAGGGGGTAAAGACTACAGTATATACAGAGGAGGGTAAAGACTACAGTATATACAGAGGAGGGTAAAGACTACAGAATATACAGAGGGGGTAAAGACTACAGTATATACAGAGGGGGTAAAGACTACAGTATATACAGAGGGGGTAAAGACTACAGTATATACAGAGGGGGTAAAGACTACAGTGTATACAGAGGGGGGTAAAGACTACAGTATATACAGAGGAGGGTAAAGACTACAGTATATACAGAGGAGGGTAAAGACTACAGAATATACAGAGGGGGGTAAAGACTACAGTATATACAGAGGGGGTAAAGACTACAGTATATCCAGAGGAGGGTAAAGACTACAGTATATACAGAGGAGGGTAAAGACTACAGTATATACAGAGGAGGGTAAAGACTACAGTATATACAGAGGAGGGTAAAGACTACAGTATATACAGAGGGGGGTTAAGACTACAGTATATACAGTGGAGGGTAAAGACTACAATATATACAGAGGAGGGTAAATACTACAGTATATACAGAGGAGGGTAAAGACTACAGTATATACAGAGGGGGGTAAAGACTACAGTATATACAGAGGGGGTAAAGACTACAGTATATACAGAGGGGGTAAAGACTACAGTATATACAGAGGAGGGTAAAGACTACAGTATATACAGAGGAGGGTAAAGACTACAGTATATACAGAGGGGGGTAAAGACTACAGTATATACGGAGGAGGGTAAAGACTACAGTATATACAGAGGGGGTTAAAGAGTACAGTATATACAGAGGAGGGTAAAGACTACAGTATATACAGAGGAGGGTAAAGTCTACAGTATATACAAAGGGGGTAAAGACTACAGTATATACAGAGGGGGTAAAGACTACAGTATATACAGAGGGGGTAAAGACTACAGTATATACAGAGGGGGGTAAAGACTACAGTATATACAGAGGGGGGTAAAGACTACAGTATATAGAGAGGGTGGTAAAGACTACAGTATATACAGAGGAGGGTAAAGACTACAGTATATACAGAGGGGGGTAAAGACTACAGTATATACAAAGGGGGGTAAAGACTACAGTATATACAAAGGGGGGTAAAGACTACAGTATATACAGAGGGGGTAAAGACTACAGTATATACAGTGGAAAGACTACAGTATATACAGAGGAGGGTAAAGACTACAGTATATACAGAGGAGGGTAAAGACTACAGTATATACAGAGGGGGTAAAGACTACAGTATATACAGTGGAAAGACTACAGTATATACAGAGGGGGGTAAAGACTACAGTATATACAGAGGAGGGTAAAGACTACAGTATATACAGAGGAGGGTAAAGACTACAGTATATACAGAGGGGGGTAAAGACTACAGTATATACAGAGGGGGTAAAGACTACAGTATATACAGAGGGGGTAAAGACTACAGTGTATACAGAGGGGGAAAGACTACAGTATATACAGAGGAGGGTAAAGACTACAGTATATACAGAGGAGGGTAAAGACTACAGAATATACAGAGGGGGTAAAGACTACAGTATATACAGAGGGGGGTAAAGACTACAGTATATACAGAGGAGGGTAAAGACTACAGTATATACAGAGGAGGGTAAAGACTACAGTATATACAGAGGAGGGTAAAGACTACAGTATATACAGAGGAGGGTAAAGACTACAGTATATACAGAGGGGGGTTAAGACTACAGTATATACAGTGGAGGGTAAAGACTACAATATATACAGAGGAGGGTAAATACTACAGTATATACAGAGGAGGGTAAAGACTACAGTATATACAGAGGGGGGTAAAGACTACAGTATATACAGAGGGGGGTAAAGACTACAGTATATACAGAGGGGGGTAAAGACTACAGTATATACAGAGGAGGGTAAAGACTACAGTATATACAGAGGAGGGTAAAGACTACAGTATATACAGAGGGGGGTAAAGACTACAGTATATACGGAGGAGGGTAAAGACTACAGTATATACAGAGGGGGTTAAAGAGTACAGTATATACAGAGGAGGGTAAAGACTACAGTATATACGGAGGAGGGTAAAGTCTACAGTATATACAAAGGGGGTAAAGACTACAGTATATACAGAGGGGGTAAAGACTACAGTATATACAGAGGGGGTAAAGACTACAGCATATACAGAGGGGGTAAAGACTACAGTATATAGAGAGGGTGGTAAAGACTACAGTATATACAGAGGAGGGTAAAGACTACAGTATATACAGAGGGGGTAAAGACTACAGTATATACAAAGGGGGTAAAGACTACAGTATATACAAAGGGGGTAAAGACTACAGTATATACAGAGGGGTAAAGACTACAGTATATACAGTGGAAAGACTACAGTATATACAGAGGAGGGTAAAGACTACAGTATATACAGAGGAGGGTAAAGACTACAGTATATACAGAGGAGGGTAAAGACTACAGTATATACAGAGGGGGGTAAAGACTACAGTATATACAGAGGGGGGTAAAGACTGCAGTATATACAGAGGGGGTTAAAGAGTACAGTATATACAGAGGGGGTTAAAGAGTACAGTATATACAGTGGAAAGACTACAGTATATACAGAGGAGGGTAAAAACTACAGTATATACAGAGGAGGGTAAAGATGCTGAGTCAATGTGCACCGATTAGTTGAGGTCGTATGTACATGTAGGTAATGCTATTAAAGTGACTATGATAGATGAAAACAGAGAACAGCAGCAGCGTAGTGGTGTTGGGGGGCAATGCAACTAGTCTGGGTAGCCATTTGACTAGATGTTCAGGAGTCTTATGGCTTGGGGCTAGAATGTGTTGAGAAGCCTTTTGGACCTGGATTTGATGCCCCGGTACCGCTTGCCGTGCGGTAGAAGAGAGAACAGTCTATGACTGGGATGGCTGGAGTCCTTGACAATTCTTAGGGACATTCCTCTGACACCGCCTGGTATAGAGGTCCTGGATGGCAGGAAGCTTGGCCCCAGTGATGTAATGGGCCATTCGCACTACCCTCTATAGTACCGAGCTGTTTCCATACCAGGCAGTGATGCAACCAGTTAGGATGCTCTTGATAGTGCAACTGTAGAACCTTTTAAAGATCTGAGGACCATTGCCTGAGACAGAATAAGAACAAGTCTTTGATATGAATTACTAATCTGCAGCTAGGAATTCGGTATCATTGAACAAGAAGACCGACAAGCCGAAACAACTATCCTATAATGACATGAATGAATGTCACTCTGAATTACCCACTCTAACCACGACAGAGAGAGAGAGGACGGACACTCTCCAACAGAAACAAACTTTTCACCAGCGATCAAGACGACACACTGAGCGTAAATATATATATTGATTGCAGTTGTTCCCGAATGAGTGAGCAAAGGATTAACATTTCAATTGTTATAATCATCACTTTGTAGTGACCATATTTACTTTGTTTGTTTGTGTGTGTACTTATGTGATTGTTTAGTTAGTTAATAAATAAATTATTTAAGACAATTGATGTATGGATGACTCATAGTGAAGAATGGGTTCATGCAGATAATCAACCATTTCCGATGTTTGGAATGAGACTAATGTGAGGTAAAGTAAATAATGAATTAATTAAGAAGACTAATTGATCAGATATTAAAATATCTGAAAAGTTGTATTTGGAAAATTATCTTTGTAATCTGAATATTTTACTTGGTGCCCCTGACTTCCTAGTTAATTACGTTTGCCTGATTAGTTAATAACGAAATGCAAATTACAGAGAATATTTGATAAAAACTAAGTCTTCAGTTAATGACAGTAAAGACATGACAATGTTCACAAATCTGATTGACCTTTAGCCATGTCTTCATGCATTTTGTGAAAGTATGATATGTGGTGCAGTTATGTGTGTCTGATGGCAGTGTATTCCAGAAATGGGAAGCTCTCACAGAGAAAGCAAATTTACTAAAGGTGCTTTTCCTTAAGGGAACTATACAGTCACCTCTCATGGCAGACCTTGTGGATCTGCTGCCATATGTTTGGGTTTTCTGTTTCACAAAAGTACTGAGTGGAGGGGGAGCCAGGTCATGTAGGATCTTGAATACAAGACACTCGTCAGTGTATTGCACAAGATTTTCACAACTCAGGAGCTCATGCTTTCTGAGGATGTAACAGTGATGATGGCTATTGGGCTTCCTATCAAGCACTTTGAGAGCCTGTTTGTAGACAGACTGAATAGGTTTTAATGTTGTACAGCAAGCTTCGTTCACTAGTCAAGCAGTATGTTAAGTGGGGGAGTATCATAGATTTGAAGTACAGTTTTGCTACCTCTGTCGTCAAACAATTTCGTATAAATCGGAAATTAGCTAGGTTGAATTTGGATCTGAATGTATGATGCCAAGGTACTTAAAATCTGCCTTCTAATGTGACGCGATGTTGCAGCGGCACAGTCTACTTCCAAAACGTACTTAAAATCAGATACCACCTGGAGCTTCTCCCCCGACACATAGACATCTGGCTCAGTAGCATCAGATACCACCTTAGAGCTTCTCCCCTGATACATAGACGTCTGGCTCAGTAGCATCAGATACCACCTGGAGCTTCTCCCCCGACACATAGACATCTGGCTCAGTAGCATCAGATACCACCTTAGAGCTTCTCCCCTGATACATAGACGTCTGGCTCAGTAGCATCAGATACCAGCTGGAGCTTCTCCCCTGACACATAGACATCTGGCTCAGTAGCATCAGATACCACCTTAGAGCTTCTCCCCTGATACATAGACATCTGGCTCAGTAGCATCAGATACCACCTGTAGCTTCTACCCTGACACACAGACATCGGGCTCAGTAGCATCAGATACCACCTGGAGCTTCTCCCCTGACACATAGACATCTGGCTCAGTAGCATCAGATACCACCTGGAGCTTCTCCCCTGACACATAGACATCTGGCTCAGTAGCATCAGATACCACCTGTAGCTTCTACCCTGACACACAGACATCTGGCTCAGTAGCATCAGATACCACCTGGAGCTTCTCCCCTGACACATAGACATCTGGCTCAGTAGCATCAGATACCACCTGTAGCTTCTACCCTGACACACAGACATCGGGCTCAGTAGCATCAGATACCACCTGGAGCTTCTCCCCTGACACATAGACATCTGGCTCAGTAGCATCAGATACCACCTGGAGCTTCTCACCTGAAACATAGACGTCTGGCTCAGTAGCATCAGATACCAGCTGGAGCTTCTCCCCTGAAACATAGACATCTGGCTCAGTGGCATCAGATACCACCTGGAGCTTCACCCCTGACACATAGACGTCTGGCTCAGTAGCATCAGATACCAGCTGGAGCTTCTCCCCTGAAACATAGACATCTGGCTCAGTGGCATCAGATACCACCTGGAGCTTCTCCCCTGACACATAGACGTCTGGCTCAGTAGCATCAGATACCAGCTGGAGCTTCTCCCCTGAAACATAGACGTCTGGCTCAGTAGCATCAGATACCACCTGGAGCTTCTCCCCTGACACATAGACATCTGGCTCAGTAGCATCAGATACCACCTGGAGCTTCTCCCCTGACACATAGACACATAGACATCTGGCTCAGTAGCATCAGATACCAGCTGGAGCTTCTCCCCTGACACACAGACACATAGACGTCTGGCTCAGTAGCATCTGTTGCCCTCTTTGTGAAGAACATGCAAAATGCACATGAAGTGAGATGCAAACACGAGTCACTGAGCCACTTTGTAACCTGGACCATTGCAGTAGTGAGTCACTGAGCCACTTTGTAACCTGGACCATTACAGTAGTGAGTCACTGAGTCAATTTGTAACCTGGAGCATTACAGTGGTGAGTCACTGAGTCAATTTGTAACCTGGACCATTACAGTAGTGAGTCACTGAGTCACTTTGTAACCTGGACCATTGCAGTAGTGAGTCACTGAGTCACTTTGTAACCTGGACCATTACAGTAGTGAGTCACTGTGTCACTTTGTAACCTGGACCATTGCAGTAGTGAGTCACTGAGTCACTTTGTAACCTGGACCATTACAGTAGTGAGTCACTGTGTCACTTTGTAACCTGGAGCATTACAGTGGTGAGTCACTGAGTCACTTTGTAACCTGGACCATTACAGTAGTGAGTCACTGAGTCACTTTGTAACCTGGACCATTACAGTAGTGAGTCACTGAGTCACTTTGTAACCTGGACCACTACAGTAGTGAGTCACTGAGTCACTTTGTAACCTGGACCATTACAGTAGTGAGTCACTGAGTCACTTTGTAACCTGGACCATTACAGTAGTGAGTCACTGAGTCACTTTGTAACCTGGACCATTACAGTAGTGAGTCACTGAGTCACTTTGTAACCTGGACCATTACAGTAGTGAGTCACTGAGTCACTTTGTAACCTGGACCATTGCAGTAGTGAGTCACTGAGTCACTTTGTAACCTGGACCATTACAGTAGTGAGTCACTGAGTCACTTTGTAACCTGGACCATTACAGTAGTGAGTCACTGAGTCACTTTGTAACCTGGACCACTACAGTAGTGAGTCACTGAGTCACTTTGTAACCTGGACCATTACAGTAGTGAGTCACTGAGTCACTTTGTAACCTGGACCACTACAGTAGTGAGTCACTGAGTCACTTTGTAACCTGGACCATTACAGTAGTGAGTCACTGAGTCACTTTGTAACCTGGACCATTACAGTAGTGAGTCACTATGGGGCTGTTTTTAGAGCATAATCTCGTTATTTCATCAATTTCCAGATTTCTCCATTTAGCCAAGGAAGAGTGCTCTTTTGGCCAGGTTTGGATTTGATTTTCTTTAGGAAGCCATTTATTGTCGTTGTGGATTGAAAAACCTTACTATCAGCTTCCACGTCTGTATAGGACAAGATATCATTCCAGTTAATTCCATTAGTTGCATTTTCAAAATAGCTTAATTCACTCTTAGGTATTCTTAGTTGATCCGGCTTTCTAACAGTAGAGAGGTTAAACCTGTTCTTAGACAGCTTTCTGGCTATAAGTGTCAGATTATGATCAGATAGCCCAGTAACCATATTGAATGATTTAGTCACTCTCTCTGGTTTATTACTGAACAGCAGATCAATCTGTGTTTTAGAACAAGTCACCCTGGTTGGCCCTTTAACTAGCTGGGTAAGGTCAAAGGTATTAGTGATCCGTTTGAGGGTTCATAATGTCTTGTCTTCATAATTAATGTTAAAATCTCCCATTAAGATGACCTCTTTTCCAAAATCACATTCCCTAAGCATGTTATTAAACTGATCAAAAACACACTTTTGGTGGAAGGTGGCCTATACATTCCAATGAGGGTAAAAGACATTTGGGGAGACAGTGTAACGTTCAGGCCGATACATTCTAGTTCATTATCACATGACCACTCAATTTGTTTACATCGGATATGTTCTTTAATGTAAATCATCACACCCCCTCCTCTTCCTCCAATCCTGTCTCTCCTGAAGACATTGTAGCCAATCACAATCAAAGCAGCATATGGAGAGGTTTTATGGAGCCGTGTCTCTGAGAGGCAGAGGAAGTCAAGGTTGGAGTCTGTGACAAGATGTTGAATTATTACTAGAAAATATTCTTATTCATGAAAATCACAAGTGAAATATATTGAAACACAGCTTAGCCTTTTGTTAATCACCCTGTCATCTCAGATTTTCAAAATATGCTTTACAGCTAAAGCAAGACAAGCATTTGTGTAAGTTCATCGATAGCCTAGCATAGCATTATGTCCAGCTAGCAGCAGGTAACTTGGTCACAAAAATCAGAAAAGCAATCAAATGAAATCGTTTACCTTTGATGAGCTTCAGATGTTTTCACTCACGAGACTCCCAGTTAGATAGGAAATGTTCCTTTTTTTGTAGGCGAAATAGCTCCGTCGGTTCTTCACGTTTGGCTGAGAAATCGACCGGAAATTGCGGTCACAAATTAGCTCCATAATATCGACAGAAACATGGCAAACGTGGTTTATAATCAATCCTCAAGGTGTTTTTCAAATATCTATTCGATAATATATCCCCTGGGACAATTGGTTTTTCAGTAGGAGCGAAATGAAAAATGGCTACCTCTGTATTTTACGCGAGAATCACTCTGAAAGCCATCAAGTGACCACTTACACAATGTAGCCGCTTACGGGTATTCTTCAACATAAAGGCGTGAAACTACGTCACAATGCTGTAGACACCTTGGGGAATATGTAGAAAAAGGAATCTGGTTGATAGCCCATTCACTGCTCAATAGGGACGCATTGGAACGCAGAGCTTTCAAAACATGAGTCACTTCCGGATTGGATTTTTCTCAGGATTTTGCTTGCAATATCAGTTCTGTTATACTCACAGACAATATTTGTACAGTTTTGGAAATTTTAGTGTTTTCTATCCTAAGCTGTCAATTATATGCATATTCTAGCATCTTGTCCTGACAAAATATCCCGTTTACTTTGGGAACGTTATTTTTCCAAAAATGAAAATACTGCTCCCTAGTTACAAGAAGTTAAACTAATAATATGCATATATTAGCAACTGAGACTGAGCAGCAGGCAGTTTACACTGGGCACGCTTTTCATCCAAACGTGAAAATGCTGCCCCCTATCCCAAACAGGAAAACCAGCCTGTATGTATGTTGATATTGTCGTTGTTCAGCCACGACTCCGGGATGCATAAGATATTACAGTTTTTAATGTCCCGTTGGTAGTTTCATCTTCCGCGTAACTCGTTGATTTTATCCTCCAAAGAGCACGTTTGCTAGCAGAATGAAAGGAAGTGGGTTTATTCGATCGCCTAAAAATTCTCCGAAGGCAGCCCGCCCTTCGGCCCCTCTTTCTCCACCTTCTCTTCACACAGATCACGGGGATCTGGGCCTGTTCCCAGGAAAGCAGTGCATCATTCACGTCGGGCTCGTCAGACTTGTTAAAGGGAAAAAAAGGATTCTGCCAGTCAGTGGTGAGTAATCGCAGTCCTGATGTCCAGAAGTTATTTTCGGTCATAAGAGACGGTAGCGGTGCCGGCAACATTACGTACAAAATAAGTACAAAAAAAAGAAGAAGTTACAAACAACGCAATTAAAACAAACCAAAAAACACAATTGGCTGGGGGCACATAAAACGCCTTCTTCTCCGGCGCCTTTGAGGTCAATCCAATTTTGAAACAACATTTATTTCACTGTAAGGTTTCACCTGTTGTATTCGGTGCACGTGACAAATAAACTTTGATTTGATTTGATCGATCATTGTGTTGTGTTTGGGTTGATTTAAATCAATGTTGCCATGGTATTTCACAGTAAACATGTTGTATCGATGGTGGTGAGGTGAAAGATGTCTTCAAACTAAATGAATACACAGTATGTTGAATATGAGACTTGCTGCGTTACATGTTACCACTTTGGAGTTTTGAAACTCGCTACAAACTTGAGAAAATAGCATCAAAGCGAATGGGAAAAAACTGTATATACAATGTGCCTAGTTTCCTCATATGGTTCCACCAAGAAGAGAGAGGGGGGGCTAATAGAACTGATCTATTACGCACCGTTTCACTCCTTCATCTAAATCCCTTCATCATCCTCTCTTCACCAGAATACAAAATATTTTGTTGTTCTTCTGTGTTGACTTTAAACAACACAGGAGCTATACAGAGAAAGACAGCTCCACACCTGTCTGGACACAAACACACACTGCACTCTGAACACTTCCCTGTCAACTTTCCCCAGCCTGCATATATATATATATATATATATATATATATATATATATATATATATATATATATATATATATATATATATATATATATATATATATATATATATATGTATGTATGTATGTATGTATGTATGTATGTATGTATGTATGTATGTACAGTGCCTTGCGAAAGTATTCGCCCCCTTGAACTTTGCGACCTTTTGCCACATTTCAGGCTTCAAACATAAAGATATAAAACTGTATTTTTTTGTGAAGAATCAACAACAAGTGGGACACAATCATGAAGTGGAACGACATTTATTGGATATTTCAAACTTTTTCAAAAACTGAACAAATCAAAAACTGAAAAATTGGGCATGCAAAATTATTCAGCCCCTTTACTTTCAGTGCAGCAAACTCTCTCCAGAAGTTCAGTGAGGATCTCTGAATGATCCAATGTTGACCTAAATGACTAATGATGATAAATACAATCCACCTGTGTGTAATCAAGTCTCCGTATAAATGCACCTGCACTGTGATAGTCTCAGAGGTCCGTTAAAAGTGCAGAGAGCATCATGAAGAACAAGCCTAATTAGCTTTGTTCAACTGTTGTGCCTCATCAGATCTCAAAATAGGGTTCAACTCAATCAATATTGTGGACATTCAGCGTAACAAATCTAAAGGAGATGTTCCCGCTTTAGCAGAGACTGCCTTCATGTTATCTGTACATGGAAACGTCAACAAACTAGCATCATGGATGGCCAGTCCTTGCACCCGTAACTCTGTCTATGCATTTTGAGAGTCTATACATTTCTGCAGATGCTTTTTTACCAAAACAGTGGCAGGAAGGATGCTTTGTTATTGTTTCAACTAAGGATTCCAGGTTTGAAAGATAACATCAATAACTCGTAACTTCACAGCAGTCTGTTACACTTAATTCAGAAGACTGAACACTCATCTGACAGTCTCTGATCTACAGCTCCCCTCCCCTCCCCTCCCCTCATTTCTTCTTCTTATCTCTTCTCTTATCCTCTAACTCTCCTCTCCCTCAACCTCCTCTCCTCATCTCTTCTCTTCTCTTATCCTCTAACTCTCCTCTCCCTCAACCTCCTCTCCTCATCTCTTCTCTTCTCTTATCCTCTAACTCTCCTCTCCCTCAACCTCCTCTCCTCATCTCTTCTCTTCTCTTATCCTCTAACTCTCCTCTCCCTCAACCTCCTCTCCTCATCTCTTCTCTTCTCTTATCCTCTAACTCTCCTCTCCCTCAAACTCCTCTCCTCATCTCTTCTCTTCTCTTATCCTCTAACTCTCCTCTCCCTCAACCTCCTCTCCTCATCTCTTCTCTTCTCTTATCCTCTAACTCTCCTCTTCCCCTCTACCGCTCCTCGCCTATCCTATCCTCTCCTCGACCTCTTCTCTCCTCTTCTCCTCTTGACTTGTCTCGTCTACCTCTCCTCTTCTACCCCTCCTCCTCCTCCTCCTCCTCCTCCTCCTCCTTTCTCTTCTCTTCTCTTCTCTTCTTTCCTCTCATCTCCCTCAACCTCCTCTCCTCTCCTCTCCCCTACCTGTACCATCTCATCTCTACATCCTCCCTCTACTTTTCCTACCTGTACCATCTCATCTCTACATCCTTCCTCTCCTCTCCCCTACCTGTACCATCTCGTCTCTACATCCTTCCTCTCCTCTCCCCTACCTGTACCATCTCATCTCTACATCCTTCCTCTCCTCTCCCCTACCTGTACCATCGTCTCTACATCCTTCCTCTCCTCTCCTCTACCTGTACCATCTCGTCTCTACATCCTTCCTCTCCTCTCCTCTACCTGTACCATCTCGTCTCTACATCCTTCCTCTCCTCTCCTCTACCTGTACCATCTCGTCTCTACATCCTTCCTCTCCTCTCCTCTACCTGTACCATCTCATCTCTACATCCTCCCTCTACTTTTCCTACCTGTACCATCTCGTCTCTACATCCTCCCTCTACTTTTCCTACCTGTACCATCTCGTCTCTACATCCTCCCTCTACTTTTCCTACCTGTACCATCTCGTCTCTACATCCTTCCTCTCCTCTCCCCTACCTGTACCATCGTCTCTACATCCTTCCTCTCCTCTCCTCTACCTGTACCATCTCATCTCTACATCCTTCCTCTCCTCTCCCCTACCTGTACCATCGTCTCTACATCCTTCCTCTCCCCTCCCCTACCTGTACCATCTCATCTCTACATCCTTCCTCTTCTTTTCATACCTGTACCATCTCATCTCTACATCCTTCCTCTCCTCTCCCCTACCTGTACCATCTCATCTCTACATCCTTCCTCTCCTCTACCTGTACCATCTCATCTCTACATCCCTCCTCTCCTCTCCCCTACCTGTACCATCTCATCTCTACATCCTTCCTCTCCTCTCCCCTACCTGTACCATCTCATCTCTACATCCTTCCTCTCCTCTCCCCTACCTGTACCATCTCATCTCTACATCCTTCCTCTCCTCTCCCCTACCTGTACCATCTCATCTCTACATCCTTCCTCTCCTCTCCCCTACCTGTACCATCTCGTCTCTACATCCTCCCTCTACTTTTCCTACCTGTACCATCTCGTCTCTACATCCTCCCTCTACTTTTCCTACCTGTACCATCTCGTCTCTACATCCTTCCTCTCCTCTCCCCTACCTGTACCATCTCATCTCTACATCCTTCCTCTCCTCTCCCCTACCTGTACCATCTCATCTCTACATCCTTCCTCTCCTCTCCCCTACCTGTACCATCTCATCTCTACATCCTTCCTCTCCTCTCCCCTACCTGTACCATCGTCTCTACATCCTTCCTCTCCTCTCCCCTACCTGTACCATCTCATCTCTACATCCTTCCTCTTCTTTTCATACCTGTACCATCTCATCTCTACATCCTTCCTCTCCTCTCCCCTACATGTACCATCTCATCTCTACATCCTTCCTCTCCTCTCCCCTACCTGTACCATCTCATCTCTACATCCTTCCTCTCCTCTCCCCTACCTGTACCATCTCATCTCTACATCCTTCCTCTACTCTCCCCTACCTGTACCATCTCATCTCTACATCCTTCCTCTCCTCTCCCCTACCTGTACCATCTCATCTCTACATCCTTCCTCTCCTCTCCCCTACCTGTACCATCTCATCTCTACATCCTCCCTTATCTCTCGCTCCACACTTATGTCTCTTCCTCCTGCTACACATTCCTCGTGGATCAGTAATCCCATCACTTAACATCCAAGTAACGATCTATATTTAAACCCAATCCCCTTATTTATTTATCAGATATGGTCGTACATTGTAGCTGCAACTTATTACAACCAAAAAGAACTAGCCTGCAGTGAATAATTGATCATTTTTTACATTGGACAGATTTTACACTAAGCTCCACTTATAGCCTCGGCTAGATTTAAGAGTCTAGTGTGTATAAACTCATCTCTCCAGGTTCCTGTTCTTCATAATTGCAGTGTGTGTATGTGTGTTTCTGTTCAAACCCTTACAGTTGATAGCTCATCTTTTCCAGCAGCCGCGGATAAGAGAGGTGGCACAGAACTAAGGCAAGAAAATAAATAGGTCATTGTAATCCAGTTCCCCTGTTTCTGGACACACACACACACACACACACACACACACACACACACACACACACACACACACACACACACACACACACACACACACACACACACACACACACACACACACACACACACACACACACACACACACACACACACACACACACACACACACACACACACACACAGAGACTGTCTCAAGTGAATGGTGCTGCAGCTGTTTGGTGCTCCAGCTGTTGTGTCTGATGTGAAACCTCTGCGTGGGGATGTGAATGGTAGCTGGGGATATGAGACCATAGAGGACCGGCATCTGTACTTCAAATCAAATCAAATCCACTCACTGATATCTCAAAGTGCTGTACAGAAACCCAGAAAACCCCAAACAGCCACAAGGTGTCCAGCTAACTACAGACCAAACGCCATGTTGGGAACAAACACTCCACCACAATGACATTCCAACGCTAGTCAGGTGACCAAGGTTCTAATCTACTGTCCTGACACGTGGCCATCATTAAAAGTCTACATGTTCTAAAAACCAAAAGCTGACACTCAGTGTATTCCAACACGGGCCAGTTGTAGCACGGTAGGGTGTCTGTATACACATTAGGCCACCAACTGACGAGTGTAAGAACATTAACATGTATATACAAAGGTCATAACTGTTTAACTGACCTTTCAGCTCCAGCATACTGTATGAGGAATACAGCATCTGGTTGAAACTGCTCATGGATACCAGTTCAACCTGATGCTTTCGGTATCAATATGTATTTCATACGCAGGCTGATGTTCTTCTGGGTGTTAAATGCCACTAAGATTAGGTTCACAATGGAGGAGGAGGGAGATTTGTTATGCTTTGCACATTTGAATCACAATGAAAACAAATCGATCTGAAAAAGATGTGTGCACACCTCACCAACATATTCTGATTGTACCATCCCCTACAGAGGTGCCCCAGACGGCAGAGTTCTGGAATCACAATGTAGAATCACAATGTAGAATCACAATGCAGAGTTCTGGAATCACAATGAAAACAAATCGATCTGAAAAAGATGTGTGCACACCTCACCAACATATTCTGATTGTACCATCCCCTACAGAGGTGCCCCAGACGGCAGAGTTCTGGAATCACAATGTAGAATCACAATGCAGAGTTCTGGATGCAGAGTTCTGGAATCACAATGTAGAATCACAATGCAGAGTTCTGGATGCAGAGTTCTGGAATCACAATGTAGAATCACAATGTAGAATCACAATGCAGAGTTCTGGATGCAGAGTTCTGGAATCACAATGTAGAATCACAATGCAGAGTTCTGGATGCAGAGTTCTGGAATCACAATGTAGAATCACAATGTAGAATCACAATGCAGAGTTCTGGATGCAGAGTTCTGGAATCACAATGTAGAATCACAATGCAGAGTTCTGGATGCAGAGTTCTGGAATCACAATGTAGAATCACAATGTAGAATCACAATGCAGAGTTCTGGAATCAGAATGTAGAATCACAATGTAGAATCATAATGCAGAGTTCTGGATGCAGAGTTCTGGAATCAGAATGTAGAATCACAATGCAGAGTTCTGGATGCAGAGTTCTGGAATCACAATGTAGAATCACAATGTAGAATCACAATGCAGAGTTCTGGAATCAGAATGTAGAATCACAATGTAGAATCATAATGCAGAGTTCTGGATGCAGAGTTCTGGAATCAGAATGTAGAATCACAATCTAGAATCACAATGTAGAATCAGAATGCAGAGTTCTGGAATCAGAATGTAGAATCACCTCAGCACACAGAGGAGCCTTCTGTAGCTCAATTGGTAGAGCATGGCACTTGTAACGCCAGGGTAGTGGGTTCGATTCCCGGGACCACCCATACGTAGACTGTATGCACACATGACTGTAAGTCGCTTTGGATAAAAGCGTCTGCTAAATGGCATATAATATTATTATTATTAGGAGCCATAGAGACCCATATTCCAAGCCAGCAGAGGTCATGGACCTCAGCACACAGAGGAGCCACAGAGACCCATATTCCAAGCCAGCAGAGATCATGGACCTCAGCACACAGAGGAGCCACAGAAACCCATATTCCAAGCCAGCAGAGATCATGGACCTCAGCACACAGAGGAGCCACAGAGACCCATATTCCAAGCCAGCAGAGGTCATGGACCTCAGCACACAGAGGAGCCACAGAGACCCATATTCCAAGCCAGCAGAGATCATGGACCTCAGCACACAGAGGAGCCACAGAGACCCATATTCCAAGCCAGCAGAGATCATGGACCTCAGCACACAGAGGAGCCACAGAGACCCATATTCCAAGCCAGCAGACCTCAGCACACAGAGGAGCCACAGAGACCCATATTCCAAGCCAGCAGAGATCATGGACCTCAGCACACAGAGGAGCCACAGAGACCCATATTCCAAGCCAGCAGAGGTCATGGACCTCAGCACACATAGTATTCTGTTTGTTCAGTATTTATAATAAGCTCTTTGTACCAGGCCCATTTGTAAATGTTTTTCTTCCAAAGGGAATAGAATGTAACAAAACAGTGAAAGGGAAAATAAAAGGTAAGAAATCTATTATTTATGGAGAATAAGAGTGTGCTGTTGTTTTTGACTTCACATGTTTTATTCTCTGCTGTAAACAGTTGGTTGAAACAAAAGGTGCAACACTCTCTGGTGAAACTGTTTTGCAGAACTATACTCTTAGAAAAAGGGTTTCTTCAACTGTCCCTACAGGATAACCCTTTTTGGTTCCATGTAGAACCCTTTCGGGTTCCCTAAAGGGTTCTTCTATGGGGTTAGCCGAATGAACCGTTTTAGGTTCTAGACAGCTCCTTTGTTTCTAAGAGTATACTGTACTATTCGGTCTTGAACTTCACGCCTGGGCTCTGGGTTCAGGGTTTTGTCTTGCATGTCAAGCCTGGGCTCTGGGTTCAGGGTTTTGTCTTGCATGCCAAGCCTGGGCTCTGGGTTCAGGGTTTTGTCTTGCATGTCAAGCCTGGGCTCTGGGTTCAGGGTTTTGTCTTGCCTGCCAAGCCTGGGCTCTGGGTTCAGGGTTTTTCTCTTGCATGTCAAGCCTGGGCTCTGGGTTCAGTGTTTTGTCTTGCATGTCAAGCCTGGGCTCTGGGTTCAGGGTTTTGTCTTGCCTGCCAAGCCTGGGCTCTGGGTTCAGGGTTTTGTCTTGCATGTCAAGCCTGGGCTCTGGGTTCAGGGTTTTGTCTTGCATGTCAAGCCTGGGCTCTGGGTTCAGGGTTTTGTCTTGCATGTCAAGCCTGGGCTCTGGGTTCAGGGTTTTGTCTTGCATGTCAAGCCTGGGCTCTGGGTTCAGGGTTTTGTCTTGCATGTCAAGCCTGGGCTCTGGGTTCAGGGTTTTGTCTTGCATGTCAAGCCTGGGCTCTGGGTTCAGGGTTTTGTCTTGCATGTCAAGCCTGGGCTCTGGGTTCAGGGTTTTGTCTTGCATGTCAAGCCTGGGCTCTGGGTTCAGGGTTTTGTCTTGCATGTCAAGCCTGGGCTCTGGGTTCAGGGTTTTGTCTTGCATGTCAAGCCTGGGCTCTGGGTTCAGGGTTTTGTCTTGCATGTCAAGCCTGGGCTCTGGGTTCAGGGTTTTGTCTTGCATGTCAAGCCTGGGCTCTGGGTTCAGGGTTTTGTCTTGCATGTTTTAGGAGGTTCTTATTAGCTCATAGTAAATAAGCTCCAGACTTTTCTTTTTTTTTAAACTTAATTGCTGACATACAAAACATTTTGAGACTTATATACCAAAATATCCTTTTGGGGAGGAATTTAAACCACTGGGCACTACATAATTTCAACACAGACAATTGGGTAATATTATTATTATTTTTTTTACCTTTCTTTAACTAGGCAAGTCAGTTAAGAACAAATTCTTATTTTCAATGACAGCCTAGGAACAGTGGGTTAACTGCCTGTTCAGGGGCAGAACAAGAGATTTGTACCATGTCAGCTCAGGGATATGAACTTGCAAACTTTCGGTTACTAGTCCAACGCTCTAACCACTAGGCTACCCTTTGGTTGAGATGTTGATCAATGAAATTACAACCTGTATTCACTCACTCAAAAAGGCAGCTAAAAGTTAGTTGAATTTCCAAATTGTTATCACTAGGCTTTAAACCATCTAAAAGCACAACCAAATTCCAATGGAAAAACAATGTCAGATTTTTGGTTAAATTGTCAACCAAATGTCACTGCACCTTCAACCATTTACAACTACAGAAACATTCCAATGGGAAAACAATGTCAGATATTTGGTTAAATTGTCAACCAAATGTCACTGCACCTTCAACCATTTACAACTACAGAAACATTCCAATGGGAAAACAATGTCAGATATTTGGTTAAATTGTCAACCAAATGTCACTGCACCTTCAACCATTTACAACTACAGAAACATTCCAATGGGAAAACAATGTCAGATATTTGGTTAAATTGTCAACCAAATGTCACTGCACCTTCAACCATTTACAACTACAGAAACATTCCAATGGGAAAACAATGTCAGATATTTGGTTAAATTGTCAACCAAATGTCACTGCACCTTCAACCATTTACAACTACAGAAACATTCCAATGGGAAAACAATGTCAGATATTTGGTTAAATTGTCAACCAAATGTCACTGCACCTTCAACCATTTACAACTACAGAAACATTCCAATGGGAAAACAATGTCAGATATTTGGTTAAATTGTCAACCAAATGTCACTGCACCTTCAACCATTTACAACTACAGAAACATTCCAATGGGAAAACAATGTCAGATATTTGGTTAAATTGTCAACCAAATGTCACTGCACCTTCAACCATTTACAACTACAGAAACATTCCAATGGGAAAACAATGTCAGATATTTGGTTAAATTGTCAACCAAATGTCACTGCACCTTCAACCATTTACAACTACAGAAACATTCCAATGGGAAAACAATGTCAGATATTTGGTTAAATTGTCAACCAAATGTCACTGCACCTTCAACCATTTACAACTACAGAAACATTCCAATGGGAAAACAATGTCAGATATTTGGTTAAATTGTCAACCAAATGTCACTGCACCTTCAACCATTTACAACTACAGAAACATTCCAATGGGAAAACAATGTCAGATATTTGGTTAAATTGTCAACCAAATGTCACTGCACCTTCAACCATTTACAACTACAGAAACATTCCAATGGGAAAACAATGTCAGATATTTGGTTAAATTGTCAACCAAATGTCACTGCACCTTCAACCATTTACAACTACAGAAACATTCCAATGGGAAAACAATGTCAGATATTTGGTTAAATTGTCAACCAAATGTCACTGCACCTTCAACCATTTACAACTACAGAAACATTCCAATGGGAAAACAATGTCAGATATTTGGTTAAATTGTCAACCAAATGTCACTGCACCTTCAACCATTTACAACTACAGAAACATTCCAATGGGAAAACAATGTCAGATATTTGGTTAAATTGTCAACCAAATGTCACTGCACCTTCAACCATTTACAACTACAGAAACATTCCAATGGGAAAACAATGTCAGATATTTGGTTAAATTGTCAACCAAATGTCACTGCACCTTCAACCATTTACAACTACAGAAACATTCCAATGGGAAAACAATGTCAGATATTTGGTTAAATTGTCAACCAAATGTCACTGCACCTTCAACCATTTACAACTACAGAAACATTCCAATGGGAAAACAATGTCAGATATTTTGTTCATGCATACAACCGATTAGTGTGTTATCAATATGCTTCATCTAATAGCAGAACCAAAGGATCTGGATTTGCTCTTGAGATTACTGGGCTCCGGGTTCATGGTGCAAGTGTTCAATGCCATGTTGAGATTCTGCACAGATTATTAAAGCACTTGTGAAGATCTCCACAGACCTGCGATGACCTATGCATGCTACCTTAAACATACACCCTTTATATGATTGGGAACACCCCCCTATCCACATCGATGGAACAGTAGTGGAGAGGGTAGCAAGTTTTAAGTTCCTCGGCGTACACATCACAGACAAACTGAATTGGTCCACCCACACAGACAGCATCGTGAAGAAGGCGCAGCAGCGCCTCTTCAACCTCAGGAGGCTGAAGAAATTTGGCTTGTCACCAAAAGCACTCACAAACTTCTACAGATGCACAATCGAGAGCATCCTGGCGGGCTGTATCACCGCTTGGTACGGCAACTGCTCCGCCCTCAACCGTAAGGCTCTCCAGAGGGTAGTGAGGACTGCACAACGCATCACCGGGGGCAAACTACCTGCCCTCCAGGACACCTACACCACCCGATGTTACAGGAAGGCCATAAAGATCATCAAGGACATCAACCACCCGAGCCACTGCCTGTTCACCCCGCTATCATCCAGAAGGCGAGGTCAGTACAGGTGCATCAAAGCTGGGACCGAGAGACTGAAAAACAGCTTCTATCTCAAGGCCATCAGACTGTTAAACAGCCACCACTAACATTGAGTGGCTGCTGCCAACACACTGACACTGATACTGACTCAACTCCAGCCACTTTAATAATGGGAATTGATGGGAATGATGTAAATATATCACTAGCCACTTTAAACAATGCTACCTTATATAATGTTACTTACCCTACATTATTCATCTCATATGCATACGTATATACTGTACTCTATATCATCGACTGCATCCTTATGTAATACATGTATCACTAGCCACTTTATCTATGCCACTTTGTTTACATACTCATCTCATATGTATATACTGTCCTCAATACCATCTACTGTATCTTGCCTATGCTGCTCTGTACCATCACTCATTCATGTATCCTTATGTACATATTCTTTATCCCCTTACACTTGTGTGTATAAGACAGTAGTTTTGGAATTGTTAGTTAGATTACTTGTTGGTTATTACTGCATTGTCGGAACTAGAAGCACAAGCATTTCGCTACACTCGCATTAACATCTGATACAAACAAATAACATTTGATTCCATTTGATTTGATGACACAAGAAGACGTTTATAGTAGCAGTAACCTCAAAATGTGGTCATGGATGTGTTACTCAGTTTAAGGTTGAATGTTACCAGATAGTCAAAACCATGAACATGAGTAACCCAAGGAGGCTGAGATTCATACTGAAACAATACAAAAGACTGAAAGTGCAAGGTGTAAAAAAAATCATAGAAAAAGGAGAGTAGATTTCTTCCTTCTGCCATCATCAGTGCTGAACAAACAGGTTAAGGAGATACTGGAGACACACCTGCTGTGCTTAACAGGCGCAACGAGTGTAAGCACATAGCAGATGAGAAACTTGTGAACAGGGAGTGAATGCATATTAAAAAGGAATATGCTGAAGAATATGAAGGAAAGACCATTCAAATGTCACATACAGTCTGCAACAGTCTGGGCTACATAACGATGTCATTTCACAAGGAATAGATATGGACATATTTTAGGAGGCTGAAAGAGGGCGGGGCGCAGGGACTGCTGGCCTGTGTAGAAACAGCACTACAAAGAGGCGCGCGAGGTCCAACTTTTCATTCAGTCCTTGGTGGTGTGGAGTTTTTAAGTAGAAGATCTGTCGTGCTTCACACCTGCGCAGACACTCCTCTGTATTGCTGCAACTCTACAGATACGTTCTCTCCTGCGCTCCGGCCGACTTCCATTCACCTTCCCGTATCACCTTCCATTCACCTTCCCGTATCACCTTCCATTCACCTTCCCTCATCACGTTCCATTCACCTTCCCTCATCACGTTCCATTCACCTTCCCTCATCACGTTCCATTCCGCTTCCCTCATCACCTTCCCTCATCACCTTCCATTCACCTTCCCTCATCACGTTCCATTCCGCTTCCCTCATCAGCTTCCCTCATCACCTTCCATTCACCTTCCCTCATCACGTTCCATTCCGCTTCCCTCATCACCTTCCATTCACCTTCCCTCATCACCTTCCATTCACCTTCCCTCATCACCTTCCCTCATCACCTTCCATTCACCTTCCCTCATTACCTTCCCTCATCACCTTCCATTCACCTTCCCTCATCACGTTCCCTCATCACCTTGCATTCACCTTCCCTCATAACATTCCCTCATCACCTTCCATTCACCTTCCCTCATCACCTTCCCTCATCACCTTCCATTTACCTTCCCTCATCACCTTCCCTCATCACCTTCCATTCACCTTCCCTCATCACCTTCCCTCATCACCTTTCCTCATCACCTTCCATTCACCTTCCCTCATTACCTTTCATTCACCTTCCCTCATCACCTTCCCTCATCACCTTCCATTCATCTTCCCTCATCACCTTCCATTCACCTTCCCTCATCACCTTCCATTCCGCTTCCCTCATCACCTCCCCTCATCACCTTCCATTCCCCTTCCCTCATCACCTTCCCTCATCACCTTCCCTCATCACCTTCCATTCACCTCCCCTCATCACCTTCCCTCATCACCTTCCATTCACCTTCCCTCATCACCTTCCCTCATCACCTTCCATTCACCTTCCCTCATCCCCTTCCCTCATCACCTTCCATTCACCTCCCCTCATCCCCTCATCACCTTCCCTCATCACCTTCCCTCATCACCCTTAATGCCCCTTCCCTCATCACCTTCCATTCACCTTCCACGCCTGAGCATGAACCCCCATTATCGCCTTTCTATTTAATGTCTTACAAAAGCAATAATGAAGTGTGTTTTGTTAACAACACATACATCTCTTCAAAAATGTAGAGATTTGTATCTACTGCTTGGATAGTTCCATCTGTGCCATTGACTTCGTCTTAGTTTTAATTCCAGTTTGTCTCTAATCATTTATTTGTTGGACTCACATCTCCATCTCAAACAAAAATCAAAGTTGTAGAATAGGACAAAATAAAATGCTATATAGGCCTATATCATTGTTGATTGATAAAGTACGGCCACTTTTCATTTTGCTCTGTTAAACCTACCCTTTGGAAGGACTTCGATAGCAACAGTAAATCTCTCAACAATCATTCTCATAATAGCACATTGGTAATAGTCAGTTATAATTATCATAGCTAAGCAGGAGTGGGCTTTGGTAAAACAGCTGGTAGCTGTAGACAGACCTTCTACTGCAGACATTCTCCAGTAGAAGGTGCTGCTATAGTATTTTTCTGATCATGGTTATAATGTTGAAAATCTGGTGTTGTTTTAAAGGTACAAATTCAACATATTTTAAACAAAGTTTGTCTATGTTGAAATTAGGTTACCATGATGACACAATCTTGTGCCTGAAATTTCACTTCAAAACAACAGTTGATTACTTCTTCAAATCCAATGATTTTTTCCACGTACAGTTGAAGTCAGAAGTTTACATACACCTTAGCCAAATACATTTAAACTCAGTTTTTCACAATTGCTGACATTTAATCCTAGTAAAAATGTCCTGTTTTAGGTCAGATAGGATCACCACTTTATTTTAAGAATGTGAAATGTCAGAATAATAGTAGAGATAATTATTTATTTCAGCTTTTATGTATTTCATCTCATTCCCAGAGGATCAGAAGTTTACATACACTCAATTAATATCTGGTAGCATTGCCTGTAAATTGCTTGACTTGGGGTCAAACGTTTTGTGTAGCCTTCCTCCTGACTGAGCTGATGTAACTGAGTCAGGTTTGTAGGCCTCTTTGCTCGCACACACTTTTTCAGTTCTGCCCACAAATTTTCTATAGGAATCAGGTCAGGGCTTTATGATGGTCACTCCAATACCTTGACTTTGTTGTCCTTAAGCCATTTTGCCACAACTTTGGAAGTATGCTTGGGGTCATTGTCCATTTGGAAGACACATTTGCAACCAAGATTTAACTTCCTGACTGATGTCTTGAGATGTTGCTTCAATATATCCTCATCATTTTCCTCCTCGTGATGCCATCTATTTTGTGAATTGCACCAGTCCCTCCTGCGGCAAAACACCCCCACAATATGATGCTGCCACCACCATACTTCAGGGTTGGGATGGTGTTCTTTGGCTTGCAAGCCTCCCCCTTTTTCCTCCAAACATAACAATGGTCATTATGGCAAAACAATTATATTTTTGTTTCATCAGACCAGAGGAAAATTTCTCAAAAAAGTACGATCCTTGTCCCCATGTGCAGTTGTAAACTGTAGTCTGGCTTTTTTATGGCGGTTTTGGAGCAGTGGCTTCTTCCTTGCTGAGCTGCCTTTCAGGTTATGTTGATATAGGGTGTCGAATTACTGTGGATATAGATCATTTTGTACCTGTTTCCTCCAGCATCTTCACAAGGTCCTTTGCTGTTGTTCTGGGATTGATTTGTGCTTTTCGCACCAACGTACATTCATCTCTAGGAGACAGAATGTGTCTCCTTCCTGAGCGGTATGACGGCTGTGTGGTCCCATGATGTTTATACTTGCGTACTATTGTTTGTACAGATGAACGTGGTACCTTCAGGCGTTTGGAAATTGCTCACAAGGATGAACCAGACTTGTGGAGGTCTATAATTTTTTTTCTGAGGTCTTGGCTGATTTCTTTTGATTTTCCCATGATGTCAAGCAAAGAGGCACTTAGTTTGAACGTAGGCCTTGAAATAAATCTACAGGTACACCTCCAATTGACTCAAATTATGTCAATTAGCCTATCAGAAGCTTCTAAAGCCATTTTCTGGAATTTTCAACTTCCGACCCACTGTAATTGTGGTACAGTGAATTATAAGTGAAATAATCTGTCTGTAAACAATTGTTGGAAAAATGACTTGTGTCATGCACAGAGTAGATGTCCTAACCGACTTGCCAAAACTATAGTTTGTTAACAAGATATTTGTGGAGTGGTTGAAAAACGAGTTTTAATAACTCCAACCTAAGTGTATGTAAACTAGTTTTAATGACTCCAACCTCAGTGTATGTAAACTTCCCACTTCAACTGTATATTTCACGTCACAATACGTTGACAAATGACGTTAAAACAAATGTTGGACGCTACAGAAAGTTGAGCTACAGAAGTTCGCTGAAGTAGTACATCTACTTTTTAAACTGCATTGTTGGTTAAGTGCTTGTAAGTCAGCATTTCACTGTAAGGTGTTGTATTCGGCGCATGTGACAAATAACATTTGATTTGATTTGGAGAGTTAAGCTACAGAAAGCTACAGTAGTTACGCTACAGAATGTTACAGTAGTTACTGTAAGCTACAGAAAGCTACAGTAGTTAATGTAAGCTGCAGTAGTTACTGTAAGCTATAGTAGTTACTGTAAGCTACAGAAAGCTACAGTAGTTAAGCTACAGAAAGCTACAGTAGTTACTGTAAGCTACAGAAAGCTACAGTAGTTAAGCTACATAAAGCTACAGTAGTTACTGTAAGCTTCAGATAGCTACAGTAGTTACACTACAGAAAGCTTCAGTAGTTAAGCTACATAAAGCTACAATAGTTAAGCTACATAACGCTACAATAGTTAAGCTACATAAAGCTACAGTAGTTACTGTAAGCTACAGAAAGCTACAGTAGTTACTGTAAGCTACAGAAAGCTACAGTAGTTACTGTAAGCTACAGAAGCTACAGTCGTTAAGCTACAGAAAGCTACAGTAGTTACTGTAAGCTACAGAAAGCTACAGTAGTTACTGTAAGCTACAGAAATCTACAGTAGTTACTGTAAGCTACAGAAAGCTACAGTAGTTACTGTAAGCTACAGAAGCTACAGTCGTTAAGCTACAGAAAGCTACAGTCGTTAAGCTACAGAAAGCTACAGTAGTTACTGTAAGCTTCAGAAAGCTACCGCAGTTAAGCTACATAAAGCTTCAGTAGTTAAGCTACATAAAGCTACAGTAGTTACTGTAAGCTACAGATAGCTACAGTAGTTACACTACAGAAAGCTTCAGTAGATAAGCTACATAAAGCTACAATAGTTAAGCTACATAAAGCTACAATAGTTAAGCTACATAAAGCTACAGTAGTTACTGTAAGCTACAGAAAGCTACAGTAGTTACTGTAAGCTACAGAAAGCTACAGTAGTTACTGTAAGCTACAGAAGCTACAGTCATTAAGCTACAGAAAGCTACAGTAGTTACTGTAAGCTACAAAAAGCTACAGTAGTTACTGTAAGCTACAGAAAGCTACAGTAGTTACTGTAAGCTACAGAAAGCTACAGTAGTTACTGTAAGCTACAGAAAGCTACAGTAGTTACTGTAAGCTACAGAAGCTACAGTCGTTAAGCTACAGAAACCTACAGTCGTTAAGCTACAGAAAGCTACAGTAGTTAGCTACAGAAAGCTACAGCGGTTAAGCTACAGAAAGCTACAGCGGTTAAACTACAGAAAGATACGGTAGTTACTGTTAACTACAGAAAGCTACAGTAGTTACTGTTAACTACAGAAAGCTACAGTAGTTACTGTAAGCTACAGAAAGCTACAGTAGTTACTGTAAGCCTCAGAAGCTACAGTCGTTAACTACAGAAAGCTACAGTTTAAGCTACAGAAAGCTACGGTAGTTACACACCAAAGTTTGGCAGGAGGGAGAAGTGTCTCAGAGAAAATTCAAGTTGTACTGTGGGAAAGTTCTCATTATGTCAGGGAGTACTAGACCTCTTGCTGGGCTGTCTCTCTCCTTCTAGCTCTCTCTCTCCCTCCTTCTAGCTCTCTCTCTCTCTATCTCTCTCCTCCTTCTAGCTCTCTCTCTATCCCTCCCTCTAGCTCTCTCTCTCCCTCTGTCTCTCACCAGCCTTAAATGAGCTCCTACTGGTCTCCACTGCTGTGCCTCCAATCAAAGTCTATCTCACACACAACACACACACCCAGCCTCCCTCCCTCCCACCCTCACACACACCCAACCCCCCTCACACACACATAACTAACAGCTCCCTGGTCAGGCCCAGTCCCGTTTGGTCCAACTCACACCTCTCTGTTCCACAGTTCTCAAGAAACACCCTCCCTAGAGCCAGTGGCACACAGTCAGAGATAACGTACACACACACACACACACACACACACACACACACACACACACACACACACACACACACACACACACACACACACACACACACACACACACACACACACACACACACACACACACACACACACACACACACACACACACACACACAGAGAGACACACACACACACACACACACACAGACACACACACAGACACAGAGACACACACACACGACACACTTACCCTAAAATAGACCCGTGGGGCACAGCATCAGATCTCTCCAAGGTGTTAATCTCTCCAGGTCTGAGCTAGTGGCCAGGCCAGCCATTTCCCAGTACTGAACACTGAACATGTCATCTGTGTAAATTGAATTAGAGCAGACTCTAACAAGTTCTCAATCAGGGGTGAGTCATAAATGGCACCCTATTCCTTTTTAAAGTGTACTACTTCACTATATCAAAAGTAGTGCACTAAATAACTCACAGGGGGTACCATTTGGGACGTAGACTTCAGGTCAGTAATGAAATTAGAGCAGACTCCTACATGGCAGGTCGTCTAGTGGTTAGAGCATTGGGCTAGTAACCGAAAGGTTGCTGGGTTGAATCCCTGAGCTGATAAGGTAAACATCTGTCTTTCTGCCCCTGAACAAGGCAGTTAACCCATTGTTCCCCAGTTCCAGTAGGCTGCCATTGTAAATTATAATTGGTCTTAACTGGCTTGCCTATTTAAATAAGTATAAAATGTCCTCAACAGGAGACCAATTACTGTTCAGAAGAGAGCATAAGGTACCAACCTTTTCAGCTGTCGCAATGATCTTCTCTAACAGCACCTATACTTGGCTCGGCTCATTTAGGAGGTTGTTTTGAAATAAGTCCAATAGAAAAGGTCAGTTGAATGTTGATGAACTTCCGATTTGAATCTAGTTCTTTCGCATAAAGGAAAAAGTAATCATGTTTACGCTATTAAGATGCATCCCAACATCTCTTCCACTCCACTATGTGACTAAACTAAATCAAGACTGTCAAGACTGTATTGACGGCAGCAGGCAAAGACTCCTGCTTCCCATGCAGATACCAGACCAATTACTCAGCACACACACATTTGGGGTTGGGTTGAACGCAGAAGACACATTTCGGTTGAATGCATTCAGTTGTATAACTGACTAGGTATCCCCCTTTCCTTCCCTTTGTTTTATTATTCTTGTGGGGACCAAACAATTGATTCCCATTCAAAATCCTATTTTCCCTAACCCTTAACCCTTAACCCTAACCCTAAACCTAACCCTAACCCTAAACCTAACCCCTAACCCTGATTCTAATGCTAATTGTATGCCCAACCCTAAACCCAACCCCTGATCCTAAAATAACCTTTTTCCTTATGGGCATTAGCGAAATATCCCCACTTCTGGGGCATGCTATAAAACAGACTTACGATCAATTTAGTTATTTATAAAACGTAACTTTGACGTGGAAATGATCTTATCTCTACTCAGAGTCTAGACTTGACGTGGAAATGATCTTATAGACTTGACGTACGTGATTGTCCTGCTGGTTATGTGTGGAGATTCCTTTTTGTCCTTTGCAGTTTAAAGGTCAAACCATTTATTTTTCACATCAGCACAGTTCTGTCTTACATCCCCACCTCGTTCACTGCAGAGGCGACACACTCCCAAGCTACCTGTTCGGCTTTGTTTCTTTACAGTATATCTTATGTCTACTGTAGATTCAAATGATCCATTTCTGGCACCAACCTCATGATGTTGAGTGAGGCACATGAAGCTTAGACTATTTTAGTAAATATCTTCTTGAAGCGTCTGTGAAGTGAAAGAATATTTGCAGCAGCTTCTGGGTAGGTAGCTTGACTTGTTTAATGGTACCTTTATTGCTAGCCAACGTTGAATTACTGCGTGTTTCCTAAGCTAACCGAGCTAGCTAGCTAGTTGGCTAAAGTTTGCTAGCTAGCTAGCTAGTTGGCTAAAGTTTGCTAGCTAGCTCAATTTGACAAAAGCCATTTCGGTCTGCTCTAAATTGCTCGTAAATATCTAGATGTGCAACCTACAAAAACTTCACCCAGAGAATGATATTGTAATTATAGGCTGTATCGCAGACCCTGATTGCCATAGAGACACTGAGCGCAGATCCGTTATGTTTCCACCATTACAAACATTTTGCTAAATACCCGCAATAACATCTGCTAAAATACGTGTATTTGACCAATAACATTTTATTTTATTACTACAGGGAAAACAACTTGTTTCTACCAGTTAAAAAGATTCTGCATATGTTTTGGGATTGGACGGGACACATATTACACATAAACCATATCGTGGGCCGTACTCGGCAGCCGCTGAAGCCAATGCAAATGACCAGTGGACTGCGTTGTATCGAGGAAACTGCCAACCTAAGGCGCAGTGCCACTGGGCAGCGTGAAACCTATTACAGTGTCGGCGGCGAAACCTAGTATCATGGCAAGTGTTTCCCCTCCCAAGATTATACAGTGTTTCAAGTAGTATAGCAGCCTACACAATAAATAACTAATATTGGTAGCCATCTAGATCAGTATAGACCGTCATCAGTATTTAATGTCACATGCACAAGTACAGCGCAATGCCTTTCTTGCAAATTCAAAACAACAACAATGCAATAATCAATAACAATGTATTACTATAAAGAAGAAGAACAACATGAGAAATATGAACTACACATGTAGTAAAGCAGCCTACAGAACAAATAAGTCCTATTGGAAGCCATCTAGATGTAACCCTGATACAGTCTATTCAATGGGGACAGGATGGATGGCTCAAACACAGGGACAGAGTGTCCTCCTTAGCTGTCACAACCCTGTGGGATTCGGTTCACTTGGCTCTCAACTGCAAGACATAAATCATTGTTTTACAGGCCAGGAGCGTGGCCCAACAGTTGCCCCTGTTCATAGATTGGGCTGCATCACAGCTTGGTACTGCAACTCCACCGCCGCAGACAGCAAGGCGCTTTAGAGGGTTATACACGCACCATTGGGTGCACACTGCCAACCCTCCAGGACACCTACAACACAATGTGTCGCCGGAAGGCCAAGAAGATCATCAGGGACGCCCTGTTCTCACCCGTTTCCATTACTCAGACGAGGGCTATACAGTAGCATTATGGCGAAAACTGAAAGACCCGGCCAACCATTTCTACCCCCGGGCTGCTGAACAGACACCACCACTGGTCAGTGACCTGTACCCCCCCACCCCACGGTGATTTACCTGCTGCTCCCCCTATGGACATGCATCACCGCTGCAGTTGTTAATATGTATATATTTGTATTTATTTGTTTGTATTCTTTTATTTCCCGCCTCAATGGTCCTTCAGTCTGCCTGTTGCTCCATCCCAAAGGACATGTCTTTATTCATTACTGCTGCAGTTGTTATTATGTATACTACATAGTACTGCTTTTCAGTTGTTATTATGTATACTACATAGTACTGCTTTTCAGTTGTTATTATGTATACTACATAGTACTGTTTTTCAGTTGTTATTATGTATACTACATAGTACTGTTTTTCAGTTGTTATTATGTATACTACATAGTACTGTTTTTCAGTTGTTATTATGTATACTACATAGTACTGTTTTTCAGTTGTTATTATGTATACTACATAGTACTGTTTTTCAGTTGTTATTATGTATACTACATAGTACTGTTTTTCAGTTGTTATTATGTATACTACATAGTACTGTTTTTTGTTATTATGTATACAGTTGTTATTATGTATACTACATAGTACTGTTTTCAGTTGTTATTATGTATACAGTAGTTGTTATTATGTATACTACATAGTACTGTTTTTCAGTTGTTATTATGTATACTACATAGTACTGTTTTTCAGTTGTTATTATGTATACTACATAGTACTGTTTTTCAGTTGTTATTATGTATACTACATAGTACTGTTTTTCAGTTGTTATTATGTATACTACATAGTTGTTTTCAGTTGTTATTATGTATACTACATAGTACTGTTTTTCAGTTGTTATTATGTATACTACATAGTTGTTATTATGTATACTACATAGTACTGTTTTTCAGTTGTTATTATGTATACTACATAGTACTGTTTTTCAGTTGTTATTATGTATACTTAGTACTAGTTGTTATTATGTATACTACATAGTACTGTTTTTCAGTTGTTATTATGTATACAGTTGTTTTTCATTATTATGTATACTACATAGTACTGCTTTTCAGTTGTTATTATGTATACTACATAGTACTGTTTTTCAGTTGTTATTATGTATACTACATAGTACTGTTTTTCAGTTGTTATTATGTATACTACATAGTACTGCTTTTCAGTTGTTATTATGTATACTACATAGTACTGCTTTTCAGTTGTTATTATGTATACTACATAGTACTGTTTTTCAGTTGTTATTATGTATACTACATAGTACTGTTTTTCAGTTGTTATTATGTATACTACATAGTACTGTTTTCAGTTGTTATTATGTATACTACATAGTACTGTTTTCAGTTGTTATGTATAAGATAGTACTGTTTTTCAGTTGTTATTATGTATACTACATAGTACTGTTTTTCAGTTGTTATTATGTAAACTGTTTTTCAGTGTACTGTTTTTTTCAGTTGTTATTATGTATACATAGTACTGTTTTTCAGTTGTTATTATGTATACTACATAGTACTATTATAGTACTACATAGTACTTTTTTCAGTTGTTATTATGTATACTACATAGTACTGTTTTTCAGTTGTTATTATGTATACTACATAGTACTGTTTTTCAGTTTTATTATGTATACAGTTGTTTTTCATTATGTATACTACATAGTACTGTTTTTCTTTTCAGTTGTTATTATGTATACTACATAGTACTGTTTTTCAGTTGTTATTATGTATACTACATAGTACTGTTTATAAGTTGTTATTATGTATACTACATAGTACTGTTTTTCAGTTGTTATTATGTTATTACTACATAGTACTGTTTTTCAGTTGTTATTATGTATACTACATAGTACTGTTTATAAGTTGTTATTATGTATACTACATAGTACTGTTTTTCAGTTGTTATTATGTATACTACATAGTACTGTTTTTCAGTTGTTATTATGTATACTACATAGTACTGTTTTTCAGTTGTTATTATGTATACTACATAGTACTGCTTTTCAGTTGTTATTATGTATACTACATAGTACTGTTTTTCAGTTGTTATTATGTATACTACATAGTACTGTTTTTCAGTTGTTATTATGTATACTACATAGTACTGTTTTTCAGTTGTTATTATGTATACTACATAGTACTGTTTTTCAGTTGTTATTATGTATACTACATAGTACTGTTTTTCAGTTGTTATTATGTATACTACATAGTACTGTTTTTCAGTTGTTACTATTAGTTAGTACTATTTTCCTTACTGTAAAGCATTACAGTGTCCCCGTAAATAGACAGCAAGGATGCTGTAATATGTCTTTCCATTAAGGAAGACAAATAGTACTGTATTACATAATATGTCAGCTGTAAAAGCCCACTTACAGGTTTAAATTGGCAGCTGTGGTGCCAGTATAATGCTGTACATTTACAGGGAAAAGTTTTACAGTGCAGAACAGATGCTAGACCACATGATGACTACGACTAAGACTGAAAGGGCTCCTGTGTAAGCACCTAAATTGTATTGGTCACATACACATATTTAGCAGATGTTATTGCGCATGTAGTGAAATGCTTGTGTTCTTTGCTCCAACAGTGCAGTAATATCTAAAAAATACACAACAAATCACACAAATCTGAAAGTAAAAGAATGGAATTAAGAGTGTCTGCTAAATGACTTAAATGTAAATGTAAAAAAATCTATAAATATCACGAAGAGCAATTTCGGAGTCCAGAGTATGTGTATATATCTCAGTATATACGATGGGATGTATTGACACTATGGACAGTATGTGGATAGAATATTTAGTATTTCAGTAGAAGACATGGATAGAAAGAATACTATATGTACAGAAATAGTTGAATAGGATGGACTTGACTAGAATACAGTATATATATGTGACATGGGTAAAACAGTATGTAAACATTATTAAAGTGACCAGTGTTCAATGTCAATGTACATAGGGCAGCAGCCTCTAAGGTGCAGGGTTGAGTAACCGGGTGGTAGCCGGCTAATAACAGTGACTAAGGTGCAGGGCAGGGTACTGGGTGGTAGCCTGCTAGTAACAGTGACTAAGGTTCAGGGCAGGGTACTGGGTGGTAGCCGGCTAATAACAGTGACTAAGGTGCAGGGCAGGGTACTGGGTGGTAGCCTGCTAGTAACAGTGACTAAGGTTCAGGGCAGGGTACTGGTGACTAAGGTTCAGGGCAGGGTACTGGGTGGTACAGTGACTAAGGTTCAGGGCAGGGTACTGGGTGGTAGCCTGCTAGTAACAGTGACTAAGGTTCAGGGCAGGGTACTGGGTGGTAGCCTGCTAGTAACAGTGACTAAGGTGCAGGGCAGGGTACTGGGTGGTAGCCTGCTAGTAACAGTGACTAAGTTCAGGGCAGGGTACTGGATGGAGGCCGGCTAGTGATGGCTATTGAGATAGAAGCTGTTTTCCAGTCTCTCAGTCCCAGCTTTGATGCACCTGTACTGACATCGCCTTCTTGATGATAACGGGGTGAACAGGCCGTGGCTCGGGTGGCTGAGGTCTTTGATGATCTTCGTGTCCTTTCTGGAAGGCAGGTAGTGTGCCCCCGGGTGACGTGTTGGGTTGACCGCACAACCCTCTGGAGAGCCCTGAGGTTACGGGCGGTGCAGTTGCCGTACCACGCGGTGATACAGCCCGACAGGATGCCCTCAATGGTGCATCTGTAAAAGTTTGTGAGGGTCTTAGGGGCCAAGCTGAATTTTTCAGCCTCCTGAGGTTGAGGAGGTGCTGTTGCGCCTTCTTCACCACACTGTCTGTGTGGAAAGACCATTTCAGATCATCAGTGATGTGTACGCTGAGGAACTTGAAGCTTTTCACCTTCTCCACTGTGGTCCCGTCGATGTGGATGGGGGCGTGCTCCCTCTGCTGTCTCCTGAAGTCCACGATCAGCTCCTTCATTTTGTTGATGTTGAGGGAGAGGTTATTTTCCTGGCACCACTCTCCCTGGGACCTCATCACCTCCCTGTCGGCTGTCTTGTCGTTGTTGGTAATCAGGCCTACCACTGTTGTGTCGTCTGAAAAATGGATAATTGAGTTGAAGGCGTGCATGGCCACGCAGTCATGGGTGAACAGGAAGTAGGGAGTTTTTAGGGAGTTTTTCCTAGCCACCGTGCTTCTACACCTGCATTGCTTGCTGTTTGGGGTTTTAGGCCGGGTTTCTGTACAGCACTTTGAGATATCAGCTGATATAAGAAGGGCTTTATAAATACATTTGATTTGATTTGATTTGAGTACAGGAGGGGGATGAGCACACAACCTTGTGGGGCCCCTGTGTTGAGGGTCAGGTGGAGGTGTTGTTGCCTAACTTCACCACCTGGGGTCGGCCCATTAGGAAGTCAAGAACCCAGTTGCAAATGGCGGTGTTCAGACCCAAGGCCCGAGCTTAATGATGAGCATGGAGGGCACTATGGTGTTGAAGGGTGAGCTGTAGTCAATGAACAGCATTCTTACATAGGTATTCCTCTTGTCCAGATGGGACAGGGCAGTGTGCAGTGTGCAGTGTGATGGCGATAGCGATTGCATCATCCATGGATCTATTGGGGCGGTATGCAAATTGAAGTGGGTCTAGAGTGTCGGGTAAGGTGGAGGGGATATGATCCTTAACTAGCCTCTCAAAGCACTCCATGATAACAGAAGGGAGTGTTAAAGGGCGATAGTCATTGAGTTCAGTTACCTTCGCTTTCTTGGATACAGGAACAATAGTGGACATCCAGACTGGGAAAGGGAGAGATTTCAAATGTCCGTAAACAATCCAGCCAGCTGGTCTGCGCATGCTCTGAGGACATGGCTAGGGATGCAGTCTGGGCCGGCATCCTTGTGAGGGTTAACAAGCTTAAATGTCTTACTGACGTTGGCCACGGAGAACAAGAGCTCGGGAATGGCTTGCGTCATTGTCACTGTGTTAATAACCTCAAAGCGGGCGAAGAATGTGTTTAGCTTGTCTGGGAGCAAAACGTTGGTGTCCACGACATGGCTGGTTTTCCCTGCCTCCTGTCTGAGCTGTTCAATTCCAGCTCCACTTTGTCTCTGTACTGATGTTTTGCCTGTTTGATTGCCTTACGGAGGGCATAACTGGACTGGTTGTATTCAACCATATTCTCAGTCACCTTGCTGTGGTTAAATGCTGTTGTCTAACCACGGTTTTTAGTTTGGATGGGTATTAATCGTCACAGTGGGAACAACATCCCCTATACACTTCCTGATGAATTCAGTTACTGTGTCAGTGTATACGTCAATGTTGTTCCCAGAGCCAATCAGGTACATATCCCAGTCGCATGATCAAAATAACCTTGAAGCATGGATTCCGATTGGTCAAACCAGCGTTCAATAGACCTGAGCATGGGTACTTCCTGTTTGAGTTTCTGCCTATGGGAAAGGAGGAGTAGAATGGAGTCGTGATCTGATTTGCTGGAGAGGGTGGGGGATGGCCTTGTAGCCATCTTGGAAGGGAGTGTAACAATGGTTGAGAGGTTTTGTAGCATGAGTACTGCAGGCAATGTGTTGCAGCCTCAAATTCGCTTTGTTAAAGTCCCCAGCTGCAATAAATGCGGCTTCGGGATATGTGGTTTCCGGTTTGCACAAAGTCCAGTGTATTTCCTTGAGAGCCGTCGTGGTATCGGCTTGAGGGGGAACATACATGGCTGTGACGAGGACCGAAGAGAATTCTCATGAGAGGAAATGCAGTCAGCAATTGATTGAGAGGTATTCTAGGTTGGGTGAACAAAAGGACTTGAGTTCCTGTACGTTACCACAATCACACCATGAGTAGTTAATCACGAAACATACACCTCAACCTTTCTTCTTCCTAGAGAGTTCTTTATTCTAATCTGCGCAATGTACTGAGAACCCAGCTGTATAGATGGAGACAGTATATCCGGAGAGAGCCATGATTCCGTGAAACAGAGTATGTTACCGTCCCTGATGTTTCTCTGGAAGGGGATCCTCGCCCTGAGCTCATCTACTTTATTATCCAGGGACTGAACATTAGCGAATAATAGACTCGGAAGCGATTGTAGTTATGTACGCCTCCTGAGTTGGACTAAAAGTCCACTCCAAATATCTCTTCTCCACCGGCTGCGTTTTGGAGCAGCCTCTGGTAATAGTTAAATGTTAAATCGTTAAATAGTTAAATCGCCTTGGGTGGGTACAAACAAAGGATCCAATTCAGGAAAGTTGTATTTCTGGTTGCAGTTACCGCCCGCGCTGATATCCAAAAGTTATTTCCGGCTGTATGTAATAATGCAAAAACCACTCTGGGCTAATAATGTGAGAAATAACAACCACAGCAAAACAATACATCTGCAAAGTTGCTGAGGAGCCAGAAACAGAGCGGCCATGTCTATCGGCACCATCTTGATGTATCTATCTAGTTCTAGGAAGGTAATGATGTTAACACAGTAAGGGGAAAGGGAGAGTGGTCAAGGCATTAGCACTCTGGTCCATGGCACCTCCAATAAAACACTTCATCAGTCTACCACTCTACCTCCCATGTGTGTGTGTGTGTGTGTGTGTGTGTGTGTGTGTGTGTGTGTGTGTGTGTGTGTGTGTGTGTGTGTGTGTGTGTGTGTGTGTGCGTGCGTGCGTGCGTGCATGTGTGTGTGGGTGTGTGTGTGACCATCTGTGCCTGGCCATGTCCCTAAGAGATCTTAAGCACCAGACTGCCTCTCCGTCTTTCCACTTCTCCACATGCCAATCTGCCTTCAACATCCTCAAAGCATCGCAGTTTCACATGCACGCACGCACGCACGCACACACACACACACACACATTCTTCCTCTCTCTCTCTTTCTTTCACAGTGTGATGTGCTGCGGTTGTATCTGCCCCAGATCAGTGACGAGCCCTCATATATAATATGAGTCCCAAATGGCTCTCTATTCCCTATAAAGTGCACTATGAAGGGAATAGGATGCCAATTGGGCCGTATCCATCAGATTGAGAGAGAAAGTGGCTGGTTTCATATGGCACCATGTTTAAATATGTTAATTGAAGATCAGGACACAGACATTTAGCTGGGGAATTATATCAAAGCAGTATATATATGTTGAGGATCTGCGATGGAAGCAACCCAGAAGTTCCCTTCTCTTTCTTTAAGTATCTCTCTCTCTCTCTCTCTCTCTCTCTGAGTATCTCTCTCTCTGAGTATCTCTATCTCTCTGAGTATCTCTCTCTCTCTAAGCATCTTTCTCTTTCTCTGAGTATCTCTCTCTCTGAGTATCTCTTTCTCTTTCTCTGAGTATCTCTCTCTCTGAGTATCTCTTTCTCTTTCTCTGAGTATCTCTCTCTCTCTCTGAGTATCTCTCTCTCTGAGTATCTCTCTCTCTCTCTGAGTATCTCTCTCTCTCTCTGAGTATCTCTCTCTCTGAGTATCTCTCTCTCTCTGAGTATCTCTCTCTCTCTCTGAGTATCTCTCTCTCTGAGTATCTCTCTCTCTGAGTATCTCTTTCTCTTTCTCTGAGTATCTCTCTCTCTCTCTGAGTATCTCTCTCTCTCTCTCTGAGTATCTCTCTCTCTCTCTCTGAGTATCTCTCTCTCTCTCTGAGTATCTCTCTCTCTGAGTATCTCTCTCTCTGAGTATCTCTCTCTCTCTGAGTATCTCTCTCTCTCTGAGTATCTCTCTCTCTGAGTATCTCTCTCTCTCTGAGTATCTCTCTCTTTCTCTGAGTATCTCTCTCTCTCTGAGTATCTCTCTCTCTCTCTGAGTATCTGTCTCTCTCTCTGAGTATCTCTTTCTCTCTCTGAGTATCTCTCTCTCTCTGAGTATCTCTCTCTCTAAGTATCCTTTTCTCTCTGAGTATCTCTCTCTCTCTCTCTCTCTGAGTATCTCTCTCTCTCTCTCTGAGTATCCCTCTCTCTCTCTCTGAGTATCTCTCTCTCTGAGTATCTCTCTCTCTGAGTATCTCTCTCTTTCTCTGAGTATCTCTCTTTCTCGGAGTATCTCTCTCTCTCTCTGAGTATCTCTTGCTCTGAGTATCTCTCTCTCTCTCTTTTTCTCTCAATTCAATTAAATTCAAGGGTTTTTATTGGCGTGGGAAACATGTTTACATTGCAAAAGCAAGTGAAATGGATAAACAAAAGTGAAATAAACAATCAAATGTGAACAGTAAATATTATACTCACACAAGTTCCAAAATAATAAAAACATTTCAAATGTCATATTATATCTATATACAGTGTTGTAATGATGTGAATATAGTACACAAGGAAAAATACATAAATATGGGTTGTATTTACAATGGTGTTTGTTCTTAAACTAGGTCACCTTTTCTTGTGGAAACAGGTCACAAATCTTGCTGCTGTGATTGTACACTGTGTTATTTCACCCAATAATTATGGGAGGTTACCAAAATGTGATTTGTTTTCAAAATCTTTGTGGGTCTGTGTTATCTGAGGGAAATTCAGTGCCTTCGGAAAGTATTCAGACCCCTTGACTTTTTTCACATTTTGTAACGTTACAGCCTTGTTCTAAAACGGGTTAAATTGTTTTTTTCCCCCCCTGATCAATCTACACTCAATACCTCACAATGCCAAAGCAAAAACTGTTTTCTAGAATAAATAAATAAAAATGTATTAATAATACGAAAACACAAATACCTTATTTACATAAGTATTCAGACCCTTTGCTATGTATGAGACTCGAAATTGAGCTCAGGTGCATCCTGTTTCCATTGATCATCCTTGAGATATTTCTACAACTTGATTGGAGACCACCTGTGGTAAATTCAATTGATTGGACATGATTTGGAAAGGCACACACCTGTCTTTAAAAGGTCCCACAGTTAACAGTGAAGATCAGAGCAAAAACTGAGGTCGAAGGAATTGTCCGTAGAGCGCCGAGAAAGGATTGTGTCAAGTCATTTCTTTTTGTTTTCTCATGATTTGGGTGGGTCTAATTGTGTTGCTGTCCTGGGGCTTTGTTTGTGTTTGTGAACAGAGCCTCAGGACCAGCTTGCTTAGGGGACTCTTCTCCAGGTTCATCTCTCTGTAGTTGATGGCTTTGTTATGGAAGGTTTGGGAATCGCTTCCTTTTAGGTGGTTGTAGAATTTAACTAATTTAACGTGGATTTTTATCATCAGTGGGTATCGGCCTAATTCTGCTCTGCATGCATTATTTGGTGTTTTGTGTTGTACACAGAGGATATTTCTACAGGATTCTGCATGCAGAGTCTCAATTTGGTGTTTGTCCCATTTTGTGAAGTCTTGGTTGGTGAGCGGACCCCAGACCTCACAACCATAAAGGGAGATTCTCTCTCTCTCTCTCTCTCTCTCTCTCTCTCTCTCTCTCTCTCTCTCTCTCTCTCTCTCTCTCTCTCTCTCTCTCGTGTAGTTTTATCTGTTTTTAAATCTGATTTTACTGCTAGCTTGTTCTTAATCCTGCCTTCTTAACAACATTATCAACAAGGCAGGTCTTACAGGCCCTAATTTTGTCGCTATAGACTACTGTTCAGTATCGTGGTCAGGTGTCACAAAGAGGGAATTGGGAAAATTGTAGTTGGCTCAGAACAGGGCATCACGGCTGGCCATTAAAAGTACACGGAGATCTAACATTAATGACACGCATGTCAAGAGAGAGATTGACTTCATTACTTGTTTTGTAAGAGGTGTTGACAAGCTGAATGTACCGAGCTGTCTGTTTACAATACTAGCACACAGCTCAGACACCCATGCATACCCCAAAACAGGAATGTTTTTTTTCTTTCTCGCCTGAGTAGCCTAGTTTCACTGCCAAAAATTATATTCAACTGTAAGGGTTTTCTTTTGGTGAAGGAGAGACGGACCAAAATTCAGCGTGGTGGTTATTCATGTTTAATTTATAAAGACACTATACATTAATAGACTAAACAAAACAAGAAAAGTGAAAACCTAAACAGTCCTATCTGGTGCAAACACAGAGACAGGAACAATCACCCACAAAACCCAACACAAAACAGGCTACCTAAATATGGTTCCCAATCAGAGACAATAACACCTGCCTCTGATTGAGAACCATATCAGGCCAAACATAGAAATAGACAAACCAGACACACAACAAAGAATGCCCACCCAGCTCACGTCCTGACCAACACTAAAACAGGGAAAACACACACGAACGATGGTCAGAACGTGACAGAACCCATCCAGTGTTCAGCAAAATAACAACACAATGTGAAATACAGGCAGCCTATTCAAATAATCAACATTCAATCACATTAACCATTACTCTCTCGCAGGAATTCCACTAACGGTCCGTATGTAGCCAAACGTAGCTACTGCTCATAAAGTTTTGTTCAAAAATTGTTTTAAAAAAATAAGGCCTGTAGGACCTGCCTTGTTGATAGTGTTATAGTGTAGAGACACATACCAGCTCTACTGGTAGTACTGCTACTACCAGCAGTACTGCACCTGTCGATGACACAAGTTGTTCTGCTTCCACGAGCACATCCAATGCTAGCATCAATAATTCTCCATTTGTTGTTAGCCCAGCTAGCATGGACACTGACAGTTGTGAATCTGATGCAGCCGAAGAGCTACTGCCCCCCTTACCCGGGAAAGCACCGAACAACAGACAGGGACGTTGGACCATCGACGAGACGCAAATATGATTGGAACTACGTTGTTTTGGGGTTCACTTATATTGGGAGTAGTGCCTTTCCTCAGCCACAGTGTGTTATATGTGCAAAAGTCCTACCTCACAACTCAATGAAACCTTGACTCTTGCACAGACATTTACAAACAAAACATGCCAATTTGAAAAATAAGCCACGGGACTTTTTGAGCGAGAATTAAGATGACTTTGAGTAGTAAAACAGGTATAAAAGCAACAGATACCATTACTAAGAAGGGGCTAGAAGCGTCTTATATGGTGAGCTACCGAGTGGCTGGGACGGGCAAGCACCATACTATTGTGGAGGACTTAATTATTTCTGCTACCGCGGATATGGCTGGGACAATGCTGGGGGAAAGGCCCAAAACACTATACAGACAATGTCTTCATCAAACAACACTGTTTCACGACGCATCAGTGACATGGCAGGAGATGTGTTGAAACAATCACCGCTTCGCATACATGCCAGTGAATTCTATGCGTTACAGCTGAATGAGTCAACAGATGTGGCGGGCCTGGCACAGCTCCTGGTATATGTCTGTTACAGCTGGATGAGTCAACAGGGCCTGGCACAGCTCCTGGTATATGTCTGTTACAGCTGGATGAGTCAACAGGGCCTGGCACAGCTCCTGGTATATGTCTGTTACAGCTGGATGAGTCAACAGGGCCTGGCACAGCTCCTGGTATATGTCTGTTACAGCTGGATGAGTCAACAGGGCCTGGCACAGCTCCTGCTATATGTCTGTTACAGCTGAATGAGTCAACAGACGTGGTGGGCCTGACACAGCTCCTGGTATATGTCTGTTACAGCTGAATGAGTCAACAGACGTGGCGGGCCTGGCACAGCTCCTGGTATATGTCTGTTACGTTTAATTAAATTTAAATTAAATTAATTCAATTAAGGAAGACATTCTCTTCTGCAAACCACTGGAAACCAGGACAACAGGAGAGGATATTTATAAAGTACTGGACAGCTATGTGACATCAAATGGACTTTGGTGGTCAAGATGTGTTGGTATCTGTACTGATGGTGCAAAAGCCAAAACAGGGAGACATAGTGGAGTGGTAACGCGTGTACAAGCAGTTGCTCCCAACACCACTTGGGTAAACTGCAGCATCCACCGAGAGGCTCTTGCTGCCAAAGGAAAGCCTGACAGCTTGAAAGATGTTTTGGATGCTACAGTGAAAATGGTTAACTTTGTTAAAGCAAGGCCCCTGAACTCTTGTGTATTTTCTGCACTATGCCATGATAATGATACATACAGAAGTGTGCTGGTTATCAAGGGGCAAAGTATTGACGGGTCTTTTTTTAAATTGAGAGACGAGTTTAAAGTTTTCTTCACCGACAATCATGTTCACTTGTCTGACCGCTTGCATGATGACGAGTTTCTCATACGACTGGCCTGTCTGGGTGATGTTTTTTCTCGCCTGAATGATCTGAATCTAGGATTACAGGGACTCTTCGCAAATATATTCAATGTGCGGGACAAAATTGAGGCTATGATTAAGAAGTTGGAGCTCTTCTCTGTCTACATTAACAAGAACAACACACAGGTCTTTCCATCATTGTATGATTTTTGTGTGCAAATGAACTCAAGCTTACGGACAATGTCAAATGTGATATAGCGAAGCACCGGAGTGAGTTTGGTGCGCAATTAATCAAATCAAATCAATTACACAGGTACTTTCCCGAAACGGACGACACAAACAACTGGATTCATTATCCCTTTCATGTCCTGCCTCCAGTCCACTTATCGATATCTGAACAAGAGAGCCTCATCAAAATTGCAACAAGCAGATCTGTGAAAATGTAATTTAATCAAAAACCACTGCCATATTTCTGGATTGGGTTGCGCTCAGAGTATCCTGCCTTGGCAAATCACGCTGTTAAGACACTGATGCCCTTTGCAACCACATACCTATGTGAGAGTGGATTCTCAGCCATCAGTAGCATGAAAACTAAATACAGGCACAGACTGTGTGTGGAAAAAGACTGAGACTCTCTCCAATAGAACCCAACATTGCAGAGTTATGTTCATCCTTTCAAGCACAGCCTTCTCATTAACCTGTGGTGATTTATTCACGATTTTCGATGAACAAATAAACGTTTTAAATAAAGAGCAAAATTATTTATTATTATTTTTGAGCCCTGGTCCTATAAGAGCTCTTTGTCACTTCCCACGAGCCGGGTTGTGACAAACTCACTTATTCTTATGTTTAATAAATGTATTGTATTTTAATATATATATTTTTTATTTTACTTTATTTTACTAGGCAAGTCAGTTAAGAACAAATTCTTATTTTCAACGACAGCCTAGGAACAGTGGGTTAACTGCCTGTTCAGGGGCAGAACGGCAGATTTGTACCTTGTCAGCTCGGCGATTTGAACTTGCAACCTTTCGGTTACTAGTCCAACGCTCTAACCACTAGGCTACCCTGCCGCCCTGCATAGTGTGTGAGTGTGTGTGTGGCAGGGTTATAATGATATCACATATCATATACACCAGCTGTTCTTTACAAAAAGATACAGTCCTCCGCCCCTTGTCTTACCAGACACCGCTGTTCTGTCCTGCTGGTACAGTGTATAACCAGCCAGCTGTATGTTGATAATGTCATCATTCAGCCAAGACTCCGTGAAGCATAAGATGTTACAGTTTTTAATGTCCCGTTGGTATTTTAATCTTCTGCGTCATTGATTTTATCCTCCAAAGATTGAACGTTTGCTAGCAGAATGGAAGGAAGTGGGGGTTTATTTCGATCGCCTACGAATTCTCAGATCCCCCTTTTCTCGGGGAAGCAGTACATCATTCGTGTCAGGCTCGTCAGACTCGTTAAATGAAAAAAAGGATTCTGCCAGTCAGTGGTGAGTAATCGCAGTCCTGATGTCCAGAAGTTATTTTCCATCATACGAAACGGTACGGCAACATTATGTACAAAATAAGTTTTAAAATCAGTTAAAACAACACAAAGAAAAAAGAAAAAAAACACAATTGGTTGGGAACACGTAAAACATCAGCCTTCTTCTCTAGCACCATTTAACCTGCTAAATGTTGTGTTGTGGACATGTGGTGGTGTAGGGAGGTTATATGATGTACTGTTTTATCTTTAGTTTGTTCAGTACAAACACAGTTCACTGTTTTATCTGTTGTTTTCTATGTAATGTGGATGGTTTGATGTGTTTGGACCCCAGGAAGAGTAGCTGCTGCCTTGGCAACAGCTAATGGGGATCCCTAATAAATACTAATATTACAGGAGCCTCATAGGACCACTTGTTGTGATGACTGGACAATGTCAACAGGACCAGAGTATTACCTATGGTAGAGAACAGGACACTGTCAACAGGACCAGAGTATTACCTATGGTAGAGAACAGGACAATGTCAACAGGACCAGAGTATTACCTATGGTAGAGAACAGGACACTGTCAACAGGACCAGAGTATTACCTATGGTAGAGAACAGGACACTGTCAACAGGACCAGAGTATTACCTATGGTAGAGAACAGGACACTGTCAACAGGACCAGAGTATTACCTATGGTAGAGAACAGGACACTGTCAACAGGACCAGAGAACAGGACATTACCTATGGTAGAGAACAGGACACTGTCAACAGGACCAGAGTATTACCTATGGTAGAGAACAGGACACTGTCAACAGGACCAGAGTATTACCTATGGTAGAGAACAGGACACTGTCAACAGGACCAGAGTAGTACCTATGGTAGAGAACAGGACACTACCTATGGTAGAGAACAGGACACTGTCAACAGGACCAGAGTATTACCTATGGTAGAGAACAGGACACTGTCAACAGGACCAGAGTATTACCTATGGTAGAGAACAGGACACTGTCAACAGGACCAGAGTATTACCTATGGTAGAGAACAGGACACTGTCAACAGGACCAGAGTATTACCTATGGTAGAGAACAGGACACTGTCAACAGGACCAGAGTATTACCTATGGTAGAGAACAGGACACTGTCAACAGGACCAGAGTATTACCTATGGTAGAGAACAGGACACTGTCAACAGGACCAGAGTATTACCTATGGTAGAGAACAGGACACTGTCAACAGGACCAGAGTATTACCTATGGTAGAGAACAGGACACTGTCAACAGGACCAGAGTATTACCTATGGTAGAGAACAGTACACTGTCAACAGGACCAGAGTATTACCTATGGTGAGAACAGACACTGTCAACAGGACCAGAGTATTACTATGGTAGAGAACAGGACACTGTCAACAGGACCAGAGTATTACCTATGGTAGAGAACAGTACACTGTCAACAGGACCAGGGTATTACCTATGGTAGAGTACAGTACACTATGGTAGAGTACAGGACACTATGGTAGAGTACAGGACACTATGGTAGAGTACAGGACACTATGGTAGAGTACAGTACACTATGGTAGAGTACAGGACACTATGGTAGAGTACAGGACACTACACTATGGTAGAGTACAGTACACTATGGTAGAGTACAGTACACTATGGTAGAGTACAGTACACTATGGTAGAGTACAGGACACTATGGTAGAGTACAGGACAGAGAACAGTACACTGGTAGAGTACAGTACACTATGGTAGAGTACAGGACACTATGGTACACTACACTGGTAGAGTACAGGACACTATGGTAGAGTACAGGACACTATGGTAGAGTACAGGACACTACAGTACACTATGGTCAGTACAGGACACTATGGTAGAGTACAGGACACTATGGTAGAGACACTATGGTAGAGTACACACTATGGTAGAGTACAGTACAGGACTATGGTAGAGTACACTTACAGGACACTATGGTAGAGTACAGGACACTATGGTAGAGTACAGGACACTACAGTACTGGTAGAGTACAGGACACTATGGTAGAGTACAGGACACTATGGTAGAGTACAGGACACTATGGTAGAGTACAGTATGGTACACAGGACACTATGGTAGAGTACAGGACACTATGGTAGAGTACAGGACACTATGGTAGAGTACAGTACACTATGGTCACACTATGGTACAGGACACTATGGTAGAGTACAGTTACACTATGGTAGAGTACAGTACACTATGGTAGAGTACAGGACACTATGGTAGAGTACAGTACACTATGGTAGAGTACAGTACACTATGGTAGAGTACAGGACACTATGGTAGAGTACAGTACACTATGGTAGAGTACAGTACACTATGGTAGAGTACAGGACACTATGGTAGAGTACAGTACACTATGGTAGAGTACAGTACAGTACACTATGGTAGAGTACAGGACACTATGGTAGAGTACAGTACACTATGGTAGAGTACAGTACACTATGGTAGAGTACAGTACACTATGGTAGAGTACAGGACAGGTACACACTATGGTAGAGTACAGGACACTAGAGTATTACACTATGGTAGAGTACAGTACACTATGGTAGAGTACAGGACACTATGGTAGAGTACAGGACACTATGGTAGAGTACAGTACACTGGTCAGTACAGGACACTATGGTAGTAGTACACTATGGTAGAGTACAGTACACTATGGTAGAGTACAGGACACTATGGTAGAGTACAGGACACTATGGTAGAGTACAGGACACTACAGAGTACAGGACACTGGTAGAGTACAGAGTACACACTATAGGTAGAGTACAGTACACTATGGTAGAGTACAGGACACTATGGTAGAGTACAGTACACTATGGTAGAGTACACTATGGTAGAGTACAGTACACTATGTAGAGTACAGGACACTATGGTAGAGTACAGGACACTATGGTAGAGTACAGGACACTATGGTAGAGTACAGGACACTATGGTAGAGTACAGGACACTATGGTAGAGTACACTATGGACAGGACACTATGGTAGAGTACAGGACACTATGGTAGAGTACAGGACACTATGGTAGAGTACAGGACACTATGGTAGAGTACAGGACACTATGGTAGAGTACAGTACACTATGGTAGAGTACAGGACACTATGGTAGAGTACAGGGTAGACACTATGGTAGAGTACAGGACACTATGGTAGAGTACAGGACACTATGGTAGAGTACAGGACACTATGGTAGAGTACAGGACACTATGGTAGAGTACAGGACACTATGGTAGAGTACAGGACACTATGAGTACAGACTATGGTAGAGTACAGGACACTATGGTAGAGTACAGGACACTATGGTAGAGTACAGAGTACACACTATGGTAGAGTACAGTACACAGGACACTATGGTAGAGTACAGGACACTATGGTAGAGTACAGGACACTATGGTAGAGTACAGGACACTATGGTAGAGTACAGGACACTATGGTAGAGTACAGGACACTATGGTAGAGTACAGTACACTATGGTAGAGTACAGGACACTATGGTAGAGTACAGGACACTATGGTAGAGTACAGGACACTATGGTAGAGTACAGTACACTATGGTAGAGTACACTATGGTAGAGTACAGGACACTATGGTAGAGTACAGGACACTATGGTAGAGTACAGGACACTATGGTAGAGTACAGGACACTATGGTAGAGTACACTACACTATGGACAGTACACTATGGTAGAGTACAGGACACTATGGTAGAGTACAGGACACTATGGTAGAGTACAGGACACTATGGTAGAGTACAGGACACTATGGTAGAGTACAGGACACTATGGTAGAGTACAGGACACTATGGTAGAGTACAGTACACTATGGTAGAGTACAGGACACTATGGTAGAGTACAGGACACTATGGTAGAGTACAGGACACTATGGTAGAGTACAGGACACTATGGTAGAGTACAGGACACTATGGTAGACACTATGTACAGGACACTATGGTAGAGTACAGGACACTATGGTAGAGTACAGGACACTATGGTAGAGTACAGGACACTATGGTAGAGTACAGGGACACTACACTATGGTAGAGTACAGTACACTATGGTAGAGTACAGGACACTATGGTAGAGTACAGGACACTATACACTATGGTAGAGTACAGGACACTATGGTAGAGTACAGGACACTATGGTAGAGTACAGGACACTATGGAGTACAGAGTACAGGACACACTATGGTAGAGTACAGGACACTATGGTAGAGTACAGTACACTATGGTAGAGTACAGTACACTATGGTAGAGTACAGGACACTATGGTAGAGTACAGGACACTATGGTAGAGTACAGGACACTATGGTAGAGTACAGGACACTATGGTAGAGTACAGTACACTATGGTAGAGTACAGTACACTATGGTAGAGTACAGGACACTATGGTAGAGTACAGGACACTATGGTAGAGTACAGGACACTATGGTAGAGTACAGGACACTATGGTAGAGTACAGGACACTATGGTAGAGTACAGTACACTATGGTAGAGTACAGGACACTATGGTAGAGTACAGGACACTATGGTAGAGTACAGTACACTATGGTAGAGTACAGGACACTATGGTAGAGTACAGGACTACTATGGTAGAGTACAGGACACTATGGTAGAGTACAGGACACTATGGTAGAGTACAGGACACTATGGTAGAGTACAGGACACTATGTAGTACAGGACACTATGGTAGAGTACAGGACACTATGGTAGAGTACAGGACACTATGGTAGAGTACAGGACACTATGGTAGAGTACAGGACACTATGGTAGAGTACAGGACACTATGGTAGAGTACAGGACACTATGGTAGAGTACAGTACACTATGGTAGAGTACAGGACACTACGGTAGAGTACAGGACACTACGGTAGAGTACAGTACACTATGGTAGAGTACAGTACACTATGGTAGAGTACAGGACACTATGGTAGAGTACAGTACACTATGGTAGAGTACAGTACACTATGGTAGAGTACAGGACACTATGGTAGAGTACAGTACACTATGGTAGAGTACAGGACACTATGGTAGAGTACAGTACACTATGGTAGAGTACAGGACACTATGGTAGAGTACTAGGTAGAGTACAGTACACTATGGTAGATTACAGTACACTATGGTAGAGTACAGTACACTATGGTAGAGTACAGGACACTATGGTAGTACAGGACACTATGGTAGAGTACAGGACACTATGGTAGAGTACAGGACACTATGGTAGAGTACAGGACACTATGGTAGAGTACAGGACACTATGGTAGAGTACAGGACACTATGGTAGAGTACAGGACACTATGGTAGAGTACAGGACACTGGTAGAGTACAGTGGGTAGAGTACAGGACACTATGGTAGAGTACAGGACACTATGGTAGAGTACAGGACACTATGGTAGAGTACAGGACACTATGGTAGAGTACAGGACACTATGGTAGAGTACAGGACACTATGGTAGAGTACAGGACACTATGGTAGAGTACAGTACACTATGGTAGAGTACAGTACACTATGGTAGAGTACAGTACACTATGGTAGAGTACAGGACACTATGGTAGAGTACAGTACACTATGGTAGAGTACAGGACACTATGGTATAGTACAGTACACTATGGTAGAGTACAGGACACTATGGTAGAGTACAGTACTATGGTAGAGTACAGGACACTATGGTAGAGTACAGGACACTATGGTAGAGTACAGGACACTATGGTAGAGTACAGTACACTATGGTAGAGTACAGGACACTATGGTAGAGTACAGTACACTATGGTAGAGTACAGGACACTATGGTAGAGTACAGTACACTATGGTAGAGTACAGGACACTATGGTAGAGTACAGGACACTATGGTAGAGTACACTACACTATGGTAGAGTACAGGACACTATGGTAGAGTACAGGACACTATGGTAGAGTACAGGACACTATGGTAGAGTACAGTACACTATGGTAGAGTACAGGACACTATGGTAGTACAGTACACTATGGTAGAGTACAGGTACACTATGGTAGAGTACAGGACACTATGGTAGAGTACAGGACACTATGGTAGAGTACAGGACACTATGGTAGAGTACAGTACACTATGGTAGAGTACAGTACACTATGGTAGAGTACAGGACACTATGGTAGAGTACAGGACACTATGGTAGAGTACAGTACACTATGGTAGAGTACAGTACACTATGGTAGAGTACAGGACACTATGGTAGATTACAGGACACTATGGTAGAGTACAGTACACTATGGTAGAGTACAGGACACTATGGTAGAGTACAGGACACTATGGTAGAGTACAGGACACTATGGTATAGTACAGTACACTATGGTAGAGTACAGGACACTATGGTAGAGTACAGTACACTATGGTAGAGTACAGTACACTATGGTAGAGTACAGGACACTATGGTAGAGTACAGGACACTATGGTAGAGTACAGTACACTATGGTAGAGTACAGGACACTATGGTAGAGTACAGTACACTATGGTAGAGTACAGGACACTATGGTAGAGTACAGGACACTATGGTAGAGTACAGTACACTATGGTAGAGTACAGGACACTATGGTAGAGTACAGGACACTATGGTAGAGTACAGGACACTATGGTAGTACACTATGGTAGAGTACAGGACACTATGGTAGAGTACAGGACACTAAGGTAGAGTACAGGACACTATGGTAGAGTACAGGACACTATGGTAGAGTACAGTACACTATGGTAGAGTACAGGACACTACGGTAGAGTACAGGACACTACGGTAGAGTACAGTACTATGGTAGAGTACAGTACACTATGGTAGAGTACAGTACTACGGTAGAGTACAGGACACTACGGTAGAGTACAGGACACTACGGTAGAGTACAGTACACTACGGTAGAGTACAGGACACTATGGTAGAGTACAGTACACTATGGTAGAGTACAGTACACTATGGTAGAGTACAGGACACTATGGTAGAGTACAGGACACTATGGTAGAGTACAGGACACTATGGTAGAGTATAGTACACTATGGTAGAGTACAGGACACTATGGTAGAGTACAGTACACTATGGTAGAGTACAGGACACTATGGTAGAGTACAGTACACTATGGTAGAGTACAGACACTATGGTAGAGTACAGGACACTATGGTAGAGTACAGGACACTATGGTAGAGTACAGGACACTATGGTAGAGTACAGGACACTATGGTAGAGTACACTACACTATGGTAGAGTACAGTACACTATGGTAGAGTACAGGACACTATGGTAGAGTACAGTACACTATGGTAGAGTACAGGACACTATGGTAGATTACAGGACACTATGGTAGAGTACAGTACACTATGGTAGAGTACAGGACACTATGGTAGAGTACAGGACACTATGGTAGAGTACAGTACACTATGGTAGAGTACAGGACACTATGGTAGAGTACAGTACACTATGGTAGAGTACAGGACACTATGGTAGAGTACAGGACACTATGGTAGAGTACAGTACACTATGGTAGAGTACAGGACACTATGGTAGAGTACAGGACACTATGGTAGAGTACAGGACACTATGGTAGAGTACAGTACACTATGGTAGAGTACAGGACACTATGGTACAGTACACTATGGTAGAGTACAGGACACTATGGTAGATTACAGGACACTATGGTAGAGTACAGTACACTATGGTAGAGTACAGGACACTATGGTAGAGTACAGGACACTATGGTAGAGTAGAGTACACTATGGTAGAGTACAGGACACTATGGTAGAGTACAGGACACTAAGGTAGAGTACAGGACACTATGGTAGAGTACAGGACACTACGGTAGAGTACAGTACACTACGGTAGAGTACAGGACACTACGGTAGAGTACAGGACACTACGGTAGAGTACAGTACACTACGGTAGAGTACAGTACACTACGGTAGAGTACAGGACACTACGGTAGAGTACAGGACACTACGGTAGAGTACAGTACACTACGGTAGAGTACAGGACACTACGGTAGAGTACAGTACACTACGGTAGAGTACAGTACACTATGGTAGAGTACAGGACACTATGGTAGAGTACAGGACACTATGGTAGAGTACAGGACACTATGGTAGAGTATAGTACACTATGGTAGAGTACAGGACACTATGGTAGAGTACAGGACACTATGGTAGAGTACAGGACACTATGGTAGAGTACAGTACACTATGGTAGAGTACATGACACTATGGTAGAGTACAGGACACTATGGTAGAGTACAGGACACTATGGTAGAGTACAGGACACTATGGTAGAGTACAGGACACTATGGTAGAGTACACTACACTATGGTAGAGTACAGTACACTATGGTAGAGTACAGGACACTATGGTAGAGTACAGGACACTATGGTAGAGTACAGTACACTATGGTAGAGTACAGGACACTATGGTAGAGTACACTACACTATGGTAGAGTACAGTACACTATGGTAGAGTACAGGACACTATGGTAGAGTACAGGACACTATGGTAGAGTACAGGACACTATGGTAGAGTACAGGACACTATGGTAGAGTACAGGACACTATGGTAGAGTACAGGACACTATGGTAGAGTACACTACACTATGGTAGAGTACAGGACACTATGGTAGAGTACAGGACACTATGGTAGAGTACAGGACACTATGGTAGAGTACAGGACACTATGGTAGAGTACAGTACACTATGGTAGAGTACAGTACACTATGGTAGAGTACAGGACACTATGGTAGAGTACAGGACACTATGGTAGAGTACAGGACACTATGGTAGAGTACAGGACACTATGGTAGAGTACACTACACTATGGTAGAGTACAGTACACTATGGTAGAGTACAGGACACTATGGTAGAGTACAGTACACTATGGTAGAGTACAGGACACTATGGTAGAGTACACTACACTATGGTAGAGTACACTACACTATGGTAGAGTACAGGACACTATGGTAGAGTACAGGACACTATGGTAGAGTACACTACACTATGGTAGAGTACAGTACACTATGGTAGAGTACAGGACACTATGGTAGAGTACAGGACACTATGTTAGAGTACAGGACACTATGGTAGAGTACAGGACACTATGGTAGAGTACAGGACACTATGGTAGAGTACAGGACACTATGGTAGAGTACACTACACTATGGTAGAGTACAGGACACTATGGTAGAGTACAGGACACTATGGTAGAGTACAGGACACTATGGTAGAGTACAGGACACTATGGTAGAGTACAGGACACTATGGTAGAGTACAGGACACTATGGTAGAGTACAGTACACTATGGTAGAGTACAGGACACTATGGTAGAGTACAGGACACTATGGTAGAGTACAGTACACTATGGTAGAGTACAGGACACTATGGTAGAGTACACTACACTATGGTAGAGTACAGTACACTATGGTAGAGTACAGGACACTATGGTAGAGTACAGTACACTATGGTAGAGTACAGGACACTATGGTAGAGTACACTACACTATGGTAGAGTACACTACACTATGGTAGAGTACAGGACACTATGGTAGAGTACAGTACACTATGGTAGAGTACAGGACACTATGGTAGAGTACAGGACACAATGGTAGAGTACAGTACACTATGGTAGAGTACAGTACACTATGGTAGAGTACAGTACACTATGGTATAGTACAGTACACTATGGTAGAGTACAGGACACTATGGTATAGTACAGTACACTATGGTAGAGTACAGTACACTATGGTAGAGTACAGTACACTATGGTAGAGTACAGGACACTATGGTAGAGTACAGGACACTATGGTAGAGTACAGTACACTATGGTAGAGTACAGGACACTATGGTAGAGTACAGTACACTATGGTAGAGTACAGGACACTATGGTAGATTACAGGACACTATGGTAGAGTACAGTACACTATGGTAGAGTACAGGACACTATGGTAGAGTACAGGACACTATGGTAGAGTACAGTACACTATGGTAGAGTACAGGACACTATGGTAGAGTACAGGACACTATTGTAGAGTACAGGACACTATGGTAGAGTACAGGACACTATGGTAGAGTACACTACACTATGTTAGAGTACAGGACACTATGGTAGAGTACAGGACACTATGGTAGAGTACAGGACACTATGGTAGAGTACAGGACACTATGGTAGAGTACAGTACACTATGGTAGAGTACAGGACACTACGGTAGAGTACAGGACACTACGGTAGAGTACAGTACACTATGGTAGAGTACAGTACACTATGGTAGAGTACAGGACACTATGGTAGAGTACAGTACACTATGGTAGAGTACAGTACACTATGGTAGAGTGCAGGACACTATGGTAGAGTACAGTACACTATGGTAGAGTACAGGACACTATGGTAGATTACAGTACACTATGGTAGAGTACAGGACACTATGGTAGAGTACAGGACACTATGGTAGATTACAGTACACTATGGTAGAGTACAGTACACTATGCTAGAGTACAGGACACTATGGTAGATTACAGGACACTATGGTAGAGTACAGTACACTATGGTAGAGTACAGGACACTATGGTAGAGTACAGGACACTATGGTAGAGTACAGGACACTATGGTAGAGTACAGGACACTGTGGTAGAGTACAGTACACTGTGGTAGAGTACAGGACACTGTGGTAGAGTACAGGACACTATGGTAGAGTACAGGACACTATGGTAGAGTACAGGACACTATGGTAGAGTACAGGACACTATGGTAGAGTACAGGACACTATGGTAGAGTACAGTACACTATGGTAGAGTACAGGACACTATGGTAGAGTACAGTACACTATGGTAGAGTACAGGACACTATAGTAGAGTACACTACACTATGGTAGAGTACAGGACACTATGGTATAGTACAGTACACTATGGTAGAGTACAGGACACTATGGTAGAGTACAGTACACTATGGTAGAGTACAGGACACTATGGTAGAGTACAGGACACTATGGTAGAGTACAGTACACTATGGTAGAGTACAGGACACTATGGTAGAGTACAGTACACTATGGTAGAGTACAGGACACTATGGTAGAGTACAGTACACTATGGTAGAGTACAGGACACTATGGTAGAGTACACTACACTATGGTAGAGTACACTACACTATGGTAGAGTACAGGACACTATGGTAGAGTACAGGACACTATGGTAGAGTACAGTACACTATGGTAGGGTACAGTACACTATGGTAGAGTACAGTACACTATGGTATAGTACAGTACACTATGGTAGAGTACAGGACACTATGGTATAGTACAGTACACTATGGTAGAGTACAGGACACTATGGTAGAGTACAGTACACTATGGTAGAGTACAGTACACTATGGTAGAGTACAGGACACTATGGTAGAGTACAGGACACTATGGTAGAGTACAGTACACTATGGTAGAGTACAGTACACTATGGTAGAGTACAGGACACTATGGTAGATTACAGGACACTATGGTAGAGTACAGTACACTATGGTAGAGTACAGGACACTATGGTAGAGTACAGGACACTATGGTAGAGTACAGTACACTATGGTAGAGTACAGGACACTATGGTAGAGTACAGGACACTAAGGTAGAGTACAGGACACTATGGTAGAGTACAGGACACTATGGTAGAGTACAGTACATTAAGGTAGAGTACAGGACACTACGGTAGAGTACAGGACACTACGGTAGAGTACAGTACACTACGGTAGAGTACAGTACACTACGGTAGAGTACAGGACACTACGGTAGAGTACAGGACACTACGGTAGAGTACAGGACACTATGGTAGAGTACAGTACACTATGGTAGAGTACAGTACACTATGGTAGAGTACAGGACACTACGGTAGAGTACAGTACACTATGGTAGAGTACAGGACACTATGGTAGAGTACAGGACACTATGGTAGAGTACAGGACACTATGGTAGAGTACACTACACTGTGGTAGAGTACAGGACACTGTGGTAGAGTACAGGACACTATGGTAGAGTACAGGACACTATGGTAGAGTACAGGACACTATGGTAGAGTACAGGACACTATGGTAGAGTACAGGACACTATGGTAGAGTACAGTACACTATGGTAGAGTACAGGACACTATGGTAGAGTACAGTACACTATGGTAGAGTACAGGACACTATAGTAGAGTACACTACACTATGGTAGAGTACAGGACACTATGGTATAGTACAGTACACTATGGTAGAGTACAGGACACTATGGTAGAGTACAGTACACTATGGTAGAGTACAGTACACTATGGTAGAGTACAGGACACTATGGTAGAGTACAGGACACTATGGTAGAGTACAGTACACTATGGTAGAGTACAGGACACTATGGTAGAGTACAGTACACTATGGTAGAGTACAGGACACTATGGTAGAGTACAGTACACTATGGTAGAGTACAGGACACTATGGTAGAGTACACTACACTATGGTAGAGTACACTACACTATGGTAGAGTACAGGACACTATGGTAGAGTACAGGACACTATGGTAGAGTACAGGACACTATGGTAGAGTACAGTACACTATGGTAGGGTACAGTACACTATGGTAGAGTACAGTACACTATGGTATAGTACAGTACACTATGGTAGAGTACAGGACACTATGGTAGAGTACAGTACACTATGGTAGAGTACAGGACACTATGGTAGAGTACAGTACACTATGGTAGAGTACAGTACACTATGGTAGAGTACAGGACACTATGGTAGAGTACAGGACACTATGGTAGAGTACAGTACACTATGGTAGAGTACAGGACACTACGGTAGAGTACAGGACACTACGGTAGAGTACAGTACACTACGGTAGAGTACAGTACACTACGGTAGAGTACAGGACACTACGGTAGAGTACAGGACACTACGGTAGAGTACAGGACACTATGGTAGAGTACAGTACACTATGGTAGAGTACAGTACACTATGGTAGAGTACAGGACACTACGGTAGAGTACAGTACACTACGGTAGAGTACAGTACACTACGGTAGAGTACAGGACACTACGGTAGAGTACAGGACACTATGGTAGAGTACAGGACACTATGGTAGAGTACAGGACACTATGGTAGAGTACAGTACACTATGGTAGAGTACAGGACACTATTGTAGAGTACAGGACACTATGGTAGAGTACAGTACACTATGGTAGAGTACAGGACACTATGGTAGAGTACAGGACACTATGGTAGAGTACAGTACACTATGGTAGAGTACAGGACACTATGGTAGAGTACAGGACACTATGGTAGAGTACAGGACACTATGGTAGAGTACAGGACACTATGGTAGAGTACAGTACACTATGGTAGAGTACAGGACACTATGGTAGAGTACAGTACACTATGGTAGAGTACAGGACACTATGGTAGAGTACAGTACACTATGGTAGAGTACAGGACACTATGGTAGAGTACAGGACACTATGGTAGAGTACAGGACACTATGGTAGAGTACACTACACTATGGTAGAGTACAGGACACTATGGTAGAGTACAGGACACTATGGTAGAGTACAGGACACTATGGTAGAGTACAGGACACTATGGTAGAGTACAGGACACTATGGTAGAGTACAGTACACTATGGTAGAGTACACTACACTATGGTAGAGTACAGGACACTATGGTAGAGTACAGGACACTATGGTAGAGTACAGGACACTATGGTAGAGTACAGTACACTATGGTAGAGTACACTACACTATGGTAGAGTACAGGACACTATGGTAGAGTACAGGACACTATGGTAGAGTACAGGACACTATGGTAGAGTACAGTACACTATGGTAGAGTACAGGACACTATGGTAGAGTACAGGACACTATGGTAGAGTACAGGACACTATGGTAGAGTACAGGACACTATTGTAGAGTACAGGACACTATGGTAGAGTACAGGACACTATGGTAGAGTACAGTACACTATGGTAGAGTACAGGACACTATGGTAGAGTACAGGACACTATGGTAGAGTACAGGACACTATGGTAGAGTACAGGACACTATGGTAGAGTACAGGACACTATGGTAGAGTACAGTACACTATGGTAGAGTACAGGACACTATGGTAGAGTACAGGACACTATTGTAGAGTACTGGACACTATGGTAGAGTACAGGACACTATTGTAGAGTACAGGACACTATGGTAGAGTACAGGACACTATGGTAGAGTACAGGACACTATGGTAGAGTACAGGACACTATGGTAGAGTACAGGACACTATGGTAGAGTACAGGACACTATGGTAGAGTACAGTACACTATGGTAGAGTACAGGACACTATGGTAGAGTACAGGACACTATGGTAGAGTACAGTACACTATGGTAGAGTACAGGACACTATGGTAGAGTACAGTACACTGTGGTAGAGTACAGTACACTATGGTAGAGTACAGTACACTGTGGTAGAGTACAGGACACTATGGTAGAGTACAGTACACTGTGGTAGAGTAGAGTACACTATGGTAGAGTACAGTACTTGAGCCCTGCCAGTAATACACTGTATACGCATTTCTTTCACTGCCATTCTGACTCACAATGCATCCGGCAACAGCCTTAACAAAGCTATGCACATAGATTTGTTATGCCTCGAACTGCTCATTGGTTGGATGTGGAAAGACTTGAGAAGCGTGACAGATTGATGTATGATGTGGAATGCACAGATTCTGTGGAATTTGCGATGGGATGAATGTGTCGTTTGGTGACACATAGGTGGAGAGAAATTACATTTCAAGGTGAATTGCTTTGCATCATAAATGTCCCATTAGCACTGCATATTACACGGTCGTTATAGAAATGTGTAAAATATATATATATATATATAATGATTTCATCATGTGGGCCATATAAAAGGAACATGACTAAATAGATTTCATTCACATATTCAACACTAAGACTGAGTGAACACCCACACTGGAGAATACAACCAATTGGTGAACACCCACACACTCTCTGTCACTCACTGGAGAATACAACCAATGGGTGAACACCCACACTGGAGAATACAACCAATGGGTGAACACCCACACTGGAGAATACAACCAATGGCTGAACACCCACACTGGAGAATACAACCAATGGGTGAACACCCACACTGGAGAATACAACCAATGGGTGAACACCCACACTGGAGAATACAACCAATGGGTGAACACCCACACTGGAGAATACAACCAATGGGTGAACACCCACACTGGAGAATACAACCAATGGGTGAACACCCACACTGGAGAATACAACCAATGGGTGAACACCCACTCTGGAGAATACAACCAATGGGTGAACACCCACACTGGAGAATACAACCAATGGGTGAACACCCACACTGGAGAATACAACCAATGGGTGAACACCCACACTGGAGAATACAACCAATGGGTGAACACCCACACATTCTCTGTCACTCACTGGAGAATACAACCAATGGGTGAACACCCACACTGGAGAATACAACCAATGGCTGAACACCCACACTGGAGAATACAACCAATGGGTGAACACCCACACTGGAGAATACAACCAATGGCTGAACACCCACACTGGCGAATACAACCAATGGGTGAACACCCACACTGGAGAATACAACCAATGGGTGAACACACAGGCACAATCATACATACCTTCACTAAAATAAATGATTCACCAATTACACCGTTGCAATAGGAAGAGACAAGGTGCCATTGACAAACCCCAAACTCCCTTTGTCTGGATCCAACTACAGTATTTAGCTGAATGAATGAATGATACCAAATGCTGAATGAGATCAGTGAGCGAAAATGAGATTAAATCACATGATCACACAAACTCAGTCTAAAAATCTGTGTTGGTCGGTGCCTCTAGCTGTCCAGAAGTCTTTTTTGTTCACTTTGAGTGTTAAGCATGCCTCAGCTAACAAATACATGAACTTGGTGAGTGCATTAAGTGAATCAGAAGTACTCCCGAGTGGCACTGCATGTCAACGCAAGAGGCGTCACTACAGTCCCTGGTTCGAATCCAGGCTGTATCACATCTGGCTGTGATTGGGAGTCCCATAGGGCGGCACACAATTGGCCTAGTGTCATCCGGGATAGGCCGTCATTGTAAATAAGAATTTGTTCTTAACTGACTTGCCTAGGTAAATTTTAAAAAAGCAAGGCCACTTCTTTCTCATAAAGTGTCTTAGAGTAGGAGTGCTGATCTAGGATCAGGTCCTCCCTGTCCATGTGATCTAAAAGGACCAGTATTCAGTCATAGTGCTGATCTAGGATCAGGTCCTCCCTGTCCATGTGATCTAAAAGGACCAGTATTCAGTCATAGTGCTGATCTAGGATCAGGTCCTCCCTGTCCATGTGATCTAAAAGGACCAGTATTCAGTCATAGTGCTGATCTAGGATCAGGTCCTCCCTGTCCATGTGTTCTAAAAGGACCAGTATTCAGTCATAGTGCTGATCTAGGATCTGGTCCTCCCTGTCCATGTGATCTAAAAGGACCACTATTCATCCATAGTGCTGATCTAGGATCAGGTCCTCCCTGTCCATGTGATCTAAAAGGACCACTATTCAGTCATAGTGCTGATCTAAGATCAGGTCCTCCCTGTCCATATGACCTTATTATGTATGATCTAAAATGTGAAATTGATCCCAGATCAGGGCTCCAACTCTGAGACATTGTGAATACAGTGTTTTACCTCTATGTAGAGGGAAAGCGTGCACACACACACACACAAAAAGTACACATTTGTTCTTGTTTAATGTAATGATCCATGTATTATTGAATTCAATATACTGTAATCAGGCAGCTCCAATGTTTCAGCTGCTGCCATTCTCAAGGTACTGTGGACATTTTACCTCGGGATGCAGTAAAACATGCAGCAGTGTAACCCACCCTCCCAGTGTTCAATAATACAGTAGAGTCTTGTTAGGGCTCAGTCCCTCTCCAACCCTCAACAGGCTCCCACTGCTCTACAACAGAGGAGTGTGTGCGTGTGTGTGTGTGTCCTTGAGTTTTCTAGCCCCTCACAGGCAAGCAGATGCAGTGTCTGTTTCTCAATACAGCCTAGTTGTGTCCTTGTCTGGGATCTGGTTAGAGATGGAAAGGAAGGTGAGGACACTACGGGGAGAATGGGGCTGGTTGGTAATGTTTGATTCTCCCTCTGTGCTTCTGTGATTACCTGAGAGGGAGGCGGGACGCAGAGGAGAGAGATGAATGTGATGCACAGTTAGTAATTTAGCAGACACTCTTATCCAGAGATTCAGTTAGTCATTTAGCAGACGCTCTTATCCAGAGAGACTCAGTTAGTTATTTAGCAGACGCTCTTATCCAGAGACTCAGTTAGTTATTTAGCAGACGCTCTTATCCAGAGAGACTCAGTTAGTTATTTAGCAGACGCTCTTATCCAGAGAGATTCGGTTAGTCATGTAGCAGACGCTCTTATCCAGAGAGACTCAGTTAGTCATTTAGCAGACGCTCTTATCCAGAGAGACTCAGTTAGTCATTTAGCAGACGCTCTTATCCAGAGACTCAGTTAGTCATTTAGCAGACGCTCTTATCCAGAGAGACTCAGTTAGTTATTTAGCAGACGCTCTTATCCAGAGACTCAGTTAGTTATTTAGCAGACGCTCTTATCCAGAGAGACTCAGTTAGTTATTTAGCAGACGCTCTTATCCAGAGAGACTCAGTTAGTTATTTAGCAGACGCTCTTATCCAGAGAGACTCAGTTAGTTATTTAGCAGACGCTCTTATCCAGAGAGACTCAGTTAGTTATTTAGCAGACGCTCTTATCCAGAGACTCAGTTAGTTATTTAGCAGACGCTCTTATCCAGAGAGACTCAGTTAGTTATTTAGCAGACGCTCTTATCCAGAGAGACTCAGTTAGTTATTTAGCAGACGCTCTTATCCAGAGAGGCTCAGTTAGTCATTTAGCAGACGCTCTTATCCAGAGAGACTCAGTTAGTCATTTAGCAGACGCTCTTATCCAGAGAGACTCAGTTAGTCATTTAGCAGACGCTCTTATCCAGAGAGACTCAGTTAGTTATTTAGCAGACGCTCTTATCCAGAGAGACTCAGTTAGTTATTTAGCAGACGCTCTTATCCAGAGAGACTCAGTTAGTTATTTAGCAGATGCTCTTATCCAGAGAGACTCAGTTAGTCATTTAGCAGACGCTCTTATCCAGAGAGACTCAGTTAGTTATTTAGCAGATGCTCTTATCCAGAGAGACTCAGTTAGTTATTTAGCAGACGCTCTTATCCAGAGAGACTCAGTTAGTTATTTAGCAGACGCTCTTATCCAGAGAGACTCAGTTAGTCACTAGATAGCTTGGTGGGACAAGACCAGACAGATACATTTTAGTGACTCTAAAATGGAAGAAAGGAAGGAAGGGGGGAAGTGATGTTTTATGACCTGAGGCCTTGAAAACAGCACTGCCTTGATCGTATGTGACGGAATACAGAATCTAGCTCCGATTCATCACTCATCTAAAATAGACAAAATAGACCAACAAAATGCACATGCGGCACACACACAGCATTGTGGACTCCAGTGGTTTCTCGCATCACTTAACACAGACTTACAGACACACTCACATCGACACATACCACACATACACTGAGGGGGCATCAAAATGCACGTCGTCCTAAACCCTGTACGCTAATATACACTGGAGTACAGGGTCATTCATAACCATTAACAACAACAACACCATTAGCCAACGCATGATAACACAGTGCAGCTGATCTATTCAGCATTCATCCAGCTAGCTAATGTTTCTAAAGAGTGGCTGGATGAGGAGTGATGAACAGATGCTGGAGCTTAATTTGATCACCCTGTTGCAGGATAACTTTTCTGCAATGGATGAAGTGTAAAACGTGTAGTTTATTTGTTTATTTGAGGATTAAATAGGATTTTGAAGTTTGTAATTTCCACTTCAAATTGTCAGACTTGATTTTTCCTTAAACAAAAATGTATCAACCCCTAAACAAATGTCCATTAATTATAATCCACATAATAATTCACATTTCCAGTTGCTTCAGGATTATTTCCTGCTGTAGTAAACTGGCTCAAATGAAGACCCCACATCTGTATGTAGAATGAAAACGACCTCCATAATAGACAAACAAAGAGCAGAAATCTACCCGGGTAGATGCCTCTCATTGTTTTCAATCCAAGTGCAACATTCCTCACTCAAAGAATTGACCCATAAATGTTTTTGTAAAGATGTGAAGTAGAAAACTGTAAATAGCAGGGACGCAGTTGAAGAACTTCATTCCAATTTCCGCGATACCGACACCTCCCTGTCTTGTATTGCTCAGCCGCACCCTACCTTGGTTGAATACAGATATAGCAGTTCCCACCCAAAACCCCTCCACTGTCAGAGAATCTTCCCTATCCATGTTGTATATTTCTATAACCCCTTACCATAACGCATGGCCAGTTTGGACGCAATAGGAGTTGAACACTACTTGCGGAGTGTTGTTCGTTTTCACGTTTAAAAAAAATGTGGGTACTTTAAAGGTGTTGCCAAACATCACATCACAGCACTCACTCACTCACTCACTCACTCACTCACTCACTCACTCACTCACTCACTCACTCACCACACACAAAAACTTAGGATATTCAAACAAGTGGACTTTGTTTCCATTATGTGTCCCCAACTGACGACAACAAGAATAGCACTACTGGAGATGAAAGGCTCCCGGTCCACTGGGGTTAACTCACCTGCAGGAGACGGTGATCTCTACTTTAGTGGCGGGGATGTTCCCGGTGATCGGGTCGAACTCGTACACCGAGGCCATGTCCTCCAGCTTGTCCATCACGTCCCCCTCCATAGGGGCAAGCGCGAGGGCGAGCGCGCGGGGCGGCTCGGGAGCGATCCGTGACTCGCACAGCCTGGCCCCGGTCGAACGCGTGTTGGGTGGTGATTGTGTCGTTTCCAAACTCCCGGTGGGTCGCGAGAACACTGAGAGAGCCAGCCAGGGAGAGAGAGACAGAGAGAGAGATTCAGGGAAACTGGACACCAACAGCCCTCTGGAGAAGCGCACTTGACGAACTATCCATAGATAGTGCCGTTTAGGCTGGGGAGACCTACCGTTCTGCCACGCTAGCTACAGCTGATACCGCAACGCTCACGGTAACAGCAGGCAGCGCATCATAGGGGAGTAACCTGGTGACCTGCTCTCTGCGTGTCAAGAGGAGCTCTACTCCATCGGCTGATGAGCAGACTGAGCGGACCGGAGACTGAAGAGAGAGAACGCGGTTTCTACACTACACTACTACTCTCTCCTCCACCTCCCTCCATTTCCCATCCTCCCTCCCACATGTGATTCCACGCGGGCGTTCCCAGCCAGCCTCCCTCCCACATGCGATTCCACGCGGGCGTTCCCAGCCAGCCTCCCGGCTATATGCGCACAGCTGGATGCTTCTGTAAAGCCTTCATTCAGGTGTCATAGCTGGTCATCTATTTTGACACATATATCCGTGGTGTTTATGTGGATTCACCTTAAAGCTACATTATAAAAATAGCCTCATTTATTCTGTCTGTCATATTTTGCTGAATCCATCGTATGCATTTTGCAGATAGTTAATGACACCGTCTGCCATTTCAGTTTTGTCGATTCATTCAGTCAGTGTTGTCATTACATTACTGTGAGAGTGGCAATAAATCTTCATTAAAAGTGCGCCTCGTTTCAGCACCACAGTAGTGGACAGCTCCCCCGTCGCCTGCGCTGCTAGAGCTGCTTTTACAGGGCTACGACTAGTTTTCTGTGGAGATTCATGAACACACAGGGAATCTGCAGATGGTCTCTAAGCCACAGTGGATATTGATGCTTTTTACAGGGCAATTACAACTCGTTTTCTGTGGAGATTCATGAACACACAGGGAATCTGCAGATGGCCTCTAAGCCACAGTGGATATTGATGCTTTTTCATCCGTAAAAGTGACCCTCCACCTCCAATAAGAGCTCTATTGTTCTCTCTCTCTTATTTTCTTTCCTCTCTCTCTCTCTCTCTCTCTCTCTCTCTCTCTCTCTCTCTCTCTCTCTCTCTCTCTCTCTCTCTCTCTCTCTCTCTCTCTCTCTCTCTCTCTCTCTCTCTCTCTCTCTCTCTCTCTCTCTCTCTCTCTCTCTCTCTCTCTCTCTCTCTCTCTCTCTCTCTCTCTCTCTCATGGACTCACCCTCTCTCTCTGGACACACACACACACACCAACACACTAGGGAGGCAAAGCAAGGCAGTCAGCCAGAGAGCAGTTGGTTGTTTCCCTCTCTATACTAGGAAATTATTGAACACTGCTCCGGAAATCAATTTACCCCTTCTCTGTCTGTAACATGGGCTCACCCTGTCTCTGTCTGTAACATGGACTCACCCTGTCTCTGTCTGTAACATGGACTCACCCTGTCTCTGTCTGTAACATGGACTCACCCTGTCTCTGTCTGTAACATGGACTCACCCTGTCTCTGTCTGTAACATGGACTCACCCCGTCTCTGTCTGTAACATGGACTCACCCTGTCTCTGTCTGTAACATGGACTCACCCTGTCTCTGTCTGTAACGTGTCACCCTGTCTCTGTCTGTAACATGGGCTCACCCTGTCTCTGTCTGTAACATGGACTCACCCTGTCTCTGTCTGTAACATGGACTCACCCTGTCTCTGTCTGTAACATATCACCCTGTCTCTGTCTGTAACATGGACTCACCCTGTCTCTGTCTGTAACATGGACTCACCCTGTCTCTGTCTATAACATATCACCCTGTCTCTGTCTGTAACATGGACTCACCCTGTCTCTGTCTATAACATATCACCCTGTCTCTGTCTGTAACATGGACTCACCCTGTCTCTGTCTGTAACATGGACTCACCCTGTCTCTGTCTGTAACATGGACTCACCCTGTCTCTGTCTGTAACATGGACTCACCCTGTCTCTGTCTGTAACATGGACTCACCCTGTCTCTGTCTGTAACATGGACTCACCCTGTCTCTGTCTGTAACATGGACTCACCCTGTCTCTGTCTGTAACATGGACTCACCCTGTCTCTGTCTGTAACATGGACTCACCCTGTCTCTGTCTGTAACATGGACTCACCCTGTCTCTGTCTGTAACATGGGCTCACCCTGTCTCTGTCTGTAACATGGACTCACCCTGTCTCTGTCTGTAACATGGACTCACCCTGTCTCTCATCCTGTCTCTGTCTGTAACATGGACTCACCCTGTCTCTGTCTGTAACATGGACTCACCCTGTCTCTGTCTGTAACATGGACTCACCCTGTCTCTGTCTGTAACATGGACTCACCCTGTCTCTGTCTGTAACATGGACTCACCCTGTCTCTGTCTGTAACATATCACCCTGTCTCTGTCTGTAACATGGACTCACCCTGTCTCTGTCTGTAACATGGACTCACCCTGTCTCTGTCTGTAACATATCACCCTGTCTCTGTCTGTAACATGGACTCACCCTGTCTCTGTCTGTAACATGGACTCACCCTGTCTCTGTCTGTAACATGGACTCACCCTGTCTCTGTCTGTAACATGGACTCACCCTGTCTCTGTCTGTAACATGGACTCACCCTGTCTCTGTCTGTAACATATCACCCTGTCTCTGTCTGTAACATGGACTCACCCTGTCTCTGTCTGTAACATGGACTCACCCTGTCTCTGTCTATAACATATCACCCTGTCTCTGTCTGTAACATGGACTCACCCTGTCTCTGTCTGTAACATGGGCTCACCCTGTCTCTGTCTGTAACATATCACCCTGTCTCTGTCTGTAACATGGACTCACCCTGTCTCTGTCTGTAACATATCACCCTGTCTCTGTCTGTAACATGTCACCCTGTCTCTGTCTGTAACATATCACCCTGTCTTTGTCTGTAACATGGACTCACCCTGTCTCTGTCTGTAACATGGGCTCACCCTGTCTCTGTCTGTAACATGGACTCACCCTGTCTCTGTCTGTAACATATCACCCTGTCTCTGTCTGTAACATGGACTCACCCTGTCTCTGTCTGTAACATGTCACCCTGTCTCTGTCTGTAACATGGACTCACCCTGTCTCTGTCTGTAACATGTCACCCTGTCTCTGTCTGTAACATGGACTCACCCTGTCTCTGTCTGTAACATGGACTCACCCTGTCTCTGTCTGTAACATGTCACCCTGTCTCTGTCTGTAACATGGACTCACCCTGTCTCTGTCTGTAACATGGGCTCACCCTGTCTCTGTCTGTAACATGTCACCCTGTCTCTGTCTGTAACATATCACCCTGTCTCTGTCTGCAACGTGTCACCCTGTCTCTGTCTGTAACATGGACTCACCCTGTCTCTGTCTGTAACATGGACTCACCCTGTCTCTGTCTGTAACATGGACTCACCCTGTCTCTGTCTGTAACATGGACTCACCCTGTCTCTGTCTGTAACATGGACTCACCCTGTCTCTGTCTGTAACATGGGCTCACCCTGTCTCTGTCTGTAACATGGACTCACCCTGTCTCTGTCTGTAACATGGACTCACCCTGTCTCTGTCTGTAACATGGACTCACCCTGTCTCTGTCTGTAACATGGACTCACCCTGTCTCTGTCTGTAACATGGACTCACCCTGTCTCTGTCTGTAACATGGACTCACCCTGTCTCTGTCTGTAACATGGACTCACCCTGTCTCTGTCTGTAACATGGACTCACCCTGTCTCTGTCTGTAACATGGACTCACCCTGTCTCTGTCTGTAACATGGTAACATGACTCACCCTGTCTCTGTCTGTAACATGGACTCACCCTGTCTCTGTCTGTAACATGGACTCACCCTGTCTCTGTCTATAACATATCACCCTGTCTCTGTCTGTAACATGGACTCACCCTGTCTCTGTCTGTAACATGGACTCACCCTGTCTCTGTCTGTAACATGGACTCACCCTGTCTCTGTCTGTAACATGGACTCACCCTGTCTCTGTCTGTAACATGGACTCACCCTGTCTCTGTCTGTAACATGGACTCACCCTGTCTCTGTCTGTAACATGGGCTCACCCTGTCTCTGTCTGTAACATGGACTCACCCTGTCTCTGTCTGTAACATGGACTCACCCTGTCTCTGTCTGTAACATGGACTCACCCTGTCTCTGTCTGTAACATGGACTCACCCTGTCTCTGTCTGTAACATGGGCTCACCCTGTCTCTGTCTGTGTTATGGGCTCACCCTGTCTCTGTCTGTAACATGGACTCACCCTGTCTCTGTCTGTAACATGGGCTCACCCTGTCTCTGTCTGTAACATGGACTCACCCTGTCTCTGTCTGTAACATATCACCCTGTCTCTGTCTGTAACATGTCACCCTGTCTCTGTCTGTAACATATCACCCTGTCTCTGTCTGTAACATGGACTCACCCTGTCTCTGTCTGTAACATGGGCTCACCCTGTCTCTGTCTGTAACATGGACTCACCCTGTCTCTGTCTGTAACATGGACTCACCCTGTCTCTGTCTGTAACATGGACTCACCCTGTCTCTGTCTGTAACATGGACTCACCCTGTCTCTGTCTGTAACATGGACTCACCCTGTCTCTGTCTGTAACATGGACTCACCCTGTCTCTGTCTGTAACATGGACTCACCCTGTCTCTGTCTGTAACATGGGCTCACCCTGTCTCTGTCTGTAACATGGACTCACCCTGTCTCTGTCTGTAACATGGACTCACCCTGTCTCTGTCTGTAACATGGACTCACCCTGTCTCTGTCTGTAACATGGACTCACCCTGTCTCTGTCTGTAACATATCACCCTGTCTCTGTCTGTAACATGGGCTCACCCTGTCTCTGTCTGTAACATGGATCACCCTGTCTCTGTCTGTAACATGGACTCACCCTGTCTCTGTCTGTAACATGGACTCACCCTGTCTCTGTCTGTAACATGGACTCACCCTGTCTCTGTCTGTAACATGGACTCACCCTGTCTCTGTCTGTAACATGGACTCACCCTGTCTCTGTCTGTAACATGGGCTCACCCTGTCTCTGTCTTTAACATGGACTCACCCTGTCTCTGTCTGTAACATGGACTCACCCTGTCTCTGTCTGTAACATGGACTCACCCTGTCTCTGTCTGTAACATGGGCTCACCCTGTCTCTGTCTGTGTTATGGGCTCACCCTGTCTCTGTCTGTAACATGGACTCACCCTGTCTCTGTCTGTAACATGGGCTCACCCTGTCTCTGTCTGTAACATGGACTCACCCTGTCTCTGTCTGTAACATGGACTCACCCTGTCTCTGTCTGTAACATGGACTCACCCTGTCTCTGTCTGTAACATATCACCCTGTCTCTGTCTGTAACATGGACTCACCCTGTCTCTGTCTGTAACATATCACCCTGTCTCTGTCTGTAACATGGGCTCACCCTGTCTCTGTCTGTAACATGGACTCACCCTGTCTCTGTCTGTAACATATCACCCTGTCTCTGTCTGTAACATGGACTCACCCTGTCTCTGTCTGTAACATGGACTCACCCTGTCTCTGTCTGTAACATGGACTCACCCTGTCTCTGTCTGTAACATGGACTCACCCTGTCTCTGTCTGTAACATGGGCTCACCCTGTCTCTGTCTGTAACATATCACCCTGTCTCTGTCTGCAACGTGTCACCCTGTCTCTGTCTGTAACATGGGCTCACTCCTGTCTCTGTCTGTAACATGGACTCACCCTGTCTCTGTCTGTAACATGGACTCACCCTGTCTCTGTCTGTAACATGGACTCACCCTGTCTCTGTCTGTAACATGTCACCCTGTCTCTGTCTGTAACATATCACCCTGTCTCTGTCTGCAACGTGTCACCCTGTCTCTGTCTGTAACATGGGCTCACCCTGTCTCTGTCTGTAACATGGACTCACCCTGTCTCTGTCTGTAACATGGACTCACCCTGTCTCTGTCTGTAACATGGACTCACCCTGTCTCTGTCTGTAACATGGACTCACCCTGTCTCTGTCTGTAACATGGACTCACCCTGTCTCTGTCTGTAACATGGACTCACCCTGTCTCTGTCTGTAACATGGAACATCACCCTGTCTCTGTCTGTAACATATCACCCTGTCTCTGTCTGTAACATGGGTCTCACCCTGTCTCTGTCTGTAACATGTCTCTGTCTGTAACATCACCCTGTCTCTGTCTGTAACATGGACTCACCCTGTCTCTGTCTGTAACATGGGCTCACCCTGTCTCTGTCTGTAACATGGACTCACCCTGTCTCTGTCTGTAACATGGACTCACCCTGTCTCTGTCTGTAACATGGACTCACCCTGTCTCTGTCTGTAACATGGACTCACCCTGTCTCTGTCTGTAACATGGACTCACCCTGTCTCTGTCTGTAACATATCACCCTGTCTCTGTCTGTAACATGGACTCACCCTGTCTCTGTCTGTAACATGGACTCACCCTGTCTCTGTCTGTAACATGGGCTCACCCTGTCTCTGTCTGTAACATGGACTCACCCTGTCTCTGTCTGTAACATGGACTCACCCTGTCTCTGTCTGTAACATGGACTCACCCTGTCTCTGTCTGTAACATGGGCTCACCCTGTCTCTGTCTGTAACATGGACTCACCCTGTCTCTGTCTGTAACATGGACTCACCCTGTCTCTGTCTGTAACATGGGCTCACCCTGTCTCTGTCTGTAACATGGACTCACCCTGTCTCTGTCTGTAACATGGACTCACCCTGTCTCTGTCTGTAACATGGGCTCACCCTGTCTCTGTCTGTAACATGGACTCACCCTGTCTCTGTCTGTAACATATCACCCTGTCTCTGTCTGTAACATGGACTCACCCTGTCTCTGTCTGTAACATATCACCCTGTCTCTGTCTGTAACATGGGCTCACCCTGTCTCTGTCTGTAACATGGGCTCACCCTGTCTCTGTCTGTAACATGGACTCACCCTGTCTCTGTCTGTAACATATCACCCTGTCTCTGTCTGTAACATGGACTCACCCTGTCTCTGTCTGTAACATGGACTCACCCTGTCTCTGTCTGTAACATGGACTCACCCTGTCTCTGTCTGTAACATGGACTCACCCTGTCTCTGTCTGTAACATGGACTCACCCTGTCTCTGTCTGTAACATGGACTCACCCTGTCTCTGTCTGTAACATGGACTCACCCTGTCTCTGTCTGTAACATGGGCTCAACCCTGTCTCTGTCTGTAACATGGACTCACCCTGTCTCTGTCTGTAACATGGACTCACCCTGTCTCTGTCTGTAACATGGACTCACCCTGTCTCTGTCTGTAACATGTCACCCTGTCTCTGTCTGTAACATATCACCCTGTCTCTGTCTGTAACATGTCACCCTGTCTCTGTCTGTAACATGGACTCACCCTGTCTCTGTCTGTAACATGGACTCACCCTGTCTCTGTCTGTAACATGGACTCACCCTGTCTCTGTCTGTAACATGGACTCACCCTGTCTCTGTCTGTAACATGGACTCACCCTGTCTCTGTCTGTAACATGTCACCCTGTCTCTGTCTGTAACATGGGCTCACCCTGTCTCTGTCTGTAACATGTCACCCTGTCTCTGTCTGTAACATGTCACCCTGTCTCTGTCTGTAACATGGACTCACCCTGTCTCTGTCTGTAACATGGACTCACCCTGTCTCTGTCTGTAACATGGACTCACCCTGTCTCTGTCTGTAACATGGGCTCACCCTGTCTCTGTCTGTAACATGTCACCCTGTCTCTGTCTGTAACATGGGCTCACCCTGTCTCTGTCTGTAACATGGACTCACCCTGTCTCTGTCTGTAACATGGACTCACCCTGTCTCTGTCTTTAACATGGACTCACCCTGTCTCTGTCTGTAACATGGACTCACCCTGTCTCTGTCTGTAACATGTCACCCTGTCTCTGTCTGTAACATATCACCCTGTCTCTGTCTGCAACGTGTCACCCTGTCTCTGTCTGTAACATGGACTCACCCTGTCTCTGTCTGTAACATGGGCTCACCCTGTCTCTGTCTGTAACATGGACTCACCCTGTCTCTGTCTGTAACATGGGCTCACCCTGTCTCTGTCTGTAACATGGGCTCACCCTGTCTCTGTCTGTAACATGGGCTCACCCTGTCTCTGTCTGTAACATGGGCTCACCCTGTCTCTGTCTGTAACATGGGCTCACCCTGTCTCTGTCTGTAACATGGACTCACCCTGTCTCTGTCTGTAACATGGACTCACCCTGTCTCTGTCTGTAACATGGACTCACCCTGTCTCTGTCTGTAACATGGACTCACCCTGTCTCTGTCTGTAACATATCACCCTGTCTCTGTCTGTAACATGGACTCACCCTGTCTCTGTCTGTAACATGGACTCACCCTGTCTCTGTCTGTAACATGGACTCACCCTGTCTCTGTCTGTAACATGGACTCACCCTGTCTCTGTCTGTAACATGGACTCACCCTGTCTCTGTCTGTAACATGGACTCACCCTGTCTCTGTCTGTAACATGGACTCACCCTGTCTCTGTCTGTAACATGGACTCACCCTGTCTCTGTCTGTAACATGGACTCACCCTGTCTCTGTCTGTAACATGGACTCACCCTGTCTCTGTCTGTAACATGGGCTCACCCTGTCTCTGTCTGTAACATGGAACATCACCCTGTCTCTGTCTGTAACATGGACTCACCCTGTCTCTGTCTGTAACATGGACTCACCCTGTCTCTGTCTGTAACATGGACTCATGGGCTCCCTGTCTCTGTCTGTAACATGGACTCACCCTGTCTCTGTCTGTAACATGGACTCACCCTGTCTCTGTCTGTAACATGGACTCACCCTGTCTCTGTCTGTAACATGGACTCACCCTGTCTCTGTCTGTAACATGTCACCCTGTCTCTGTCTGTAACATGGACTCACCCTGTCTCTGTCTGTAACATGGGCTCACCCTGTCTCTGTCTTTAACATGGGCTCACCCTGTCTCTGTCTGTAACATGGACTCACCCTGTCTCTGTCTGTAACATGGACTCACCCTGTCTCTGTCTGTAACATGGACTCACCCTGTCTCTGTCTGTAACATGGACTCACCCTGTCTCTGTCTGTAACGTGTCACCCTGTCTCTGTCTGTAACATGGGCTCACCCTGTCTCTGTCTGTAACATGGACTCACCCTGTCTCTGTCTGTAACATGGATCACCCTGTCTCTGTCTGTAACATGGACTCACCCTGTCTCTGTCTGTAACATGGGCTCACCCTGTCTCTGTCTGTAACATGTCACCCTGTCTCTGTCTGTAACATATCACCCTGTCTCTGTCTGTAACATGGACTCACCCTGGACTCACCCTGTCTCTGTCTGTAAATGTCACCCTGTCTCTGTCTGTAACATGGGCTCACCCTGTCTCTGTCTGTAACATGGACTCACCCTGTCTCTGTCTGTAACATATCACCCTGTCTCTGTCTGTAACATGGGCACCCTGTCTCTGTCTGTAACATGGGCTCACCCTGTCTCTGTCTGTAACATGGACTCACCCTGTCTCTGTCTGTAACATGGACTCACCCTGTCTCTGTCTGTAACATGGACTCACCCTGTCTCTGTCTGTAACATGGACTCACCCTGTCTCTGTCTGTAACATGGACTCACCCTGTCTCTGTCTGTAACATGGGCTCACCCTGTCTCTGTCTGTAACATGGGCTCACCCTGTCTCTGTCTGTAACATGGGCTCACCCTGTCTCTGTCTGTAACATGTCACCCTGTCTCTGTCTGTAACATGGGCTCACCCTGTCTCTGTCTGTAACATATCACCCTGTCTCTGTCTGTAACATGGGCTCACCCTGTCTCTGTCTGTAACATATCACCCTGTCTCTGTCTGTAACATGTCACCCTGTCTCTGTCTGTAACATGGACTCACCCTGTCTCTGTCTGTAACATGGACTCACCCTGTCTCTGTCTGTAACATGGGCTCACCCTGTCTCTGTCTGTAACATGGACTCACCCTGTCTCTGTCTGTAACATGGACTCACCCTGTCTCTGTCTGTAACATGGACTCACCCTGTCTCTGTCTGTAACATGGACTCACCCTGTCTCTGTCTGTAACATGGACTCACCCTGTCTCTGTCTGTAACATGGACTCACCCTGTCTCTGTCTGTAACATGGACTCACCCTGTCTCTGTCTGTAACATGGACTCACCCTGTCTCTGTCTGTAACATGGACTCACCCTGTCTCTGTCTGTAACATGGGCTCACCCTGTCTCTGTCTGTAACATGGACTCACCCTGTCTCTGTCTGTAACATGTCACCCTGTCTCTGTCTGTAACGTGTCACCCTGTCTCTGTCTGTAACGTGTCACCCTGTCTCTGTCTGTAACATATCACCCTGTCTCTGTCTGTAACATGGGCTCACCCTGTCTCTGTCTGTGTTATGGGCTCACCCTGTCTCTGTCTGTAACATGTCACCCTGTCTCTGTCTGTAACATGGACTCACCCTGTCTCTGTCTGTAACATGGGCTCACCCTGTCTCTGTCTGTAACATGGACTCACCCTGTCTCTGTCTGTAACATGGACTCACCCTGTCTCTGTCTGTAACATGGACTCACCCTGTCTCTGTCTGTAACATGGGCTCACCCTGTCTCTGTCTGTAACATGGACTCACCCTGTCTCTGTCTGTAACATGGACTCACCCTGTCTCTGTCTGTAACATGGGCTCACCCTGTCTCTGTCTGTAACATGGGCTCACCCTGTCTCTCTGTAACAGGAAGTAGGCTGACAGTGACAACTCTCTCTTTCTTGTGTGCAAACACAGACACCACCTCCCCTGTTAAATGACTAGCATCTGTAAAGTGCATCGTAGTCATGGTCAGGTGGGTGGGCAAGTTGAAATGAAATGAAAATGAAATATGCCATTTAGCAGGCGCTTTTATCCAACTTACAGTCATGTGTGCATACATTCTACGTATGGGTGGTCCCAGGAATCGAACCCACTACCCTGGCGTTACAAGCGCCATGCTCTACCAACTGAGCTACAGAAGGACCACGATAGTGCAGATGTGTCCAATCAGGGGTTGGCAAGACCTGGCAGAGAAAATGCAGGAAGGTGAAGAGTGAGAACGTTTCTATTTGTAATTGTGATATTATTAGTTACAATTGTCCCTATGATACCACTGTGCCAGTTCCTGGTCAACCCTCACTTCCCACTCATTCTTCTTCAATGTTCTTCAATTTCTTTGGTTCTTGGGAGGAGAGGGGGTGATAGGGTTCAGAGGTTATCTCTTTAGAACTGCTGGTGAGCATCTTATGAAGAGGATAAGGAACTTCCAGCCATGCCAGACCAGCAGGTGGTCATGGTGGTGCACATGTTCAGCTGCTGCCAACACCAAGAGTTTTACACAGTTGTCTTTCGCTTTCACTCTCTCTCTCACACACACACTCTCTCTTTCTCTTTCGCCCCCTCTCTCTCTCTCCCTCTCTCTCTCTCTCTCTCTCTCTCTCTCTCACACACACACTCTCTTTCTCTCTCGCCCCCTCTCTCTCTCTCTCTGATTCCTGTTCCAGTGGTCTAATTACTGTATTTCTGCTCCTAGCTTGCGTCATGGCGAACAAAAATATTGCCTTTCTGGAAGCAATTAGGCAAATCACACTATTAGTGGGTGTCGTCGGGGACAAATGACGAGGACAATAATTTCTGTAATGGACAGAAAGGTCAGCAATAACATCCTCCCTGTCTGTATTGTATCTTTAAGATAGCCTTCTCATTCTTATAATCAGTGCTGTGGTAATAACATCCATTAAAACCAACCCAACAAACTAGAAACAGAGCGAGTGTATTGAGCTGGGAAGCATTGTACAGATCCAACCCCATCTGTTCTGGGTATTTATACATTCCACTGCTAAAAGCTATGTCATGGGGGCTTCCGGTAGGGCGCAGAGCTGATCAGTCGCATCCTTTTTTAGCTCCGCTACAAATTTGAAATAAATCCTGAAATAAGTTCACCCTCAAGCTTGATGTACCAGGAAAGGCAATACGTTTATTAGCTTCCGAAACCCACAATGCTGACAAAGAAAAGTCACACCAAAAAGCCAGACTTAACGAGTGAAAGATTAGAGTCTGAGGAGGAAGGTGCTGTGCTAGCTTCATGTGCTAGTGGTGGAAGCAGGACTGAGGCGATGAACAAGTGCAGTGACATTAGAGCCGAAGATATCCTCAAGGCCATCAAAGATATGAATGCAGAATTCTCTATCAAATGTGAAAATGTACTGTCTGTCGTAGACAATGTTAAGGAAGTCAAAGAATGTGCTGGCCAAATCTTTCAGGCTGAGGTACGCATCTCTGGAACCGAAGACAACGTTATGGCCCTGCAGACAACGACCACCGCTCTTGAGGAAAACGTTGAATCGCTTACCTCTAAACCAGTTAGTTTGGAGGGCTGCAGCAGGAGATTGAACTTGAGACTTGTACATCTCCCCGAAGGTGCTGAGGGGAGCGATACTTGCTCATTCCTAGAGCGGTGACTTCCCGAGGCTCTGGAGATGGAGCCACTCCACACTCCTTCGATCATTGAGAATGATCGGATTTCTGGCCGAAACTCCGACCCCAACGCACCCCAGAGGGCTCTGATAATGAAGTTCTTAAACTATAAAGATGAGATGCGCGTGGTGAATGCAGCCAGGGCGAAAGGGAGAACTCCACAATAATCTGCAAGTTATGTTCTTCCCAGATCTCTCCATGTAAATCCACAAGCAGCAGAAACGCTTTGACAGTGTCAAGCAGCGGCTACGGGCTAAAGGCTATCCGGTATGGAATCATCATTCCAGGGCGTCTGAGGGTCTCCCACGGCGATCGTTCCTACATTTTGGAAACATTTTGGTAACACTCTTTGCATGGCAAAGAGGGACTTTGCAATTAATTGCAATTCATCTGATCACTCTTCATAATATTCTGGAGTATATGAAAATTGCCATCATACAAACTGAGGCAGCAGACTTTGTGAAAATTAATATTTGTGTCATTGTCAAAACGTTTGGCCACGACCGTAAAATGAAACTTGCTTTTATGCATCGGAACTTGCAGGTTTATTTGATTTAGTCCTATAGGAGGCTAGATCACGGGGGCCTTGTATTCTAGCTCACTCCTGGTATTGTTTTGGTTCTTTGTTAAATGGTGAACACAGTGTAATGACAAGTGGCGGGCAGAAGGTGTACAGAATGGGAGGGGGGAACGCAGAGGCGGCTCCTCACGTGTGTGTGGCTCTGAGCTCCTTATACGGAGTGTCACTGAGAGGGGTGGTCTGTTACACTTTTAGACTTTGGGGTAAGAGGGTTAATCACACGTTCGTGGTTCATTGTTAGGTGTGTTTCTGTACGTTGACGTGCTTTAAAGTGTCCTTTGTGTTTTAGTTTATGGTGGTAACAGAGGACTGGTGGTATATTCGGCTGATCCAATGTGGGGCAATGTTTAAATTCAAGTGTCCCTGGTAAATTCGATGACTCATAGTGTTAAGGTCAAATTTACATCCTGGAACTGTAGGGGATTAAATCAAATGGCCAAAATAAAACAGGTAATAAGTAGATTAAAACAACTTCAGGCGAAGATCATATTGTAGCGAGAATCACATCTATTATCTTGCAACATTCCTAAGATACGCAAGAGGTGGCCTGGGCAGGTCATTGCAGCCTCATTTAGTGGGATGTGGGAGTTATTATTATTATTATTATTATTTTTTTATTTTTATTATCCATAAACCCATTCCATATCAGATTGCAAACCATTTGTGATCCCACCGGCAGATTAAAAACTCAGCAAAAAAAGAAACGTCCCTTTTTCAGGACCCTGTCTTTCAAAGATAATTCATAAAAATCCAAATAACTTCACAGATCTTCACTGTAAAGGGTTTAAACACTGTTTCCCATGCTTGTTCAATGACCCATAAACAATTAATGAACATGCACCAGTGGAACGGTCGTTAAGACACTAACAGCTTATAGACAGTAGGCAATTATTAAGGTCACAGTTATGACAACTTAGGACACTAAAGAGGCCTTTCTACTGACTCTGAAAAACACCAAACGAAAGATGCCCAGGGTCCCTGCTCATCTGCGTGATCGTGCCTTAGGCATGCTGCAAGGAGACATGAGGACTGCAGATGTGGCCAGGGCAATAAATTGCAATGTCTGTACTGTGAGAAGCCTAAGACAGCGCTACAGGGAGACAGGATGGACAGCTGATTGTCCTCGCATTGGCAAACCACGTGTAACAACACCTGCACAGGATCGGTACATCCGAACATCACACCTGCGGACAGGTACAGGATGGCAACAACAACTGCCAGAGTTACACCAGGAATGCACAATCCCTCCATCAGTGCTCAGACTGTCCACAATAGGCTGAGAGAAACTGGACTATGGGCTTGTAGGCCTGTTGTAATGCAGGTCCTCACCAGACATCACCGGCAGCAACGTCGCCTATGGGCACAAACCCACCGTCGCTGAACCAGACAGGACTGGCAAAAAGTGCTCTTCACTGAAGAGTCGCGGTTTTGTCTCACCAGGGGTGATGGTCGGATTCGTGTTTATCGTCGAAGGAAGGAGCGTTACACCGAGGCCTGTACTCTGGAGCGGGATCGATTTGGAGATGGAGGGTCCATCATGGTCTGGGGCAGTGTCACAGCATCATCGGACCGAGCTTGTCATTGCAGGCAATCTCAACGCTGCACTTTACAGGGACGACATCCGCCTCCCTTCCTGCAGGCTCATCCTGACATGACCCTCCAGCAGGACAATGCCACCAGCCATACTGCTCGTTCTGTGTGTGATTTCCTGCATTACAGGAATGTCAGTGTTCTGCCATGGCCAGTGAAGAGCCCGGATCCCAATTCCATTGAGCACGCCTGGGACCTGTTGGATCGGAGGGTGAGGGCTAGGGCTACATGCTTTGGAAGTAGGAAACTCTGCCGATTTTGCAGGTTATCAAATACTTGTTCTCCCCATTGTATATTGTCACCAGCTCCAAGTTTAATAAAAAAATACCATGGCAAAAAATGAAATTACTTGAAACTAAAACTCTGGAGAGAAATTTCTCACTAATTCCACAGGTGCACACAAGGAATTGCTCAGGGATCAACATAACAGAGCTTATTGAGACTAAACCAATCCTTTTATGAACAGGGTGAAAAAGCTGGGAAGCTGTTGGCCTGGCGAATCAATCAATTAAATTCAGGATACAGGGGAAGCTGTTGGCCTGGCGAATCAAACCGCATTCAGGATACAGGGGAAGCTCAAACAAGCAGAGAGAGCAGTCAATTAAATTCAGGATACAGGGGAAGCTGTTGGCCTGGCGAATCAAACCGCTACAAGCAGAGAGAGCAGTCAATTACATTCAGGATACAGTGGAAGCTGTTGGCCTGGCGAATCAAACCGCTACAAGCAGAGAGAGCAGTCACAAGCAGAGAGAGCAGTCAATTACATTCAGGATACAGTGGAAGCTGTTGGCCTGGCGAATCAAACCGCTACAAGCAGAGAGAGCAGTCAATTACATTCAGGATACAGGGGAAGCTGTTGGCCTGGCGAATCAAACCGCTACAAGCAGAGAGAGCAGTCAATTACATTCAGGATACAGGGGAAGCTGTGACAGGAGATAATACCTTTAAATCCTTTTATGAACAATTATATGTATCAGAGTATCCTCCTGAAACTGACGCCCAGGCTAACCTTTTAGATCAGAGTTTCCCAATATTTCATATGAATCTAAGGATATTCTTAATGCTGAGCTGACTGGAGGAAATTTCCAATGCAATTGATAGTATGAGGGCATCTGGGCCAGATGGGCTGCCCATTGACATCTGCAAGAGATTTAAGAACAAACTGCACTCCCCTCCTGGAGATGTTTTTGTAATCTTACGAAAATGGTCTCCTGCCTCCTTCTTTAAGAAGGAGCTCTGATCACTCTGCTCCTAAAACCCGGAAAGCTGCATACCAAATGTGATTTCTATCGTGTTATTTCACTTTTGAATTCTGACACTAAGGTTCTTTGTAAAGCACTTGCAAGGAGGTTGGAGGGTTTTCTCCCAGATGTGGTGGGTAGAGGCTAAAATGGCTTTATTCAAGGTCGTCGTCGTGAAGGATTTCATAATGTTAGGAGAGTGCTAAAATGTTCTACATGTTAGATTTAGGTTGTCAGACGCATAGAAGGCCTTCGACAGGGTTCAGTGACCCTATCTCTTTGAAGTGTTAACTCCTTATGGTTGTGGTTGACCAAATACTTATTTTCCACCATAATTTGCAAATAAATTCATTAAAAATCCTAAAATGTGATTTTCTGGATTTTTTTTCTCATTTTGTTTGTCATAGTTGAAGTGTACCTATGATGAAAATTACGGGCCTCTCTCATCTTTTTAAGTGGGAGAACTTGCACAATTGGTGGCTGACTAAATACTTTTTTGCCCCACTGTATATACAAATCCCACTACAGAGATCCTTACTACTAATATGGTATCCAAAACCTTTGACATCTGCAGGGGTTCTAGGCAGGGCTGCCCTCTTTCTCCTCTCCTGTTTATCCTAGCCATTGAGCCTCTAGCCATAGCTGTTAGGTCTCACCCAAATATTTCAGGTATCCGAATAGATCAGATTGGAACATCGGATTGCTCTTCATGCAGACGATGTAATTTTGTTTCTTACAGACTTATGCAATTCCATACCCGCACTTTTGGACCAAAATAAATAATGCAAGATCCTCAATTATGATGCTGAAGGAGGAGGAAAGATGTACACCTACACTTCTGACTTCTTTTTGTGAATGCAACGGAATGCTTTACATATCTCGGCATTCATATTTTGCCAGAGATTGACCACATAGTCTCAACTATGACCCTGTCGTAGGTTCAATAACTCAATTGATCGATAGATGGTAATCTTAACCTACACCACAGTTCAAAAGTTTGGGTTCACTTAGAAATGTCCTTGTTTTTGAAAGAAAAGCAAAAACATTTTTTGTCCATTTAAAATTACATCAAATTGATCAGAAATACAGTGTAGATATTGTTAATGTTGTAAATGACGATTATAGCTGGAAACAACTGATTTTTTAATGGAATATCTACATAGGCGTATAGAGGCCCATTATCAGCAACCATCACTCACATGTTCCAATGGCACATTGTGTTAGCTAATCTAAGTTTATCATTTCAAAAGGCTCATTAGAAAACCCTTTTGCAATTATGTTAGCACAGCTGAAAACTGTGATCTGATTTAAAGAAGCAATACAACTGTCCTTCTTTAGACTAGTTGAGTATCTGGAGCATCAGCATTTGTGGGTTCAATGACAGGCTCAAAATGTCCAGAAGCGAAGTACTTTCTTCGAAAACTCATCAGTCTATTCTTGTTCTGAGTAATGAAGGCTATTCCATGCAAGAAATTGCCAAGAAACTGATGATCTCATACAACGCTGTGTACTACTTCCAGAACAGCGTAAACTGTCTCTAACCAGAATAGAAAGAGGATTGGGAGGCACCGGTGCACAACTTAGCAAAAGGACAGGTACATTACCGTCTAGTTTGAGAAAAAGATGCCTCAAGTCCTCAACTGACAGTTTCATTAAATAGTACCCGCAAAACACCAGTCTCAACGTCAACAGTGAAGAGGCGACTCCAGAATGCTGGCCTTCTAGGCAGAGTTCCTCTGTCCAATGTCTGTGTTCTTTTGTCCATCTTAATCTTTTCTTTTTATTGGCCAGTCTGAAATATGGCTTTTTCTTTGCAACTCTGCCTGGAAGACCAGCATCCCAAAGTAGCCTCTTCATCACAACTGGTGCATTGTCAGCACTGTGCTGAGAGCTTTTGATAATGCATCTCTTTAATACCAAGAGGTGAGTAGGTTACAGTGGTTAAAAATATATATTTTTATCATATCTGTTGTCAGTAGTTATAGCTGTATGCTGTGGCACATAAGGCCTTGGCCCCATCAGATAAAACTTGGGTAATATAGCTTGACACACACACACGCACGCACGCACGCACGCACGCACGCACGCACGCACGCACGCACACACACACACACACACACACACACACACACACACACACACACACACACACACACACACACACACAGAGAAGGCTTTGACCCCATCAGATACTAGCTAATGTTTTACTGATGATCAAAGGTCCATCGTTCTCTCTCTGCAGGACACACCCTCACATCTCATCTGTCTTCTCTGTGTGTCGGTAGGACTGAAAGACCAACGATTACATGTGTGTGGAACCTCTGGTTTCCCTGTGAGGAGTTTGTGTTTGTGGCGTGTTCTAAGTCTGCGTCTACGTGTCTACGTCTGGGACATCATCAAGAGCACCAGTTCTCTCCCTTGACTCGGACGTCACCATGGTTGAGTTGGCCTTTTACCCGGCGGTGGCGTTGATATATTTCTTCGGCGTGCTGCGTGCCAGTCAGGAGGACCGGGTGGAGCTGGCAGAGAGCGCCAGCGTCAACGTCTTCTGTCTGTTCGTCCTGGCACAGCCACTCTGCTTGGTGGTGGGGCACTACACCGGCATGCTCATGTATCTCATCACAGCCCTGGTGTCTTACAGCTTCCTGCCATGGAAGGAAACAGGAAACCCAGCTGTAACGGGTCAGAGCGGGAGGGAAGAGACTGCAGATACTGCAGAAGGAGAGGAGCAGAAGAAGAAAGGGAAGAAGACTAACTGAAAACACTAGAATCTGGTCTGGGTCAGGGAGGGAGCGAAGAGGAAGAAGACTAAATGAAAAGACAGTGTGCGATACCTTACTGAATCTGTAGTCAGAGGAGGAGAGTTTTTACCTATGATCATCTGAAGAGTAACAAAGTGAATCAGGATAAGGATTGTGTTCTTCAATGTTAGTGGACTTTGATGTCATTCTGACAGGGAAAAGAAACATGCTTCTGTTGCAAAGGCTGCTGGGAGAAATGGAGAAATGGACAGAGGGATTGAGAAGGTACTGTGTGTTCTAACAGTAGAGAAGCTGGTTTATTGGAATGTAGCTATCGGAGTGTCTATGATGCTTCAGCTAAATATGACACACACGGTCTTGTACAGCTAACCTTGTGGGGACACAATTCAGTCCCATTCAAAATCCTATTTTCCCTAACCCAAAAACCATGTGTGTGTGTGTGTGAAAGACATTTTCAGTATAGGATATTTCCAATCACCTGCTTTGGCTCAATGTACTCTCTGACTAAACTGTATCAAATAGAACACAAATCTGAACCTGATTCATCACTAAGAAACCTCTGCCTATGATGTCATCACTAAGAAACACGAAACACAAATCTAAGAAACACGAATCTGTACGACCTGCCTATGATGTCATCACTAAGAAACACGAAACACAAATCTAAGAAACACAAATCTGTACGACCTGCCTATGATGTCATCAGTATCAAATGTCATCAGTATCAAACGTGTTTCTCGTGTCATATACGGTATGTTCTAGTCTATCCATATCTAACATGTATATATATATATGTATATATATATAATAATCCATATCTAATATGGTCAAATAAAGGTTCTAATTATCGCAGGTGATGAGTAATAGAGGTGGTTAATTGAGCTCCATTATACCTTTTTAAAAAGTCTTTCAATCCAAATAGTTCAATAAGCATTTGAACCCAGGGCTGATGATTCCGACTGCATGGAGGTAACATCTGATGTTCTTCAAAGTTTTTCATGGAAGTTTTCACAGTGCCGTGAAATAGTTGTTCCTTTTTTTCCTGCTCAACAGTTAACTCACCGGTATCCTTAATAAGATGTGGCTCATTGTGCGAACACAGTGTGTAAGCCACACACACTGAGCAATTAAGCCCAAACTCAAAGCAACGCTATGGGTCTTTAAATGTTTTTAATTTGACACGTCAAATAGCACAGTTCTATTTTCGAGTGTTGTGGATTTGCACATGCAAGCCCGGCGCCACCACTACTATCAGCAGCACTGTCAAATATGTACAAAAAACTTTGCAAAAACAAACACTGGCCACGAACGATGGGTTTACAATACCACGCGGGCATTATTTAAGGCATTATTTGTTCGACCGCAACTTCTGGGGTAGCTAGCTTTAGCTCGGTACCTAGCTAGCACCAATACAACCAGCCTGAAAACAATGACCAGTAGAACCTGCAGTCATTTTCAATATTCTTAGAAATGATTTAGGAATCCTTGTGAGTAAGTATTAGCCTGGTAGCCACTTGTTGTTCGCCTATTGAAATAACTAGCTATCCAGCAACGTAACCCTGTTGCACAAAGCTAACATTATAAGCAGCCAGGTAGCTTCATCTGGCTAGTGAGGCTTGGCTGCACCGGGTTATGTGTTGTGAAGCTAGCCACAATAAGGATTAGGCACAAAGGTGGAATTTGCGGTTTGCCTTCAAAATAGAGGTACCTCTTTGAAAGCGCTGAAAGTGATCATGTCATATTTAGACTAGATAATGTTAAACAAGGTTGGAATGTGAAGCAATTAAATGGGGTATCGGTCTACTCGGTGACACCCACAGAACACAACTGTGACACAGTTTACGCAAATATTAGCCTTATAGCGAGACTGTGACTGTGTGAAATCATCTCCCCAGTCAGCCTATTGTGTGTATTGATATTCATATTGCAATGTACAGCTTTACCTAAGGATTGGGGATCAATGAAATGGGGTATCAGTCTACTCAATACCCAAGATATTTTTTCCCAACGTCCTCCTCAGAGTTATCAGAATCCAAAACATACACTAAGTATGGTTTATTCTCGGGAATAGTGTTCAATACACACAGGTTGACCATAAATGTGGCTCAATTCACAGTTGTTGTGAAATACAAGTGATAGTGTAATCAATGTGTAATAACTACGTAAAACATTTATGAACGCGTTCAATTATCATGTGATGTGCAGTCATATCAAGGTCCTGATCGGTCATCAAGTGATAGTGTAATCAATGTGTAATAACTACGTAAAACATTTATGAACGTGTTCAATTATCATGTGATGTGCAGTCATATCGAGGTCCTGATCGGTCATCAAGCTTATTTGACACGTCAAATTGTGTGTATCTTTTTTGACATGCAAAGACCCAAACAGTGTTCCATACAAAGAGAGGAAGTAGGATTAGGCCATGTCGTTTAGGCCATGTTAGGCCATGTCGATTAGGCCATGTCGATTAGGCCATGTCGTTTAGGCCATGTCGATTAGGCCATGTCGATTAGGCCATGTCGATTAGGCCATGTCGATTAGGCCATGTCGTTTAGGCCATGTCGATTAGGCCATGTCGATTAGGCCATGTCGATTAGGCCATGTCGTTTAGGCCATGTCGATTAGGCCATGTCGATTAGGCCATGTCGATTAGGCCATGTCGTTTAGGCCATATCGTTTAGGCCATGTCGATTAGGCCATGTCGTTTAGGCCATGTCGATTAGGCCATGTCGTTTAGGCCATGTCGTTTAGGCCATGTCGATTAGGCCATGTCGTTTAGGCCATGTCGTTTGGGCCATGTCGTTTGGGTCATGTCGTTTAGGCCATGTCGATTAGGCCATGTCGTTTAGGCCATGTTGATTAGGCCATCTCGTTTAGGCCATGTCGTTCAGCTGACATAGTCTTGGTTCTCTGTCTAAACCCATGCAGATGCTCTCTCTCTCTCTCAGTTCCCTGCTTCTCTCAAATGAACTCCCTCCACATAGAGTACCCTGTCTGTCTTCCTCAGTCTCTCTGTGACCCCCCGTCCTACCCTATCCCCTTTCAATTCCTGTCTTTCAATTCCTCCCCATTTCTATCTCTCTATCTATCTCTTTCTCCTTTCGTCTCTCTGCGTCATAGACCAGCAGCCGTTATCGTCCATCTCTAGACCGCTCAGACCCAGGGGAGACCCAGGGGAGAGAGGACATGACAGAACAGGGTGAAATCAGCTCTCTGGTTACACTAACCATAACTGTACTGAAAGGTCAAGGCTGAACACATATCCTGCTGCTACCTGCTCAAAACGCAACACTTCCTGAAAGAAATGAGCAGTGTGGCCTACTAGTCAATGAGGGGTGTGATGTTCAAGTTCACCAAAGGGTAACTTTATTACAGTAGCTATTTTCGGGGAGTAGAGAGCTGCCCTGTTCTAAGTAATATGGTTGATATATATAATGTGCTGTATGTGTTGGAATTGTCTGGATTCGTAAGAGGTAAACCTTGGAGTCATGATATTCTGTTATAAGTGTTTTTTTTTAAATGGTAGATAATATAATGAATGGCAAGATGCGTCCCTATGCCTAACACTGAGACACCACATTTTTGTGCAAAAGAAATACTTGGAAAAATAGTTAAGGAGTATTGGGTAACTGACAAGGAAGAACAAAGTCTGGGAAAGTTTGAGGCTTGTATTTACAATATTATAATGCTAGAATTAGACATAGTGAGTGCAAACAATGATAGAGTGTATTGGATAACTGGGGAGAGGGGGAAAACAAAGCAGAGAGAGACTGACAGATTAACAAATGGGACGACACCCCCACAGAAAGCAATTATAAAACATCTCATGAAAATTAAATTAAAGAGAAGATAAAACAACATTTTTGAATGTATTATTGGAGGAAGTGAAGAGAGACGGAGATTATCTGGTGTTTCTGTCCCCAACCCAGGAGGGCCTACAGCAGCACCTAATTCTTCTGCCAGGATTCTCTCAGACCTGGGAACCCTGACAGTAAATCTCAGTAAGACAAAAGTAATGGTGTTCCAAAAAAGATCCAATTGCCAGGACCACAACTACAAATTCAATCTAGACACATTTGCCCTAGAGCACACATACCTCAGCCTAAACATCAGCACCACAGGTAACTTCCACAAAGCTGTGAACGATCTGAGAGACAAGGCAAGAAGGGGGGTCCACTCACCAACCAAGAATTCACAATATGGGACAAGCACCAAATGGAGACTTTGCATGCAGAATTCTGCAAAAATATCCTCTGTGTACAACGTAAAACACAAAATAATGCATGCAGAGCAGAATTAGGCCGATACCCACTAATTATCAAAATCCAGAAAAGAGACGTTACAACCACTTAAATGGAAGCGATTCCCAAACCTCCCATAACAAAGCCATCACCTACAGAGAGATGAACCTGGAGAAGGGTCCCCTAAAGGAAGTGATTCCCAAACCTTCCATAACAAAGCCATCACCTACAGAGAGATGAACCTGGAGAAGGGTCCCCTAAAGGAAGCGATTCCCAAACCTCCCATAACAAAGCCATCACCTACAGAGAGATGAACCTGGAGAAGGGTCCCCTAAAGGAAGCGATTCCCAAACCTCCCATAACAAAGCCATCACCTACAGAGAGATGAACCTGGAGAAGGGTCCCCTAAAGGAAGTGATTCCCAAACCTTCCATAACAAAGCCATCACCTACAGAGAGATGAACCTGGAGAAGAGTCCCCTAAAGGAAGTGATTCCCAAACCTCCCATAACAAAGCCATCACCTACAGAGAGATGAACCTGGAGAAGGGTCCCCTAAAGGAAGCGATTCCCAAACCTCCCATAACAAAGCCATCACCTACAGAGAGATGAACCTGGAGAAGGGTCCCCTAAAGGAAGTGATTCCCAAACCTTCCATAACAAAGCCATCACCTACAGAGAGATGAACCTGGAGAAGGGTCCCCTAAAGGAAGTGATTCCCAAACCTTCCATAACAAAGCCATCACCTACAGAGAGATGAACCTGGAGAAGGGTCCCCTAAAGGAAGCGATTCCCAAACCTCCCATAACAAAGCCATCACCTACAGAGAGATGAACCTGGAGAAGGGTCCCCTAAAGGAAGCGATTCCCAAACCTCCCATAACAAAGCCATCACCTACAGAGAGATGAACCTGGAGAAGGGTCCCCTAAAGGAAGTGATTCCCAAACCTTCCATAACAAAGCCATCACCTACAGAGAGATGAACCTGGAGAAGGGTCCCCTAAAGGAAGTGATTCCCAAACCTCCCATAACAAAGCCATCACCTACAGAGAGATGAACCTGGAGAAGGGTCCCCTAAGCAAGCTGGTCCTGGGGCTCTGTTCACAAACCCCCCCCCCCCTGGCCCTTGCTACATATTCGTCGCCAGACCCACTGGCTCCAGGTCATATACAAGTCCATGCTAGGTAAAGCTCCGCCTTATCTCAGTTCACTGGTCACGATGGCAACACCCACCCGTAGCACGCGCTCCAGCAGGTGTATCTCACTGATCATCCCTAAAGCCAACACCTCATTTGGCCGCCTTTCCTTTCAGTTCTCTGCTGCCTGTGACTGGAACAAATTGCAAAAATCATTGAAGTTGGAGACTTTCATCTCCCTCACCAACATCAAACATTGCTATCTGAGCAGCTAACCGATCGCTGCAGCTGTACATAGTCCATCGGTAAATAGCCAACACAATTTACCTACCTCATCCCCATACTGTTTTTATTTATTTACTTTTCTGCTCTTTTGCACACCGATATCTCTACCTGTACATGACCATCTGATCATTTATCACTCCAGTGTTAATCTGCTAAAATTGTAATTATCCGCCTACCTGCTCATGCCTTTTGCACACAATGTATATAGACTCTTTTTTTCTACTGTGTTATTGACTTGTTTATTGTTTACTCCATGTGTAACTCTGTGTTGTTGTCTGTTCACACTGCTATGCTTTATCTTGGCCAAGTCGCAGTTGCAAATGAGAACTTGTTCTCAACTAGCCTACCTGGTTAAATAAAGGTGAAATAAAAAAAAAAAAAAACAAAGCCCCAGGACAACAACACAATTAGACCCAACCAAATCATGAGAAAACAAAAAGATAATTACTTGACACATTGGAAAGAATTAACAAAAAAACAAAGCAAACTAGAATGCTATTTGGCCCTACACAGAGAGTACACAGCGGCAGAATACCTGACCACTGTGACTGATCCAAACTTAAGGAAATCTTTGACTATGTACAGACTCAGTGAGCATAGCCTTGCTATTGAGAAAGGCCGTCGCAGGCCTGGCTCTCAAGAGAAGACAGGCCACGTGCTCACTGCCCACAAAATGAGGTGGAAACTGATCTGCACTTCCTAACCTCCTGTCCAACGTATGACCATATTAGAGACATACATTTCCCTCAGATAACACAGACACAGAAAGAATTTGAAAACAAATCCAATTTGATAAACTCCCTTGTCTATTGGGTGAAATACCACAGTGTGTCACAGCAGCAATATTTGTGACCTGTGCCACAAGAAAATGGCTACCAGTGAAGAACGAACACCATTGTAAATACAACCCATATTTGTTTATTTATTTTCCCTTTTGTACTTTAACTATTTGCACATCATTACAAGACTTTATATATATATATATATTTATATTTTCACCTTTATTTAACCAGGTAGGCCAGTTGAGAACAAGTTGTCATTTACAACTGCAACCTGGCCAAGATAAAGCAAAGCAGTTTGAACAGACAACACAGAGTTACACATGGAATAAACAAACAATCAGTCAATAATAGAACAGAGAAAGAAGAAAGTCTATAGACATAGTTACACATGGGATAAACAAACAATCAGTCAATAATAGAACAGAGAAAGTCTATATACAGTGTGTGCAAATGAGGTGGGATAAGGGGGGTGAGGCAATAAATAGGCCATAGTGGTGAAATTTGGAAATGTGGCAAAATTTGGAAATGTGATTTTTGCAGTTTGTTCCAGTCATTGGCAGCAGAGAACTGGAAGAAAAGGCGGCCAAAGGAGGAGTTGGGTTTGGGGGTGACCAGTGAAATATACCTGCTGGACTGCGTGCTGCAGGCGGATGCTACTATGGTGACCAGGGAGCTGAGATAAGGCAGGGCTTTACCTAGCAATGACCTATAGATGACCTGGAGACAGTGAGTTTGGTGACGGATATGAAGCGAGGGCCAACGAGACCATAATGACATTTGAAATGTCTTGATTCTTTTGGAACTTCTGTTTACTGTTAATTTCTTTATCTACTTCACTGTTTCCCAATAAAGCCCCTTAAACTGAAATTGAATTGAGTGAGTGAGTGAGTGAGTGAGTGAGTGAGTGAGTGAATGAGTGAGTGAATGAGTGAGTGAGTGAGTGAGTGAATGAGAGAGTGAGAGTGTGTGTGCCTGTATGTGTGCCTGTTTATTGTGTGTGTGTGTGTGTGTGTGTGTGTGTGTGTGTGTGTGTGTGTGTGTGTGTGTGTGTGTGTGTGTGTGTGTGTGTGTGTGTGTGTGTGTGTGTGTGTGTGTGTGTGTGTGTGTGTGTGTGTGTGTGTGTGTGTGTGTGTGTGTGAGAGGGAGCATTCTGAAACATTATAAAGTAGTTTCCTCCTCCTCTCCAAGTTTAACGGCTGCCATACATCACTGTGACAGAGTCTCCCGTGGAGAACCCTCGACGAGCTCTACCCAGACCAGTTAATGATCACAATCTGCACAGCAAATGAAGATACATGAGAGGGGAATGTGATTGCTGCTGCCACCACCACTGCCTCCAAGGTGCAAACGCGAGGAAGAGAATAACCACGTGTTTAAACCCCCTGGGCTGTGCCCTCATCTTTCCCTTCTAAAAAGTTGATAAACTGTTCTTACATATGTCATTTGTTTTTATCCGTCTATTTCTCTCTCTTGTTGGCATTTGTTTGTTAAATGGAAGGAGAGGGGGAACAATCTATGTGATTAGAGTCCCCAGTAGTGTGTTGGATACTAGCAGTGATGGTACAGAGGAGTAGATCCTATCAGTGATGGTACAGAGGAGTAGATCCTATCAGTGATGGTACAGAGGAGTAGATCCTATCAGTGATGGTACAGAGGAGTAGATCCTATCAGTGTTGGTACAGAGGAGTAGATCCTATCAGTGATGGTACAGAGGAGTAGATCCTATCAGTGATGGTACAGAGGATTAGATCCTATCAGTGATGGTACAGAGGATTAGATCCTATCAGTGATGGTACAGAGGATTAGATCCTATCAGTGATGTTACAGAGGAGTAGATCCTATCAGTGTTGGTACAGAGGAGTAGATCCTATCAGTGATGGTACAGACCAGTAGATCCTATCAGTGATGGATACTAGCAGTGATGGTACAGAGGAGTAGATCCTATCAGTGATGGTACAGAGGAGTAGATCCTATCAGTGATGGTACAGAGGAGTAGATCCTATCAGTGATGGTACAGACCAGTAGATCCTATCAGTGATGGTACAGAGGAGTAGATCCTATCAGTGATGGTACAGAGGATTAGATCCTATCAGTGATGGCACAGAGGAGTAGATCCTATCAGTGATGGTACAGAGGAGTAGATCCTATCAGTGATGGTACAGACCAGTAGATCCTATCAGTGATGGTACAGACCAGTAGATCCTATCAGTGATGGTACAGACCAGTAGATCATATCAGTGATGGTACAGAGGAGTAGATCCTATCAGTGATGGTACAGACCAGTAGATCCTATCAGTGATGGTACAGACCAGTAGATCCTATCAGTGATGGTACAGAGGAGTAGATCCTATCAGTGATGGTACAGACCAGTAGATCCTATCAGTGATGGTACAGACCAGTAGATCCTATCAGTGATGGTACAGAGGAGTAGATCCTATCAGTGATGGTACAGACCAGTAGATCCTATCAGTGCTGGTACAGACCAATAGATCCTATCAGTGATGGTACAGAGGAGTAGATCCTATCAGTGATGGTACAGACCAGTAGATCCTATCAGTGATGGTACAGAGGAGTAGATCCTATCAGTGATGGTACAGACCAGTAGATACTATCAGTGATGGTACAGAGGAGTAGATCCTATCAGTGATGGTACAGAGGAGTAGATCCTATCAGTGATGGTACAGACCAGTAGATCCTATCAGTGATGGTACAGAGGAGTAGATCCTATCAGTGATGGTACAGACCAGTAGATCCTATCAGTGATGGTACAGACCAGTAGATCCTATCAGTGATGGTACAGAGGAGTAGATCCTATCAGTGATGGTACAGACCAGTAGATCCTATCAGTGATGGTACAGACCAGTAGATCCTATCAGTGATGGTACAGAGGAGTAGATCCTATCAGTGATGGTAGAGACCAGTAGATCCTATCAGTGATGGTACAGACCAGTAGATCCTATCAGTGATGGTACAGAGGAGTAGATCCTATCAGTGATGGTACAGACCAGTATATCCTATCAGTGCTGGTACAGACCAGTAGATCCTATCAGTGATGGTACAGAGGAGTAGATCCTATCAGTAATGGTACAGACCAGTAGATCCTATCAGTGATGGTACAGAGGAGTAGATCCTATCAGTGATGGTACAGAGGAGTAGATCCTATCAGTGATGGTACAGACCAGTAGATCCTATCAGTGATGGTACAGACCAGTAGATCATATCAGTGATGGTACAGACCAGTAGATCATATCAGTGATGGTACAGACCAGTAGATCATATCAGTGATGGTACAGAGGACTAGTAGAAGTGTTCCCATCCACCCACATCTGTGGTATCTCACCAACGTGCTGCTCTGTTGCGCCAAACATTGACAGTTGACTGCGTATTTAATCATTCAATCATTAAATTACAGTTCAATTGAAGATTGATGTCAGTAAAAACTTTCCCCAAAAGTTGTTTTTTAAAGACCACCACCATAATAATTAGATTTTATCTGTTGACATGTTCTATTTCATTGAAGGAACGATTTATTGATCCATCATCAATCATACATGTAATTACATGTTAAGGTATTTTACAATGGTATTTGGTCACATGCACATTGTAAGGAAAAGAACAATATATCTGTACAAACATTTACAGCAGTCCGTAAGGGGAGAAGCCCGTGCAATAAAAAGGCACCTGGTATGACCTTGTACCTTGTATAGAGTTTGACCCCGGTTCACAGATACTGCCAGAGACATGTTCCTGCCCACTTTATCTGCCTGTAAAGCAGAAAGAGAAAAAATAGACAGGCATCCCTCTGTGTGAACTCTGTGTGCATTTCTGAACAGCCACTCAATACATATTATACCAGGCCTACATACCAGCTCTGTCAGCGTTTGATTAGGCCTACATACCAGCTCAGCGTTTGATTAGGCCTACATACCAGCTCTGTCAGCGTTTGATTAGGCCTACATACCAGCTCAGTCAGCATTTGATTAGGCCTACATACCAGCTCTGTCAGCGTTTGATTAGGCCTACATACCAGCTCGGTCAGCATTTGATTAGGCCTACATACCAGCTCTGTCAGCGTTTGATTAGGCCTACATACCAGCTCTGTCAGCGTTTGATTAGGCCTACATACCAGCTCGGTCAGCGTTTGATTTAGGTCTAAATGCCCTGAGAACACAGCACAGCAGCCTGGGTTATATTCAGTGAGGTAAAATGTCCAGAACATCTCAGATAGAAATGAAAACTAACGAATAGATTACACAAACAAACAGGCATTCACATCTGTTCTAGACCATACATATTTCTATGTGAATGTTCTGTAACATTTATCCTCCTGAACAGACTTCTGGAGTAAGGCTGAGAATGGTAACAGCTTCTGTACAGCCATAGAAATAGAATACATAGACATATTTCATACAGAATTCAGAGGACCCATGTCCTGTCTACTTATTGTATTTCTATGCGTACTGTAAGACAGTGGGCCTGAAAGCAGAGGCACGAAGCTGAGACAAGAAGAGGCGTCTCAGAGGAGTTGAGAGGTTCACTGGTTCTGTGTATCTCGAGGTGAAATGAGAAGCACAGGTCCTTGACTGATGGTCAAATCTGCACACAGACGGGAAGGAAAGTCATTCCTCATGTTTGGGACATTAGATAACCAGGAAGTTCAAACTGTGCCCAAATCTCCCCTCCAATAGAAAGACATTATAAGTGATCCAGCCACAGAGAGGTACTGATGGAGCCGAGAACAAGCCTCTGAACCTACATAAATAATTGCCGAGAGGGCTGTCATTAAAGGGCTTCCAACTGGAGAACAAAGATATTTGGGTGCATCTGTTTGGCTTCATTGACCTTTTGAGGTTAGGGGTCAGAATTTAGATTGTTATCGTCAGTGTTCCATCCCGGAATTACAAAACTACAGTACCTTTTTTATGTCATTGACGAGAACATGAGGCTTCTTCACCTCTCCACAACTATGACCATGCAGCTCTGTTCTACTGCAAATGTACACGCAGGGGCACCTTTAAAACAGTGTAAGTACTGCACAGCTTTCTCTAACAGCTACGGTGAAACACACTGAATGAATGGCTGATACTGCACAGCTTTCTCTAACAGCTACGGTGAAACACACTGAATGAATGGCTGATACTGCACAGCTTTCTCTAACAGCTACGGTGAAACACACTGAATGAATGGCTGATACTGCACAGCTTTCTCTAACAGAAAAACACACTGAATGAATGGCTGATACTGCACAGCTTTCTCTAACAGCTACGGTGAAACACACTGAATGAATGGCTGATACTGCACAGCTTTCTCTAACAGCTACGGTGAAACACACTGAATGAATGGCTGATACTGCACAGTCAGTAGAGTACAGTAGACCGTCACACAGTTAGCTCTCTATAGGTGATTGGAACAGCTGTGGGATGACCTTCGACATCCTTCACCGTTCAGCCTGGTCCTCTGAACAGACAAGAGAAGAGGACGTGCTAAATGGTACAACACAAGGAAAGACAAAGGGAGTCAACAAGGCATAATAGTTACACGTCATGACATGAGTCATAAAAGGCTACTGAGAGCATATAGATATTCCCTCTATGACCAGGGAACATCGACAGTGTCTTAAAATGGTCAGATGGCTTCATAAACAAGGCCTTTGGTAAACACTATGGGTTTCTACAGAGACTCTGGATCGGGGGACTATTGTCTACACTCCCTCTACCTACAGTCAGAGCCGAGACTCGCTCAGAATAACACAAAATCCATGATTGCTTTTTGTTATTTCTTCTGTTTCTCTTTATCGAACGGTGTTCACAACAAGTTAGCAGCATCAAAATGTCTTAGAAGAGAAAGCAAAATCGATTCAGGCTTCAAAGACAGCTCTTCACATCTCTAAGAATACATTTTTGAGATTCCAATTGCATATGATTCCCATTGCAGGAGGCTCCCATTGCAGTAGATTTAATTTGGGATCCTTTATTTTGCGGGACCACCAATCCTTTCCTCTGATTCAAGCCATTTTGTCATGGTACAGTACACACGCTTGCAGTCTTTACCGTATAAAGTGCACTCAATAACCAAGAGAGCGATATTCACAGGTTGTGAGTTACCCATGACTCCGTGATCACTAGGAATCTAAAGATCTCCTCAGGAAGTCAGTGTGACAATGTCCCCTTTTCACATTTCTTCCGAATGTTCAATTTGAGAATCAAACAGGTCGTTAATGCCTTTGTTACATCATCAGTGTGAATTGATTAGAATGTCCCCTTCTCAAAGGGTCAGAACGGGAGAGTCAATCAATGGAACGGAAGGAAGATTCTCTGATCACAGGTGCCAGGAGATAGTGGTACGCCACAGGTGTGTGTGTGTGTGTGTGTGTGTGTGTGTGTGTGTGTGTGTGTGTGTGTGTGTGTGTGTGTGTGTGTGTGTGTGTGTGTGTGTGTGTGTGTGTGTGTGTGTGTGTGTGTGTGTGTGTGTGTGTGTGTGTGTGTGTGTGTGTAGCCGTGTGTGGGGTGTGAGAGGGTTAGAAGATAAATATATTTCATTTAGCAGACAGTAAAACCCAAGCCCTGCCAGACAAGATGGATTACCTAAAAATACATGAGGATTTGTGTAAATGTGAGTGTGTGTAAAGCTAGGGATCGCCCCCACACTACCCCAACAGGCACACAGCGAACATCACACACACACAGCAGAAGCACAGGGGAAGAGCTGGCGCAACAGCTCCCATAGGGCTCTGATCAAAAGTAGTGCACTATGTAGGGAATAGGGTGCCATAGGGCTCTGATCTAAAGTAGTGCACTATATAGGAAATAGGGTGCCATAGGGCTCTGATCTAAAGTAGTGCACTATATAGGGAATAGGGTGCCATAGGGCTCTGATCTAAAGTAGTGCACTATGTAGGGAATAGGGTGCCATGTGTAACGTACAGAAGCACTCCTCTCTGTCCTGACCTAGTTCTCCAGACTATTTACATAATGCATATCTCGTCTCATCACCACCTGCTAACACAGCAGCCAATTATGCTGGCTAGTATTACCATTACTCCATTCCTCTCAACACTGTCTCTGTAGTGGAGACTTAGAGCTAGGTGAGCACAGCTCTATATGGGCGTCGGCAGTTACACTTATCATCAGTTAATACCTGGGTTACAATACTATTTAAAATGTAAAATACTTTATCTGTGCTTGTTTGAGCCTGCCTGGCTTTATGGGCCAATAGAATAGTCCCCAAACTGAAAGCCACACACATCTGATCTGGCACTCCAGATAGGCTAAAGCAAATGCTGAAAGTATTTAAAATATTTCCATTTACATTACATTTAATTACATTACATTTCCAATAGTATTTGAATCCAGGTCTGGTGCAGCAGCTAAATAAAGCTGGAAGCAGCGTTGCCGGGGTTCAGCTGTGTCCCCTGTGTCATCATTAGGACAACTTGGACACGTCACCCTTGGTCGAGCTACTTCTGTACTGTTCAAATCAAAACCAAACTGATCATCCAATATAATTGTGCTTTCGATGTATTTTGGACAGTTTTCAATTATGTTGACTACTTTAAACATCTTCTTCTCCACAACTGCTGGACCGATCGGCACCAAATTAGGGATATAGCATCTATGCGTTGCCATCTTCAAATGCACTATTTTCCAAGACTAGCTGAAACAATATGGCTGCTATGAGCCAATGAGGTTGCATGAATGGTTTTTCCTGTCCTATAGCACCACAATGTGGCCAAACTCAACCATTATTTACAGGTTATCTAGACTCATAACATTGAACATGTGTGCGAAATTCTATCACTCTGAGTCAAACAGATCAAGAGTTATAAAAATATGTGTGTTATAGCGCCACCGTGAGGTCGATATGAAGGTGTGTGACATATGTGACTCGTTTCAGGAAACTAGGCGTATGTCGCGTGTCACTACTTCACAGGGGCACCATTTGAACTAAAACTTTTTGGGCAGAAATGCCTTCTGGAACATGTGAACTTTCATTTGCCTTAATAACAAACTTTGATACCATCTGTAAATAAGAATGCAATTGTTAAATTATGAGCCTAGTTGGTTTAGCAATGGAAAAAGTCAGCAACCTTCCCGCTAGCCCATGATTGGCTGAGATGAGAAAGATGAGTTCGGATTGGTCTGCCATGTGGCATGCTTCTGTCTATATATATGAGCTGGTTAGTATGTGTTGGTAATCCTTTCTAACGCCGTTTTTTTGAAAGAGATCACGTAGTAGAACTACATTAGTGTTGCTCTCCACTTTCTGGAGGACCTTGTTTTGAAATCAGTGGAATTAGAGTATGATAGTTAAGGAGATGGAGAAAATTCTGCCGTTTGATTGCAATTAAGCAGACGGAGTCGAAAAGAGAACACAGAAGACTGTTGTATAAACACTGGTCTCTGGATTACATCTTTAAACTAAGGACAACCATGGCATCTGTGACAGAGAGGGAGAGGCGTCCATCCATGTATACGAATAAGAGTCTAGCTAGCTACATTTTCAGATATTCCATGTTTCTAATTTAGAAAGTCTTTTTCATTTCAAGTTAAAGTCTACTGTTAGCTAGCTAGCTAATGTTAACCAGCTGGTTAGCTGGTTAATGTTATGTGTATGATCTGTGTAGTAATATTAATAGCCATTTGCATTGCTAGTTATAGTCTAATGTTAGCTAGCTAACATTGAACCTGGTTGGTTAGCTACCTGCAGATTCATGCAGGGTAGTAACGTCATGAGTTGGGATTATGGTTCATTGTTTAGCTAGCTGTCTAGCTACAAGACTCCACTATGCAAGTAACTATTTCAATAGAATGTGTATGATGTCACTGCGACAACTGTCGATAGACATAGCTGGTAAATTCACTCTGGTTATCTACTCCGATTTCAGAGCACTCTCGTCTGAGTGTCCCAGAGCACAGAATAACTGATGAATTTACGAAGGCTCAACACCCGTTGAATACGACCAGTGTCAGTAGCCGTCGGCAAAAAGCGTAATTAAATTGTTGCCAGCAGCACAGTTACAGTCACCAACTCTCTGAGTAACATGAAAACAGCCTAACCAGCTCTACTAGGGCGAGTAAAATGGTCACAGGGGTGTTCTCTCATGTGTGTCTGAAAGTAGCTAGTTAACTCTAGCCAGTTAGCTTGGGTGTTTGACTGCCTTTTTGAGGTCAGAAGCTCGGATCAACCCAACTCCTCTGCCAGAGCGTCCAGTGTGGCTCTGAACCCCCCGAGAGAGAAACGTTCTGAACCGCCCGAGAGAGAAACGCTCTGAACCCCGAGAGAGAAACGTTCTGAACCGCCCGAGAGAGAAACGTTCTGAACCCCCCGAGAGAGAAACGCTCTGAACCCCCCGAGAGAGAAACGTTCTGAACCCCCCGAGAGAGAAACGCTCTGAACCCCCAGAGAGAGAAACGCTCTGAACCCCCAGAGAGAAAACGCTCTGAACCCCAGAGAGAGAAACGCTCTGAACCCCCGAGAGAGAAACGAGAGAAACGTTCTGAACCCCCGAGAGAGAAACGCTCTGAACCCCGAGAGAAACGCTCTGAACCCCGAGAGAGAAACACTCTGAACCCCCGAGAGAGAAACACTCTGAAACCCCGAGAGAGAAATACTCTGAACCCCCGAGAGAGAAACACTCTGAAACCCCGATAGAGAAACGCTCTGAACCCCCTGAGAGAACCCCCTGAAAGAGAAACGCTCTGAACCCCCTGAGAGAGAAACGCTCTGAACCCCCTGAGAGAGAAACGCTCTCAACCCCGAGAGAGAAACGCTCTGAACCCCCTGAGAGAGAAACGCTCTGAACCCCGAGAGAGAAATGCTCTGAACCCCCCGAGAGAGAAACGCTCTGAACCCCGAGAGAGAAACGCTCTGAACCCCTGAGAGAAAACGCTCTGAACCCCCGAGAGAGAAACGCTCTGAACCCCTGAGAGAGAAACGCTTTGAACCCCGAGAGAGAAACGCTCTGAACCCGCTGAGAGAGAAACGCTCTGAACCCCCCGAGAGAGAAACACTCTGAACCCCCGAGAGAGAAACGCTCTGAACCCCCCGAGAGAGAAACGCTCTGAACCCCCTGAGAGAGAAACGCTTTGAACCCCGAGAGAGAAACGCTCTGAACCCCCTGAGAGAGAAACGCTTTGAACCCCCGAGAGAGAAACGCTCTGAAACCCCCGAGAGAGAAATGCTCTGAACCCCGAGAGAGAAATGCTCTGAACCCCCCGAGTAGGAAATGCTCTGAACCCCCGAGAGAGAAACGCTCTGAACCCCCCGAGTAGGAAATGCTCTGAACCCCCGAGAGAGAAACGCTCTGAACCCCTAGAGAGAAACGCTCTGAACCCCAGAGAACCCCAGAGAAAACGCTCTGAACCCCCGAGAGAGAAACGCTCTGAACCCCCGAGAGAGAAACGCTCTGAACCCCTAGAGAGAGAAACGCTCTGAACCCCCTGAGAGAGAAACGCTTTGAACCCCCGAGAGAGAAACGCTCTGAAACCCCCGAGAGAGAAACGCTCTGAACCCCCGAGAGAGAAACGCTCTGAACCCCCTGAGAGAAACGCTTTGAACCCCGAGAGAGAAACGCTCTGAACCCCCTGAGAGAGAAACGCTTTGAACCCCCGAGAGAGAAACGCTCTGAAACCCCCGAGAGAGAAATGCTCTGAACCCCCGAGAGAGAAATGCTCTGAACCCCCGAGTAGGAAACGCTCTGAACCCCCGAGAGAGAAACGCTCTGAACCCCCTGAGAGAGAAACGCTTTGAACCCCCCGAGAGAGAAACGCTCTGAAACCCCCGAGAGAGAAATGCTCTGAACCCCCGAGAGAGAAATGCTCTGAACCCCCCGAGTAGGAAACGCTCTGAATTTACGAACGGCCAGAGTACACTCTGGTACTCCAGATTACATTTAAGAACACACTTGTATTATAAACCAGCCTTTAGTCTTGAAATCCTATGTTGTTTAGTACATAGTGTAACAAGTGTGCTGAGAGTCGGGAAGCAAGTTCAGGGAGTGAGTGTTTTAATAAATAAACGCAACATAATACACAACAAGAAACACAAACAACGCACAGATATGACACTGGAACAGAAACAATAACGCCTGGGGAAGGAACCAAAGGGAGAGACATATATAGGGAAGGAACCAAAGGGAGTGACATATATAGGGAAGGAACCAAAGGGAGTGACATATATAGGGAAGGAACCAAAGGGAGGGACATACATAGGGAAGGAACCAATGGGAGTGACATATATAGGCAAGGAACCAAAGGGAGAGACATATATAGGGAAGGAACCAAAGGGAGGGACATACATAGGGAAGGAACCAAAGGGAGTGACATATATAGGGAAGGAACCAAAGGGAGAGACATATATAGGGAAGGAACCAAAGGGAGGGACATACATAGGGAAGGAACCAAAGGGAGTGACATATATAGGGAAGGAACCAAAGGGAGAGACATATATAGGGAAGGAACCAAAGGGAGTGACATATATAGGGAAGGAACCAAAGGGAGGGACATACATAGGGAAGGAACCAATGGGAGTGACATATATAGGGAAGGAACCAAAGGGAGAGACATACATAGGGAAGGAACCAAAGGGAGGGACATACATAGGGAAGGAACCAAAGGGAGTGACATATATAGGGAAGGAACCAAAGGGAGAGACATATATAGGGAAGGAACCAAAGGGAGGGACATACATAGGGAAGGAACCAAAGGGAGTGACATATATAGGGAAGGAACCAAAGGGAGAGACATATATAGGGAAGGAACCAAAGGGAGAGACATATATAGGGAAGGAACCAAAGGGAGAGACATACATAGGGAAGGAACCAAAGGGAGGGACATATATAGGGAAGGAACCAAAGGGAAGGACATATATAGGGAAGGAACCAAAGGGAGTGACATATATAGGGAAGGAACCAAAGGGAGTGACATATATAGGGAAGGAACCAAAGGGAGTGACATACATAGGGAAGGAACCAAAGGGAGGGACATATATAGGGAAGGAACCAAAGGGAGTGACATACATAGGGAAGGAACCAAAGGGAGTGACATATATAGGGAAGGAACCAAAGGGAGAGACATATATAGGGAAGGAACCAAAGGGAGAGACATATATAGGGAAGGAACCAAAGGGAGAGACATACATAGGGAAGGAACCAAAGGGAGGGACATACATAGGGAAGGAAGCAAAGGGAAGGACATATATAGGGAAGGAACCAAAGGAAATGACATATATAGGGAAGGAACCAAAGGGAGTGACATATATAGGGAAGGAACCAAAGGGAGTGACATACATAGGGAAGGAACCAAAGGAAGAGACATATATAGGGAAGGAACCAAAGGGAGTGACATACATAGGGAAGGAACCAAAGGGAGGGACATATATAGGGAAGGAACCAAAGGGAAGGACATATATAGGGAAGGAACCAAAGGGAGTGACATATATAGGGAAGGAACCAAAGGGAGTGACATATATAGGGAAGGAACCAAAGGGAGTGACATACATAGGGAAGGAACCAAAGGAAGAGACATATATAGGGAAGGAACCAAAGGGAGGGACATATATAGGGAAGGAACCAAAGGGAGTGACATACATAGGGAAGGAACCAAAGGAAGTGACATACATAGGGAAGGAACCAAAGGGAGGGACATATATAGGGAAGGAACCAAAGGGAGTAACATATATAGGGAAGGAACCAAAGGGAGTGACATATTGTACTTCCGGGTTGGAGCGAGCGGTCGCATCGGCACTTCGCTCCGCAGGTAGTATAACTTTTTCATTACATTTCATTACATTTCATTATAGTACAACGGTTTGATTTGTCTAATCTTAGCATTTTCTTCTAAGCTAGCTACATAGCCGTCTTTGTATCAAAGATAATTGCATAATTATCGTATTTCGTCGTCCTAACGTAGTCTTCACTGCTATTTGCCCAGCAGCTAGCCAGCTAGCCAGCTAGCAAAGCAAACGCCTACCGATTAGCAGCACTGTAGTAACTATTACACTCAACGGAACGACTTGATTAGTGTAGTGTTAGCTAGCTACATAGCTGTCTTTGCTGTCTTCGTATCCAAGATAATTGTGTAGTTTAGAGTGTGTAGTCTTAGAGTGATTATCTTAATTTACCGAGGTTAGCTAGCCAGCTATTTGTCGTCCTTAACGTAGGAGACTCTGCTAGCTAGCCAACAGCTAGGCAACAGCTAGCCGACAGCTAGCCAACAGCTAGCCAACGTCTACCGAATAGACTCAACAACCCGGTCGCATTCACAGGTAGTATCACATTTTCATTTCATTTCATTACAGTACAACGGTTTGATTTGTTTGATCGTAGCTAGCTACATAGCTAGCTACATAGCCGTCTTTGTATCAAAGATAATTGTGTAGTCTAGAGCGATTTTCTAGGTTAGCTAGCCAGCTATTGTCGTTCTTTTAACGCAACGTAACGTAAACAACACTGCTAGCTAGCCAGCTAGCCCCCGAATAGCAGCACTGCAGAAACTATTACACTCAACGGAACGACTTGATTAGTGTAGTGTCAACAACGCAGCCACTGCCAGCTAGCCTACTACAGCAGTACTGTATCATTTTAATCATTTTAGTCAATAAGACTCTTGCTACGTAAGCTTAACTTCCTGAACATTCGAGACGTGTAGTCCACTTGTCATTCCAATCTCCTTTGCATTAGCGTAGCCTCTTCTGTAGCCTGTCAACTATGTGTCTGTCTATCCCTGTTCTCTCCTCTCTGCACAGACCATACAAACGCTCCACACCGCGTGGCCGCGGCCACCCTAATCTGGTGGTCCCAGCGCGCACAACCCACGTGGAGTTCCAGGTCTCCGGTAGCCTCTGGAACTGCCGATCTGCGGCCAACAAGGCAGAGTTCATCTCAGCCTATGCCTCCCTCCAGTCCCTCGACTTCTTGGCACTGACGGAAACATGGATCACCACAGACAACACTGCTACTCCTACTGCTCTCTCTTCGTCCGCCCACGTGTTCTCGCACACCCCGAGAGCTTCTGGTCAGCGGGGTGGTGGCACCGGGATCCTCATCTCTCCCAAGTGGTCATTCTCTCTTTCTCCCCTTACCCATCTGTCTATCGCCTCCTTTGAATTCCATGCTGTCACAGTTACCAGCCCTTTCAAACTTAACATCCTTATCATTTATCGCCCTCCAGGTTCCCTCGGAGAGTTCATCAATGAGCTTGATGCCTTGATAAGCTCCTTTCCTGAGGACGGCTCACCTCTCACAGTGCTGGGCGACTTTAACCTCCCCACGTCTACCTTTGACTCATTCCTCTCTGCCTCCTTCTTTCCACTCCTCTCCTCTTTTGACCTCACCCTCTAACCTTCCCCCCCTACTCACAAGGCAGGCAATACGCTCGACCTCATCTTTACTAGATGCTGTTCTTCCACTAACCTCATTGCAACTCCCCTCCAAGTCTCCGGCCACTACCTTGTATCCTTTTCCCTCTCGCTCTCATCCAACACCTCCTACACTGCCCCTACTCGGATGGTATCGCGCCGTCCCAACCTTCGCTCTCTCTCCCCCGCTACTCTCTCCTCTTCCATCCTATCATCTCTTCCCTCTGCTCAAACCTTCTCCAACCTATCTCCTGATTCTGCCTCCTCAACCCTCCTCTCCTCCCTTTCTGCATCCTTTGACTCTCTATGTCCCCTATCCTCCAGGCCGGCTCGGTCCTCCCCTCCCGCCCCGTGGCTCGACGACTCATTGCGAGCTCACAGAACAAGGCTCCGGGCAGCCGAGCGGAAATGGAGGAAAACTTGCCTCCCTGCGGACCTGGCATCCTTTCACTCCCTCCTCTCTACATTTTCCTCCTCTGTCTCTGCTGCTAAAGCCATTTTCTACCACTCTAAATTCCAAGCATCTGCCTCTAACCCTAGGAAGCTCTTTGCCACCTTCTCCTCCCTCCTGAATCCTCCTCCCCCTCCCCCCCATCCTCCCTCTCTGCAGATGACTTCGTCAACCATTTTGAAAAGAAGGTCGACGACATCCGATCCTCGTTTGCTAAGTCAAACGGCACCGCTGGTTCTGCTCACACTGCCCTACCCTGTGCTCTGACCTCTTTCTCCCCTCTCTCTCCAGATGAAATCTCGCGTCTTGTGACGGCCGGCCGCCCAACAACCTGCCCGCTTGACCCTATCCCCACCTCTCTTCTCCAGACCATTTCCGGAGACCTTCTCCCTTACCTCACCTCGCTCATCAACTCATCCCTGACCGCTGGCTACGTCCCTTCCGTCTTCAAGAGAGCGAGAGTTGCACCCCTTCTGAAAAAACCTACACTCGATCCCTCCGATGTCAACAACTACAGACCAGTATCCCTTCTTTCTTTTCTCTCCAAAACTCTTGAACGTGCCGTCCTTGGCCAGCTCTCCCGCTATCTCTCTCTGAATGACCTTCTTGATCCAAATCAGTCAGGTTTCAAGACTAGTCATTCAACTGAGACTGCTCTTCTCTGTATCACGGAGGCGCTCCGCACTGCTAAAGCTAACTCTCTCTCCTCTGCTCTCATCCTTCTAGACCTATCGGCTGCCTTCGATACTGTGAACCATCAGATCCTCCTCTCCACCCTCTCCGAGTTGGGCATCTCCGGCGCGGCCCACGCTTGGATTGCGTCCTACCTGACAGGTCGCTCCTACCAGGTGGCGTGGCGAGAATCTGTCTCCTCACCACGCGCTCTCACCACTGGTGTCCCCCAGGGCTCTGTTCTAGGCCCTCTCCTATTCTCGCTATACACCAAGTCACTTGGCTCTGTCATAACCTCACATGGTCTCTCCTATCATTGCTATGCAGACGACACACAATTAATCTTCTCCTTTCCCCCTTCTGATGACCAGGTGGCGAATCGCATCTCTGCATGTCTGGCAGACATATCAGTGTGGATGACGGATCACCACCTCAAGCTGAACCTCGGCAAGACGGAGCTGCTGTTCCTCCCGGGGAAGGACTGCCCGTTCCATGATCTCGCCATCACGGTTGACAACTCCATTGTGTCCTCCTCCCAGAGCGCTAAGAACCTTGGCGTGATCCTGGACAACACCCTGTCGTTCTCAACTAACATCAAGGCGGTGGCCCGTTCCTGTAGGTTCATGCTCTACAACATCCGCAGAGTACGACCCTGCCTCACACAGGAAGCGGCGCAGGTCCTAATCCAGGCACTTGTCATCTCCCGTCTGGATTACTGCAACTCGCTGTTGGCTGGGCTCCCTGCCTGTGCCATTAAACCCCTACAACTCATCCAGAACGCCGCAGCCTGTCTGGTGTTCAACCTTCCCAAGTTCTCTCACGTCACCCCGCTCCTCCGCTCTCTCCACTGGCTTCCAGTTGAAGCTCGCATCCGCTACAAGACCATGGTGCTTGCCTACGGAACGGCACCTCAGTACCTCCAGGCTCTGATCAGGCCCTACACCCAAACAAGGGCACTGCGTTCATCCACCTCTGGCCTGCTCGCCTCCCTACCACTGAGGAAGTACAGTTCCCGCTCAGCCCAGTCAAAACTGTTCGCTGCTCTGGCCCCCCAATGTTGGAACAAACTCCCTCACGACGCCAGGACAGCGGAGTCAATCACCACCTTCCGGAGACACCTGAAACCCCACCTCTTTAAGGAATACCTAGGATAGGATAAGTAATCCTTCTCACCCCCCCCCCTTTAAGATTTAGATGCACTATTGTAAAGTGACTGTTCTACTGGATGTCATAAGGTGAATGCACCAATTTGTAAGTCGCTCTGGATAAGAGCGTCTGCTAAATGACTTAAATGTAAATGTAAATGTATATAGGGAAGGAACCAAAGGGAGTGACATACATAGGGAAGGAACCAAAGGGAGTGACATATATAGGGAAGGAACCAAAGGGAAAGACATATATAGGGAAGGAACCAAAGGGAGGGACATATATAGGGAAGGAACCAAAGGGAGTGACATATATAGGGAAGGAACCAAAGGGAGTGACATACATAGGGAAGGTAATCAGGGAAGTGATGGAGTCCAGATGAGTCTGATGATGCGCAGGTGCGCGTAACAATGGTGACAGGTGTGCGCCCTAACGAGCAGCCTGCTGACCTAGAGGTCAGAGAGGGAGCACACGTGACACATAGCCTCAAATGTGAATACTTAAAGAGATGGGTGGAGCTAATGCTTCAGAGGGTGTGAATAATGCTGAATGGGTGTAGACAAAGAAGACCTCTCCAGTAGGTACCAAAACTTTCAAGGGCCATTTTCTCAAAAGTGGGGTTACAAGTTGATCAAATTTCAAAGTAGAATTACTCTCCCATTGTTCCTCAACTGTAGTGTATGATATACTATTTTATAGCTCGGAGTCTCTACTTTTATCCAATGTAAAAAACACAATTTCAAATTTTGCTACGTACGATCGAATCAATCATATCGTTCATATATGTTGAGTCTTGACAGTGTTTGCAACATGTGTACAAAGTTTGATATCCGTGACTAATTTATAGTCATTTATGTGTGAGACCACGCTCACATTCATATTTATTCGTTGCTTGACATATTAGCCTGGGAAAAAAAGTGCATTGAGAGACCTTGGACCCATAGATGAAAGATGTCAAGTTTTGTGCAGATCGGTAAATGTTATTCACAACATTCAAAATGGAGGAAAATCCATCATGGTCCTTGAGGCAATCATTTCCCTTGTGAGGAGAGGGACCTACATACCAAATGCCTGAAGCTCAAACGAGGAGTCAGGGGCGTGAGCTTTCAAAGGTTTTTTTTCTTCAGATCGCTTGATATAGCTTCGCTGCTGAACCCCTAATAAGCTCAAAGAGGAAGCCGCATATCAGACTCACTGGGGAAGAGGAGAGGGGAGAGCTTGAGATGGTGATTTGCATGGTGCTTATTGAAGTGTGGAGAGAGAGAGAGGGTTTGCCTCCTAAATTGCACCTTATTTCCAACATAGTGTGCTACTTTCAAACAGAGCCCTGTTGGCCCTAGAGCCCTGTTGTCCTAGAGCCCTGTTGGCCCCAGAGCCTTGTTGGCCCTGTTGTCCTAGAGCCCTGTTGGCCCCAGAGCCTTGTTGGCCCCAGAGCCTTGTTGGCCCTGTTGTCCTAGAGCCCTGTTGTCCTAGAACCCTGTTGTCCTAGAGCCCTGTTGTGTGTGTGTGTGTGTGTGTGTGTGTGTGTGTGTGTGTGTGTGTGTGTGTGTGTGTGTGTGTGTGTGTGTGTGTGTGTGTGTGTGTGTGTGTGTGTGTGTGTGTGTGTGTGTGTGTGTGTGTGTGTGTGTGTGTGTGTGTGTGTGTGTGTGTGTGTGTGTGTGTGTGTGTGTGCTTATAATCCTGCCTATGTGTGTATTCATGTATTCTTGCTAGAGTAAGCACTCCTAGTCTGATGACAGTACGGCGGTGTGTGTGTTCCAAACAGGACTGGTGACAGTGGTGATGTCATTAGGGCTCTTTCAGAGAGAACACAGGGCTGAGATGAACTCAACAAACTGTTCAGTGGTTGTAACAAACCTACTGTACACCTCAGGCCTCTCTGAGGTTTACATACTGTGTAGTGTACACTGAGACACCTCAGTCCTCTCGGAGGTTTACATACTGTGTAGTGTACACTGAGACACCTCAGTCCTCTCGGAGGTTTACATGCTGTGTAGCGTACACTGAGACACTGCAGTCCTCTCTGAGGTTTACCTACTGTGTAGTGTACACAGACACTGCAGTCCTCTCTGAGGTTTACCTACTGTGTAGTGTACACTGAGACACCGCAGTCCTCTCTGAGGTTTACCTACTGTGTAGTGTACACTGAGACACCTCAGTCCTCTCTGAGGTTTACCTACTGTGTAGTGTACACTGAGACACCTCAGTCCTCTCTGAGTCCTCTCTGAGGTCCTCTCTGAGGTTTACCTACTGTGTAGTGTACACTGAGACACCTCAGTCCTCTCTGAGGTTTACCTACTGTGTAGTGTACACTGAGACACCTCAGTCCTCTCTGAGGTTTACCTACTGTGTAGTGTACACTGAGACACCGCAGTCCTCTCTGAGGTTTACCTACTGTGTAGTGTACACTGAGACACCTCAGTCCTCTCTGAGGTTTACCTACTGTGTAGTGTACACTGAGACACCGCAGTGGGCTGGTGGAACCTTAATTGGGAAAGACGTCTCATTGTAATGGCTGGAATGGAATCAATGGAATGGTATCAAACACATGAAATGCACTCAGACCAGAGAATGAAACAGTAGCAGCCCTCCTCTCTGGAAGTGTCCAGTCAGCTCAGGAATGGTGCTCTCCCTGGTTCACTCCCTGGAGTCCTGGTTCTTATTGAAGGAGTAAATACAAGCAGTTCATTCAGTCTGTAGCTCTGTGTCTATGGACGTCCCTCAGACAGACAGGCATTATCTGGCACAGGAAAGGTTTTATCTTGTCCAAATCACATCACATCTCAATGGCACTTAGAGAGGGATTGGTAGTTGAAACAAGAAAAGGGAAAAACTATCAAACTTCGCTGTTTTGCATTTCAATTCAAGACACTCCTAATATGTTTTTTTTTCAGAGGAGAGTAAACTTTGCGACCACACATGCCATCAAAACTTTAGTCGTCCCGGTAATGATTGGTAATCATGACGTCCTGTCGTGTCACACCTGATTGGTTGAGGTGTGAGGGTCAGAGTTCAGGGGTGAAGGCCCTCAGTAAAAAATGGCCACTGATGATGATGTCACACTAACGCTCCGCTCGACCGTCACCTCTTTTTCACCTCCTTTGCTGACCAGATCTTCACTGTCATATCACTAGAGAGAGAAAGAGAGTGAGAGTGAGAGTGAGAGTGAGAGATGGAGAGTGAGAGAGAGAGAGAGAGAGAGAGAGAGAGAGAGAGAGAGAGAGAGAGAGAGAGAGAGAGAGAGAGAGAGAGAGAGAGAGAGAGAGAGAGAGAGAGAGAGATAAGGAGACCAAGAGAGAGAGAGGGAGAGACATAAGGAGACCAAGAGAGAGAGGGAGAGATATAAGGAGACCAAGAGTAGAGAGAGGGGGAGACATAAGGAGACCAAGAGAGAGAGAGGGGGAGACATAAGGAGACCAAGAGAGAGAGAGGGAGAGACATACGGAGACCAAGAGAGAGAGGGAGAGATATAAGGAGATCAAGAGAGAGAGAGGGGGAGACATAAGGAGACCAAGAGAGAGAGAGGGAGAGACATACGGAGACCAAGAGAGAGAGAGGGAGAGACATGAGGAGACCAAGAGAGAGAGAGGGAGAGACATACGGAGACCAAGAGAGAGAGGGAGAGACATAAGGAGACCAAGAGAGAGAGGGAGAGACATAAGGAGACCAAGAGAGAGAGGGAGAGACATAAGGAGACCAAGAGAGAGAGGGAGAGACATAAGGAGACCAAGAGAGAGAGGGAGAGACATAAGGAGACCAAGAGAGAGAGGGAGAGACATAAGGAGACCAAGAGAGAGAGGGAGAGACATAAGGAGACCAAGAGAGAGAGGGAGAGACATAAGGAGACCAAGAGAGAGAGAGGGAGAGACATAAGGAGACCAAGAGAGAGAGAGGGAGAGACATAAGGAGACCAAGAGAGAGAGGGAGAGACATAAGGAGACCAAGAGAGAGAGGGAGAGACATAAGGAGAACAAGAGAGAGAGGGAAGAGAGACATAAGGAGACCAAGAGAGAGAGAGGGAGAGACATGAGGAGACCAAGAGAGAGAGAGGGAGAGACATAAGGAGACCAAGAGAGAGAGGGAGAGACATAAGGAGACCAAGAGAGAGAGGGAGAGACATAAGGAGACCAAGAGAGAGAGGGAGAGACATAAGGAGACCAAGAGAGAGAGGGAGAGACATAAGGAGACCAAGAGAGAGAGGGAGAGACATAAGGAGACCAAGAGAGAGAGGGAGAGACATAAGGAGACCAAGAGAGAGAGAGGGAGAGACATAAGGAGACCAAGAGAGAGAGAGGGAGAGACATGAGGAGACCAAGAGAGAGAGAGGGAGAGGGAGAGACATAAGGAGGCCAAGAGAGAGAGGGAGAGACATAAGGAGACCAAGAGAGAGAGGGAGAGACATAAGGAGACCAAGAGAGAGAGGGAGAGACATAAGGAGACCAAGAGAGAGAGGGAGAGACATAAGGAGACCAAGAGAGAGAGGGAGAGACATAAGGAGAACAAGAGAGAGAGAGGGAGAGACATAAGGAGACCAAGAGAGAGAGGGAGAGACATAAGGAGACCAAGAGAGAGAGAGGGAGAGACATAAGGATACCAAGAGAGAGAGGGAGAGACATAAGGAGACCAAGAGAGAGAGAGGGAGAGACATAAGGAGACCAAGAGAGAGAGAGGGAGAGACATGAGGAGACCAAGAGAGAGAGGGAGAGACATAAGGAGACCAAGAGAGAGAGGGAGAGACATAAGGAGACCAAGAGAGAGAGAGGGAGAGACATAAGGAGACCAAGAGAGAGAGGGAGAGACATAAGGAGACCAAGAGAGAGAGAGGGAGAGACATAAGGAGAACAAGAGAGAGAGGGAGAGATATATAAAGAGAACAAGAGAGAGAGGGAGAAACAGAGGGAAGGAAAGCGAGAGACAGAGGGAGGAGTGCAAGAGGAGACCGAGAGAGAGAGGGAGAGACAGAGGGGGGAGAGCAAGAGGAGACCGAGAGAGAGAGAGACAGAGGGGGAGAGCAAGAGGAGACCAAGAGAGAGAGGGAGAGACAGAGGGAAGGAAAGCGAGAGACAGAGGGAGGAGAGCAAGAGGAGACCGAGAGAGAAAGGGAGAGACAGAGGGGGAGAGCAAGAGGAGACCAAGAGAGAGAGGGAGAGAGAGGGGGAGAGCAAGAGGAGACCAAGAGAGAGAGGGGGAGAGCAAGAGGAGACCAAGAGAGAGAGGGAGAGACAGAGGGGGGAGAGCAAGAGGAGACCAAGAGAGAGAGGGAGAGAGAGAGGGGGGAGAGCAAGAGGAGACCAAGAGAGAGAGGGAGAGACAGAGGGGGGAGAGCAAGAGGAGACCAAGAGAGAGAGGGAGAGACAGAGAAGGAAAGAATGATTCAATTGGCAGCATCTTCAAACAGTTCCATTGTGACTCCCACACAGCACCAGAGGGACAAGACATCAAAACCTACAGTTCACAGAAGGAGACACACAGATGATACTGCCTAGTCCTCCACCTTCGAGGGAGCACAAAGGAATCAGGCCCAAAATAGACATCAAACATCCTTCTCCTCTGTGCCATACAACCTCCCCTCAGATAGAGCAAGCATCACAACACTCATCACTCTTTCTGTCCCCTCTCTCAAACAGTGGTGGAAAAAGTACCCAATTGTCATACTTGAGTAAAAGTAAAGAAAATAGAAAACGACTCAAGTAAATGTGAACATCACCCAGTAACGTTCTACTTGAGAAAAAGTCTAAAAGTATTTGGTTTAAAATATACTTACAGTTGAAGTCAGAAGTTGGCTTTCCACCACGATAGGTGAATTAACCTAACAGGCTGTCAGTTGAATCATTGAGCCCTATACATAAAATCAGTCTCAAATATGTCTGGCCAGTTATGTATGATTTTCAGTAACAGTGTGTGTGTGTATACAGTTGAAGTCAGAAGTTTGCATACACTTAGTTTAGAGTCATTGAAACTAGTTCTTCAACCACTCTGCACATTTCTTGTTAGCAAACTATAGTTTTGGCAATTTGGTTAGGACATCTACTCTGTGTATTCCACAAGTCATTTTTTGTTTACAGACAGATTATTTCACTTATAATTCACTGTATCACAATTCCAGTGGGTCAGAAGTTTACATACACTAAGTTGACTGTGACTTTAAACAGCTTGGAAAATTCCAGAAAATGATGTCATGGCATAGAAGCTTCTGATAGGCTAATTGACATCATGTGAGTCAATTGGAGGTGTACCTGTGGACGTATTTCAAGGCCTACCTTCAAACTCAGTGCCTCTTTGCTTGACATCATGGGAAAATCTAAAGAAATCAGCCAAGACCTCAGAAAAACTATTATAGACCACCACAAGTCTGGTTCATTTCCAAACGCCTGAAGGTACCACGTTCATCTGTACAAACAATAGTACGCAAGTATAAACACCATGGGACCACGCAGCCGTCATATCGCTCAGGAAGGAGATGCGTTCTGTCTCCTAGAGATGAACGTACTTTGGTGTGAAAAGTGCAAATCAATCCCAGAACAACAGCAAAGGACCTTGTGAAGATGCTGGAGGAAACGGGTACAAAAGTATCTATATCCACAGTAAAACAAGTCCTATATCGACATGACCTGAAAGGCCGCTCAGCAAGGAAGAAGACTCTGCTCCAAAACCGCCATAAAAAAGCCAGACTATGGTTTGCACCTGCACATGGGGACAAAGGTCGTACTTTTTATAGCAATGTCTGATGAATCAAAAATATAACTGTTTGGCCATAATGACCATCATTATGTTTGGAGGAAAAAGGGGGAGGCCGAAGAACACCTTCCCAACCGTGAAGCACGGGGGTGGTAGCATCATGTTGTGGGGTTGCTTTGCTGCTAGAGGAACTGGTGCACTTCACAAAATAGATGGCATCATAAGGAGAAAGATTATGTGGATATATTGAAGCAACATCTCAAGACATCAGTCAGGAAGTTAAAGCGTTGTCGCAAATGGGTTTTCCAAATGGACAATGACCCCAAGTATACTCCCATAGATGTGGCAAAACGGCTTAAGGACAACAAAGTCAAGGTATTGGAGTGGCCATCACAAAGCCCTGACCTCAATCCTATAGAACATTTGTGGGCGAGCAAGGAGGCCTACAAACCTGACTCAGTTACACCAGCTCTGTCAGGAAGAATGGGCCAAAATTCACCCAATTAATTATGGGAAGCTCGTGGAAGGCTACCCGAAACGTTTGACCCAAGTTAAACAATTTAAAGTCAATGCTACCAAATACTAATTAATTGTATGTAAACGTCTGACCCACTGGGAATGTGATGAAGGAAATAAAAGCTGAAATAAATAATTATCTCTACTATTATTCTGACATTTCACATTCTTAAAATAAAGTGGTGATCCTAACTGACCTAAGACAGGGAATTTTTACTAGAATTAAATGTCAGGAATTGTGAAAAACTGAGTCCACCAGATCAGAGGCAGTAGAGATGACCAGGGATGTTCTCTGTTTAGTGAGTCCACCAGATTAGAGGCAGTAGGGATGACCAGGGATGTTCTCTGTTTAGTGAGTCCACCAGATTAGAGGCAGTAGGGATGACCAGGGATGTTCTCTGTTTAGTGAGTCCACCAGATCAGAGGCAGTAGGGATGACCAGGGATGTTCTCTGTTTAGTGAGTCCTCCAGATCAGAGGCAGTAGGGATGACCAGGGATGTTCTCTGTTTAGTGAGTCCACCAGATCAGACACAGTAGGGATGACAAGGGACGTTCTCTTGATAAGTGAATTTGACTATTTTACTGGCCTGCTAAGTATTCAAAATGTAATGAGTACTTTTCACTGCTGCTCTCAAACAACATACGTACTCTCCTACCCCCCCCCACAACATATGTACTCTCCTACCCCCACCCCGATCAACATACGTACTCTCCTATCCCCCCACCACGAACAACATACGTACTCTCCTACCCCCCCACCCCGTCAACAAACGTACTCTCCTATCCTCCCTCCATGTATCCCCCCACCCCGAACAACATACGTACTCTCCTACCCCCCCACAACATATGTACTCTCCTACCCCCCCACACCGATCAACATACGTACTCTCCTACCCCCCCACCCCATCAACAAACGTACTCTCCTATCCTCCCTCCCTGTATCCCCCCACCCCGATCAACATACGTACTCTCCTATCCTCCCTCCCTGTATCCCCCCACCCGATCAACATACGTACTCTCCTACCCCCCACCCCATCAACAAACGTACTCTCCTATCCCCCTCCCTGTATCCCCCGATCAACATACATACTCTCTTATCCTCCCTCCCTGTATCCCCCCCCCAAACCGATCAAACATAGCTCTAAGTGATGTTTTTAAAATACTATAATTGTATTAGGAAGATAAAAAGTGAAACAACTTCTTTTCTCTGCAGTTCTCCCTGATAAGAAACTCCCAGCTGAGCTGCCAATTTACTCTGAATCCCCTCTCCATTCACAACCTCCCGAGCAATACTGTATTTAAGGTTTTAATGCCCTGGAATACACTCCCTCCCTCCCCAACCCCTCCAACATCAGGCTTCTAGCTGGGCTCACTGGGGTGTGTTGCAGTGGTGTGTGTGTGTGTGTGCGTGCGTGCGTGCGTGCGTGTGTGCGTGTGTGCGTACTGTGTGTGCGTGCATACTGTGTGTGCGTGCGTGTGTGCGTGCGTGCGTGTGTGCGCACTGTGTGTGCGTGCGTACTGTGTGTGTGTCTTGGTAGGTAGGACCCACTTAACAGATCCAGCTGACATGGCCAAAGATAGGAGTGGGGTTATTCTATTCTCAGATGAATTCACAGTGAGAATACATACAGTACTGTAGTGTCTCTACCTATTAGGATCTTCATTTGAAGACCAAAAGGGGTAACAGGGGAAGAGGAGAAGTTGGGAGAGTGTGTTGTGAAGAAATGTCTTGAGAGGGCAACACAGCAAGAAGAAGAGAAAGAAATGGATAAAAGGAGTATACCAGAGGAGAGCAGAGAAGAGGATTAGCCAAATGAAGACAGGGAGAGAAAAATAGTGAGAAAAATAAGGGACTAATGAGTTCCAGAGGAGAACAGAGGCAACGGCGCGAGACAGGGCTCTAGAGAGATGAAGAGAATGAATGGAAGTACCAGGGGAGAACAGAGGCAACAGCACGAGACAGGGCTCTAGAGAGATGAAGAGAATGAATGGAAGTACGAGAGGAGAACAGAGGCAACAGCACGAGACAGGGCTCTAGAGAGATGAAGAGAATGAATGGAAGTACGAGAGGAGAACAGAGGCAACAGCACGAGACAGGGCTCTAGAGAGATGAAGAGAATGAATGGAAGTACCAGGGGAGAACAGAGGCAACAGCACGAGACAGGGCTCTAGAGAGATGAAGAGAATGAATGGAAGTACGAGAGGAGAACAGAGGCAACAGCACGAGACAGGGCTCTAGAGAGATGAAGAGAATGAATGGAAGTACCAGGGGAGAACAGAGGTTGTGAGCTGGAGTGAAGGCTCACGGGAGGCTGGTAGCGCGACCCTTGATGGCCAGAACCCGTCGAGGTAGACAGGGGGTTAAACCCGGGACATAGCTCCATAACTTCACCCTGCAGTCACTGAGGTAGTAGGAGGAGGAGGAGAAGGAGAGGCGAGGAAGGGAAGAAGGGAAGAAGGGAAGAGAAAATAAATGAGAAGAGAAACAAAATGAAGAAGGGGAAAGAGAGGAGAACAGAAGGAGGGAGGAGAGGGAAGAGAGGACAGGTTAAAGCAGGTTAGTACAAGATGAAGCTGAGCTCAGTAAAGGAGTACTCAGTCAGATGGTTTGGTGAGAGTGGTAAGCTTGAAATGTGTTAGATGTAAGTACAGGGAGAATAAAGGCTGTTTGGGGTACAGGGAGGACAGAGGCTGTTTGGGGTACAGGGAAGACAGAGGCTGTTTGGGGTACAGGGAGGACAGAGGCTGTTGGGGGTACAGGGAGGACAGAGGCTGTTGGGGGTACAGGGAGGACAGAGGCTGTTTGGGGTACAGGGGGAGGACAGAGGCTGTTGGGGGTACAGGGAGGACAGAGGCTGTTTGGGGTACAGGGAGGACAGAGGCTGTTGGGGGTACAGGGATGACAGAGGCTGTTTGGGGTACAGGGGGGGGCAGAGGCTGTTGGGGGTACAGGGAGGACAGAGGCTGTTGGGGGTACAGGGAGGACAGAGGCTGTTGGGGGTACAGGGAGGACAGAGGCTGTTTGGGGTACAGGGGGGGCAGAGGCTGTTGGGGGTACAGGGAGGACAGAGGCTGTTGGGGGTACAGGGAGGACAGAGGATGTTTGGGGTACAGGGGGACAGAGGCTGTTGGGGGTACAGGGAGGACAGAGGCTGTTTGGGGTACAGGGGGGGGGGGGGCAGAGGCTGTTGGGGGTACAGGGAGGACAGAGGCTGTTTGGGATACAGGGGGGACAGAGGCTGTTTGTGGTACAGGGAGGACAGAGGTTGTTGGGGGTACAGGGTGGACAGAGGCTGTTGGGGTACAGGGAGGACAGAGGCTGTTGGGGGTACAGGAAGGACAGAGGCTGTTGGGGGTATAAGGAGGACAGAGGCTGTTGGGGGTACAGGGAGGACAGAGGCTGTTGGGGGTACAGGGAGAACAGAGACTGTTTGGGATACAGGGAGGACAGAGGCTGTTGGGGGTACAGGGAGGACAGAGGCTGTTGGGGGTACAGGGAGGACAGAGGATGTTTGGGGTACAGGGAGGACAGAGGCTGTTGGGGGTACAGGGGGGACAGAGGCTGTTGGGGGTACAGGGAGGACAGAGACTGTTGGGGGTACAGGGGGGACAGAGGCTGTTTGGGGTACAGGGAGGACAGAGGAGGTTTGGGGTACAGGGAGGACAGAGGCTGTTGGGAGTACAGGGAGGACAGAGGCTGTTGGGGTTACAGGGAGGACAGAGGCTGTTGGGGTACAGGGAGGACAGAAGCTGTTGGGGGTACAGGGAGGACAGAGGCTGTTGGGGGTACAGGGAGGACAGAGGCTGTTGGGGGTACAGGGAGGACAGAGGCTGTTGGGGTACAGGGAGGACAGAGGCTGTTTGGGGTACAGGGAGGACAGAGGCTGTTTGAGGTACAGGGAGGACAGAGGCTGTTTGGGGTACAGGGAGGACAGAGGCTGTTGGGGGTACAGGGAGGACAGAGGCTGTTGGGGGTACAGGGAGGACAGAGGATGTTTGGGGTACAGGGAGGACAGAGGCTGTTGGGGGTACAGGGAGGACAGAGGCTGTTGGGGGTACAGTATGAAGCAGGCCCATGCACACCCTCTGACTGAAACAGTTCTCAGCAGTCTTCCATACAGTACAGGCCACTCAGACAAACATACTGAACATGCTGATGAGAGGACTGGTCGCAGGCATCAGCTAAGTTCTACGAAGCCTGGTCAGTAACTGTCTGGGGATGAGTGATTCCAAAAACATTTATAGTTGAGATGGGAAAAAAATCATGCACCAGTCACCGTGTTGCATTTTGACAACAACAAAGAGCCTTTTCTCATTGGATTGTCATTGTAGTATCTTCTCAGAAAAGACCAAGCACAACATATACTGTATAACCTTACCCTCCCAATATATTTGACTTGATTGTATACAGCAGTACTGTGCATCCAAGACTATCCCAGATAATCCAAGTACAATCCAAGACAATCCAAGACAATCCAAGACAATCCAAGACAATCCAAGTACAATCCAAGACAATCCAAGACAATCCAAGACAATCCAAGACAATCCAAGTACAATCCAAGACAATCCAAGTGCAATCCAAGACAATCCAAGTGCAATGCAAGACAATCCAAGACAATCCAAGTCAATCCAAGACAATTCAAGCACAATCCAAGACAATTCAAGTACAATCCAAGTACAATCCAAGACAATCCAAGTACAATCCAAGTACAATCCAAGTACAATCCAAGACAATCCAAGACAATCCAAGTACAATCCAAGACAATCCAAGTCAATCCAAGTACAATCCAAGACAATCCAAGTACAATCCAAGACAATCCAAGACAAGACAATCCAAGTCAATCCAAGACAATCCAAGTACAATCCAAGTCAATCAAAGACAAGACAATCCAAGTACAATCCAAGTACAATCCAATTTGTAAGTCGCTCTGGATAAGAGCGTCTGCTAAATGACTTAAATGTAAATGTAAAAGTACAATCCAAGACAATCCAAGTCAATCCAAGACAATCCAAGTACAATCCAAGTCAATCAAAGACAAGACAATCCAAGTACAATCCAAGACAATCCAAGACAATCCAAGTCAATCCAAGACAATCCAAGTACAATCCAAGTACAATCCAAGTCAATCAAAGACAAGACAATCCAAGTACAATCCAAGTCAATCCAAGTACAATCCAAGACAATCCAAGTACAATCCAAGTCAATCAAAGACAAGACAATCCAAGTACAATCCAAGACAATCCAAGACAATCCAAGTCAATCCAAGTACAATCCAAGTCAATCAAAGACAAGACAATCCAAGTACAATCCAAGACAATCCAAGTCAATCCAAGTACAATCCAAGTCAATCAAAGACAAGACAATCCAAGTACAATCCAAGACAATCCAAGTACAATCCAAGTCAATCAAAGACAAGACAATCCAAGTACAATCCAAGACAATCCAAGACAATCCAAGTCAATCCAAGACAATCCAAGTACAATCCAAGTACAATCCAAGTCAATCAAAGACAAGACAATCCAAGTACAATCCAAGACAATCCAAGTCAATCCAAGTACAATCCAAGACAATCCAAGTCAATCCAAGTACAATCCAAGACAATCCAAGTCAATCCAAGACAATCCAAGTTAATCCAAGACAATCCAAGTACAATCCAAGTCAATCAAAGACAAGACAATCCAAGTACAATCCAAGTCAATCCAAGTACAATCCAAGACAATCCAAGTACAATCCAAGTCAATCAAAGACAAGACAATCCAAGTACAATCCAAGACAATCCAAGACAATTCCCATCCTATGATTATATCATATGTAGTAATGTCATGCCTGGATGTAGTGGGAAATAATCTCAGGGGAAAGTCTGGCTGACAACAACAACAACAACAACAACAACAACAACAACAACAACAACAACAACAACAGACTGTTTATTGTAATACTAATGTGTTACCTGGAAGCGGTGAAGATGTGTCGTGAGTTGGTGCAGATGGCGTTGATAGGGCTCTCGTGGCCCCTGACCTCTCCTATGGGGGTGAAGTTGTCAACGTTCCACACCTTCAGCATGCCCCCCCGACATGCACTCAGCAGCATGGGCCGACCTGGAACATAGGCCAGTGCACACACCCAGTCCTTATGGGCATTAGGGATTTGCTGAGAACAGACAGGAGAGAGGAAGGAGAAGCTTCTGGTTAGTGTACTTGT
>NC_060190.1:71120289-71140289 GCF_021184085.1 Oncorhynchus gorbuscha | reverse complement strand
TCTCTCTCTCCATCCATCCCTCTTCCTTCTCCCTCTCTCCATCCATTCATCTCTTCTTCTCTCTCTCTCCATCCCTTCCTCTCCTTCTCTCTCTCATCCCTTCCTCTCTCTCTCCATCCATTCCTCTCCTTCTCTCTCCATCCATTCCTCTCATTCTCTCCCTCCATCCCTTCCTCTCCTTCTCTCTCTCCATCCCTTCCTCTCCTTCTCTCTCCATCCATTCCTCTCCTTCTCTCTCCATCCATTCCTCTCATTCTCTCCCTCCATCCCTTCCTCTCCATCCCTCTCTTTTTTTGGAAGCCCAATAAGAGAGCATGACCTAAAACCATCCATCTCCTGGCTGGCAGTGGAAGCAGCCATCTCTACTCCACAGAAATAACGAACCTCTCCTCTCCCTCTTTTGCTCCTTCCCTTCCTCCTTTGTGTGTGGGGAATAGGGACCAGTCATTAAAGACAAAACTGGGACAGATGAGTCTCCCTGGACCCCCCCCCCACACACACACACACTTGTCCTCTTCCCCAAGTCACATATCACTTCCCCTCCCTCTCTATGTAGTGACATGCTTGGTGCTTTAAAAGCAGGTGAACAGCAGGTCATGACTACCAGAGCAGCCTCAGCCACACACGCAGAACAACAGGTCATGACTACCAGAGCAGACTGAGCCACACACACAGAACAACAGGTCATGACTACCAGAGCAGACTCAGCCACACACACAGAACAACAGGTCATGACTACCAGAGCAGACTCAGCCACACACACAGAACAACAGGTCATGACTACCAGAGCAGACTCAGCCACACACACAGAACAACAGGTCATGACTACCAGAGCAGACTGAGCCACACACACAGAACAACAGGTCATGACTACCAGAGCAGACTCAGCCACACACACAGAACAACAGGTCATGACTACCAGAGCAGACTCAGCCACACACGCAGAACAACAGGTCATGACTACCAGAGCAGACTCAGCCACACACACAGAACAACAGGTCATGACTACCAGAGCAGACTCAGCCACACACACAGAACAACAGGTCATGACTACCAGAGCAGACTCAGCCACACACACAGAACAACAGGTCATGACTACCAGAGCAGACTCAGCCACACACACAGAACAACAGGTCATGACTACCAGAGCAGACTCAGCCACACACACAGAACAACAGGTCATGACTACCAGAGCAGACTCAGCCACACACACAGAACAACAGGTCATGACTACCAGAGCAGACTCAGCCACACACACAGAACAACAGGTCATGACTACCAGAGCAGACTCAGCCACACACACAGAACAACAGGTCATGACTACCAGAGCAGACTCAGCCACACACACAGAACAACAGGTCATGACTACCAGAGCAGACTCAGCCACACACACAGAACAACAGGTCATGACTACCAGAGCAGACTCAGCCACACACACAGAACAACAGGTCATGACTACCAGAGCAGACTCAGCCACACACACAGAACAACAGGTCATGACTACCAGAGCAGACTCAGCCACACACACAGAACAACAGGGCATGACTACCAGAGCAGACTCAGCCACACACACAGAACAACAGGTCATGACTACCAGAGCAGACTCAGCCACACACACAGAACAACAGGTCATGACTACCAGAGCAGCCTCAGCCACACACACAGAGCAGCAGGAAAAGAGAAGCTGCATGTCAGTTAAAGCAATAACAACACAAATCAAAAAGAATAACAGTTATATAGGAACACGGTGCAGTTTCATTCAAATGATGATGGAGAACGAACAGCAGGGATTCACTGCATCGAAGATAAGAAGCACAACTCAACAACAGCCGGCAGCAGCCAACGCAAACACAACAACAACACCACAACATCCTGTGACATCATATCTACATGCAGCATCTCCAGCAATCAAGAGTGAGCTTATTTGTGGCCCTCGCCCCTCCTGAGCCAATCTCAGTTCAGAGTTTGGTCCGAAGCAGAGGCTTCTGAGACAGATGGGTGAGTGAGCGTGTGTGTGTGTGGGGGGGGGGCTGTCACATCTCACCCCCTCGTTCTGTGGCCTAGGGCCCAGTTCCAAACCCCCTCCCCATCTCCTCTGTCTGTGGCCTAGGGCCCAGTTCCAAACCCCCTCTCCTCTGTCTGTGGCCTAGGGCCCAGTTCCAATCTAAAAGGACTGAATGAGTGGTTGGATTGGAACCATTACTTTGTCTGGTCACACAGGATGGGGGTAAGGTGTGACAGGGCTAGTATATCGGCCTAATTCCAAATATTCCCTGTCGGTTTGGAATTGGGCACATGTGGTTTATGGATAAAAGGGTGTGGAAAGGAGGGGTGTCTTCTGAATTCATCTTATTGCTGGGAGCAGTGGTGTAAAGTACTTCAGTAAAAGTACTATAAAGTACTACTGAAGTACTCTATAAAGTACTACTGAAGTACTCTATAAAGTACTACTGAAGTACTCTATAAAGTACTACTTAAGTAGTTTTTGGGGTATCTGTACATTACTGTAGTATTGATATTTTTGACAACTTTTACTTTTATTTCACTACATTCCTAAAGAAAATATATATATATATATTTTATTTGTAAATTAGATACCTACCTAATTGTATTTGTATTACCTGTATTTAACTAGGCAAGTTAGTTAAGAACAAATTCTTATTTTCAATGACAGCCTAGGAACAGGAACTGCCTGTTCAGGGGCAGAATGACAGATTTGTACCTTGTCAGCTTGGGGATTTGAACTTGCAACCTTCTGGTTACTAGTCCAACACTCTATCCACTAGGCTACCCTGCCACCACTAGGCTACCCTATATACCTTTCTATAATAATACAGTTGTCTATAATAATACAGTTGTCTATAATAATACAGATACCTATAATACAGTTATCTATAATAATACAGTTGTTTATAATAATACAGTTATCTATAACAGTTGTATATAATAATACAGTTGTCTATAATAATACAGATACCTATAATACAGTTATCTATAATAATACAGTTGTCTATAATAATACAGTTATCTATAATAATACAGTTGTCTATAATAATACAGATACCTATAATACAGTTGTCTATAATAATACAGTTATCTATAATAATACAGTTATCTATAACAGTTATCTATAATAATACAGTTGTCTATAATAATACAGTTATCTATAACAGTTGTCTATAATAATACAGTTGTCTATAATAATACAGTTGTCTATAATAATACAGTTATCTATAATAATACAGTTGTCTATAATAATACAGTTATCTATAACAGTTGTATATAATAATACAGTTGTCTATAATAATACAGATACCTATAATACAGTTGTCTATAATAATACAGTTATCTATAATAATACAGTTGTCTATAATAATACAGATACCTATAATACAGTTGTCTATAATAATACAGTTGTCTATAATAATACAGATACCTATAATACAGTTGTCTATAATAATACAGTTGTCTATAATAATACAGATACCTATAATACAGTTGTCTATAATAATACAGTTATCTATAATAATACAGTTGTCTATAATAATACAGATACCTATAATACAGTTGTCTATAATAATACAGTTATCTATAATAATACAGTTATCTATAACAGTTATCTATAATAATACAGTTGTCTATAATAATACAGTTATCTATAACAGTTGTCTATAATAATACAGTTGTCTATAATAATACAGTTATCTATAATAATACAGTTGTCTATAATAATACAGTTGTCTATAATAATACAGTTATCTATAACAGTTGTCTATAATAATACAGTTGTCTATAATAATACAGTTATCTATAACAGTTGTATATAATAATACAGTTGTCTATAATAATACAGTTGTCTATAATAATACAGTTATCTATAACAGTTGTCTATAATAATACAGTTGTCTATAATAATACAGTTATCTATAACAGTTATCTATAATAATACAGTTGTCTATAATAATACAGTTGTCTATAATAATACAGTTATCTATAATAATACAGTTGTCTATAATAATACAGTTGTCTATAATAATACAGTTATCTATAACAGTTGTCTATAATAATACAGTTGTCTATAATAATACAGTTATCTATAACAGTTGTATATAATAATACAGTTGTCTATAATAATACAGTTGTCTATAATAATACAGTTATCTATAACAGTTGTCTATAATAATACAGTTGTCTATAATAATACAGTTATCTATAACAGTTGTATATAATAATACAGTTGTCTATAATAATACAGATACCTATAATACAGTTGTCTATAATAATACAGTTATCTATAATAATACAGTTGTCTATAATAATACAGATACCTATAATACAGTTGTCTATAATAATACAGTTATCTATAATAATACAGTTGTCTATAATAATACAGATACCTATAATACAGTTGTCTATAATAATACAGTTATCTATAATAATACAGTTGTCTATAATAATACAGATACCTATAATACAGTTGTCTATAATAATACAGTTATCTATAATAATACAGTTATCTATAACAGTTATCTATAATAATACAGTTGTCTATAATAATACAGTTATCTATAACAGTTGTATATAATAATACAGTTGTCTATAATAATACAGTTATCTATAATAATACAGTTGTCTATAATAATACAGTTGTCTATAATAATACAGTTATCTATAACAGTTGTCTATAATAATACAGTTGTCTATAATAATACAGTTATCTATAACAGTTGTATATAATAATACAGTTGTCTATAATAATACAGTTGTCTATAATAATACAGTTATCTATAACAGTTGTCTATAATAATACAGTTGTCTATAATAATACAGTTATCTATAACAGTTATCTATAATAATACAGTTGTCTATAATAATACAGTTGTCTATAATAATACAGTTATCTATAACAGTTATCTATAATAATACAGTTATCTATAATAATACAGTTGTCTATAATAATACAGTTATCTATAATAATACAGTTATCTATAATAATACTGTTGTCTATAACAGTTATCTATAATAATACAGTTATCTATAATAATACTGTTGTCTATAACAGTTATCTATAATAATACAATTATCTATAATAATACAGTTATCTATAATAATACTGTTGTCTATAACAGTTATCTATAACAGTTATCTATAATAATACAGTTGTCTATAATAATACAGTTGTCTATAACAGGTATCTATAATAATACAGATGTCTATAATAATACAGTTATCTATAACAGGTATATAATAATACAGTTATCTATAATAATACAGTTATCTATAGTAATACAGTTGTCTATAATAATACAGTTATCTATAATAATACAGTTATCTATAACAGTTATCTATAATAATACAGTTATCTATAATAATACAGTTATCTATAATAATACAGTTATCTATAACAGTTATCTATAATAATACAGTTATCTATAATAATACAGTTATCTATAATAATACAGTTATCTATAACAGTTATCTATAATAATACAGATGTCTATAATAATACAGTTATCTATAACAGTTATCTATAATAATACAGTTATCTATAATAATACAGTTATCTATAATAATACAGTTATCTATAATAATACAGTTATCTATAACAGTTATATATAATAATACAGTTATCTATAATAATACAGATGTCTATAATAATACAGTTATCTATAATAATACAGTTGTCTATAATAATACAATTATCTATAATAATACAGTTATCTATAATAATACAGTTATCTATAACAATACTGTTGTCTATAATAATACAGTTGTCTAATACAGTTATCTATAATAATACAGTTATCTATAATAATACAGTTGTCTATAACAGTTATCTATAACAGTTATCTATAATAATACAGTTATCTATAATAATACAGATGTCTATAATAATACAGTTATCTATAATAATACAGTTGTCTATAATAATACAGTTATCTATAATAATACAGTTATCTATAACAGTTGTCTATAATAATACAGTTATCTATAACAGTTATATATAATAATACAGTTATCTATAATAATACAGATGTCTATAATAATACAGTTATCTATAATAATACAGTTGTCTATAATAATACAATTATCTATAATAATACAGTTATCTATAATAATACAGTTATCTATAACAATACAGTTGTCTATAACAGTTATCTATAATAATACAGTTATCTATAATAATACAGATGTCTATAATAATACAGTTATCTATAATAATACAGTTGTCTATAATAATACAGTTATCTATAATAATACAGTTATCTATAACAGTTGTCTATAATAATACAGTTGTCTATAATAATACAGTTATCTATAACAGTTATCTATAATAATACAGTTGTCTATAATAATACAGTTATCTATAACAGTTGTCTATAATAATACAGTTGTCTATAATAATACAGTTATCTATAACAGTTATCTATAATAATACAGTTATCTATAATAATACAGTTGTCTATAATAATACAGTTATCTATAATAATACAGTTATCTATAATAATACTGTTGTCTATAACAGTTATCTATAATAATACAGTTATCTATAATAATACAGTTATCTATAATAATACTGTTGTCTATAACAGTTATCTATAATAATACAATTATCTATAATAATACAGTTATCTATAATAATACTGTTGTCTATAACAGTTATCTATAACAGTTATCTATAATAATACAGTTATCTATAACAGTTATCTATAATAATACAGATGTCTATAACAGTTATCTATAATAATACAGTTATCTATAACAGTTATCTATAATAATACAGTTATCTATAACAGTTATATATAATAATACAGTTATCTATAATAATACAGATGTCTATAATAATACAGTTATCTATAATAATACAATTATCTATAATAATACAGTTATCTATAATAATACAGTTATCTATAACAATACTGTTGTCTATAATAATACAGTTATCTATAATAATACAGTTGTTTATAATAATACAGTTATCTATAATAATACAGTTATCTATAACAGTTATCTATAATAATACAGTTGTCTATAATAATACAGTTGTCTATAACAGTTATCTATAATAATACAGATGTCTATAATAATACAGTTATCTATAATAATACAGTTATCTATAATAATACAGTTGTCTATAATAATACAGTTATCTATAACAGGTATCTATAATAATACAGATGTCTATAATAATACAGTTATCTATAATAATACAGTTATCTATAATAATACAGTTGTTTATAATAATACAGTTATCTATAACAGTTATCTATAACAGTTATCTATAATAATACAGTTATCTATAATAATACAATACAGTTATCTATAATAATAATACAGTTATCTATAATAATACAGTTATCTATAACAGTTATCTATAATAATACAGTTATCTATAACAGTTATCTATAATAATACAGTTATCTATAATAATACAGATTCTATAATAATACAGTTATCTATATAATACAGTTGTCTATAATAATACAATTATCTATAATAATACAGTTATCTATAATAATACAGTCTATATAATAATACAGTTGTCTATAATAATACAGTTGTCTAGTTATCTATAATAATACAGTTATCTATAATAATACAGTTGTCTATAATAATTATCTATAATAATACAGTTGTCTATAATAATACAGTTATCTATAATAATACAGTTATCTATAATAATACAGTTGTCTATAATAATACAGTTATCTATAATAATACAGTTGTCTATAATAATACAGTTATCTATAATAATACAGTTATCTATAACAGTTATCTATAATAATACAGTTGTCTATAATAATACAGTTATCTATAATAATACAGTTATCTATAATAATACAGTTGTCTATCAGTTATCTATAATAATACAGTTATCTATAATAATACTGTTGTCTATAATAATACAGTTGTCTAATACAGTTATCTATAACAGTTATCTATAATAATACAGTTATCTATAACAGTTATATATAATAATACAGTTATCTATAACAGTTATCTATATAATACAGTTATCTATACAGTTGTCTATAATAATACAGTTATCTATAACATAATAATACAGTTATCTATAATAATACAGTTATCTATAATAATACAGTTATCTATAATAATACAGTTATCTATAATAATACAGTTATCTATAATAATACAGTTATCTATAATAATACAGTTATCTATAATAATACAGTTACATAATAATACAGTTCTAATACAGTTATCTATAATAATACAGTTATCTATAATAATACAGTTATCTATAATAATACAGTTATAATAATACAGTATAATAATACAGTTATCTATAACAGTTATCTATAATAATACAGTTATCTATAATAATACAGTTATCTATAATAATACAGTTATCTATAATAATACAGTTGTCTATAATAATAATTATCTATAACAGTTATCTATAATAATACATTGTCTATAACAGTTATCTATAATAATACAGTTGTCTATAATAATACAGTTGTCTATAATAATACAGTTATCTATAATAATACAGTTATCTATAATAATACAGTTATCTATAATAATACAGTTGTCTATAATAATACAGTTATCTATAATAATACAGTTATCTATAATAATACAGTCTATAATAACAGTTATCTATAATAATACAGTTATCTATAATAATACAGTTATCTATAATAATACAGTTGTCTATAATAATACAGTTATCTATAATAATACAGTTATCTATAATAATACAGTTGTCTATAATAATACAGTTATCTATAACAGTTATCTATAATAATACAGTTATCTATAATAATACAGTTATCTATAATAATACAGTTATCTATAATAATACAGTTATCTATAATAATACAGTTGTCTATAATAATACAGTTATTTATAACAGTTATCTATAATAATACAGTTATCTATAATAATACAGTTATCTATAATAATACAGTTATCTATAACAGTTATCTATAATAATACAGTTATCTACAATAATACAGTTATCTATAATAAGACAGTTATCTATAATAATACAGTTATCTATAACAGTTATCTATAATAATACAGTTATCTATAACAGTTATCTATAATAATACAGTTATCTATAATAATACAGTTATCTATAATAATACAGTTATCTATAATAATACAGTTATGTCTATAATAATACAGTTATCTATAATAATACAGTTATCTATAATAATACAGTTATCTATAATAATACAGTTATCTATAATAATACAGTTATATAATAATACTTATAATAATACAGTTATCTATAATAATACAGTTATCTATAATAATACAGTTATCTATAATAATACAGTTATAAATAATACAGTTATCTATAACAGTTATCTATAATAATACAGTTATCTATAATAATACAGTTATCTATAATAATACAGTTATCTATAACAGTTATCTATAATAATACAGTTATCTATAATAATACAGTTGTCTATAATAATACAGTTATCTATAATAATAATAATACAGTTATCAGTTATCTATAATAATACAGTTATCTATAATAATACAGTTATCTATAATAATACAGTTATCTATAATAATACAGTTATCTATAATAATACAGTTATCTATCTATAATAATACAGTTATCTATAATAATACAGTTATCTATAATAATAATTGTCATAATAATACAGTTATCTATAATAATACAGTTATCTATAATAATACAGTTGTCTATAATAATACAGTTATCTATAATAATACAGTTATCTATAATAATACATCTATAACAGTTATCTATAATAATACAGTTGTCTATAATAATACAGTTATCTATAATAATAATAGTTATAATAATACTTATCTATAATAATACAGTTATCTATAACAGTTATCTATAATAATACAGTTATCTATAATAATACAGTTATCTATAATAATACAGTTATCTATATCTATAATAATACAGTTATCTATAATAATACAGTTATCTATAATAATACAGTTATCAGTTGTCTATAATAATACAGTTATCTATAATAATAATAATACAGTTATCTATAATAATACAGTTGTCTATAATAATATCAGTTATCTATAATAATACAGTTGTCTATAATAATACAGTTGTCTATAATAATACAGTTATAATAATACAGTTATCTATAATAATACAGTTGTCTATAATAATACAGTTATCTATAACAGTTATCTATAATAATACAGTTGTCTATAATAATACAGTTATGTATAACAGTTATCTATAATAATACAGTTATCTATAACAGTTATCTATAATAATACAGTTGTAATAATACAGTTATCTATAATAATACAGTTGTCTATAATAATACAGTTATCTATAATAATACAGTTGTCTATAATAATACAGTTATCTATAATAATACAGTTATCTATAATAATACAGTTTTCTATAACAGTTTTCTATAATATTACAGTTATCTATAATAATACAGTTATCTATAATAATACAGTTGTCTATAATAATACAGTTATCTATAATAATACAGTTGTCTATAATAATACAGTTATCTATAATAATACAGTTATCTATAATAATACAGTTATCTATAATTATCTATAATACAGTTATCTATAATAAGTTATCTATAATAATACAGTTATCTATAATAATACAGTTATCTATAATAATACAGTTATCTATAATAATACAGTTATCTATAATAATACAGTTATCTATAATAATACAGTTATCTATAACAGTTATCTATAATAATACAGTTATCTATAATAATACAGTTATCTATAATAATACAAATACAAACAACAGATATACGGCTACACCTCTATTAGATTAGACAGAGAGAGGGGAGAGAGACAGACAGAGAGAATACAGATCTAGAAGAATACAGTTAGAGAAGAGAGAGAAACAGAGAGAGAAGAGAGTTAGAGAATAGAGAGATAGAGAGAGAGAGAGAGAGAGAGAGAGAGAGAGAAGAGAGAGAGAGAGAGAGAGAGAGAGAGAGACAGAGAGAGAGAGAGAGAGAGAGAGAAGAGAGAGAGAGAGAGAGAGAGAGAGAGAGAGAGACAGAGAGAGAGAGAGAGAGAGAGAGAGAGAGAGAGAGAGAGAGAGAGAGAGAGAGAGAGAGAGAGAGAGAGAGAGAGAGAGAGAGAGAGAGAGAGAGAGAGAGAGAGAGAGAGAGAGAGAGAGAGAGAGAGAGAGAGAGAGAGAGAGAGAGAGAGAGAGAGAGAGAGAGAGAGAGAGAGAGAGAGAGAGAGAGAGAGAGAGAGAGAGAGAGAGAGAGAGAGAGAGAGAGAGAGAGAGAGAGAGAGAGAGAGAGAGAGAGAGAGAGAGAGAGAGAAAGAGAGAGAGAGAGAGAGAGTTGGCAGCTACCGTACATTCAGGTTTGTGTTGCTCTAGATAACCACATGCCTGTTTCTTTCTCTCTCCCTCTCTATCTACTTGTCCTATTACTGTTTGGAGACTTACAGGTTGAAATAGCTGTGCTGCTCAGGGCAGCTGGGTCATCCCATAACAAATAATCACTTAACATATCAATAGAACACTACCAAAATAGTTTTTAATTATTCATGTTGGTACAGCCTTCTGTTTTAGGGCAATTTCAGAATGTCTAATTTAAAACCTTCTAATAGGGTTATATGATTGATTGATATGTCCAGGCAGAAATGTAATTCTTTATTGTCTAGGAAAGGGAGTCACAATGCTTGTGAGCATTACCCATGCCTATGTGTGTGCTGTCAATGCTTGTGAGCATTACCCATGCCTATGTGTGTGCTGTCAATGCTTGTGAGCATTACCCATGCCTATGTGTGTGCTGTCAATGCTTTATATTTATGCTATCCACTAAGTCATTTGTGAATCTCACAGTAGCCTTAGCTTGAATTCATTGAATATCTCACCCAAAGCTCTCCAGACAGAAAGATTAGTTCAGATGCCATGAGTAGGGGGAGGGACACTGCACACCACACTGGTGGAAGGGGATTGGAGGAGGGTGAGGGGGGACCAATGAGGCTAAATCATGCTCCACATCGACTCTGCCCAGCCCGGGAAAGGGAGGAGGGGCCAGCCGAGTGACTGGCCAATCAGGCAAGAGGAGAGACAGAATTGCAGGGACAGATAGATATCTCTACCTGAGAACCTCAGAGTGAGAGGAGTCGCTGTCATCTGACCTGAAGACAGAACAGGAGAGGAACAGGGTTAGGAGAGGAGCAGAAGAGGAGAGGAGCAGGGTTAGGAGAGGCGCAGGGTTAGGAGAGGAGCAGGGTTAGGAGAGGAGCAGGGTTAGGAGAGGAGCAGAAGAGGAGAGGAGCAGGGTTAGGAGAGGAGCAGAAGAGGAGAGGGGCAGGGTTAGGAGAGGAGCAGGGTTAGGAGAGGAGCAGAAGAGGAGAGGAGCAGGGTTAGGAGAGGAGCAGAACAGGAGAGGAGCAGGGTTAGGAGAGGAGCAGAACAGGAGAGGAGCAGGGTTAGGAGAGGAGCAGAACAGGAGAGGAGCAGGGTTAGGAGAGGAGCAGGGTTAGGAGAGGAGCAGAACAGGAGAGGAGCAGGGTTAGGAGAGGAGCAGAAGAGGAGAGGAGCAGGGTTAGGAGAGGAGCAGGGTTAGGAGAGGAGCAGAAGAGGAGAGGAGCAGGGTTAGGAGAGGAGCAGAACAGGAGAGGAGCAGGGCTAGGAGAGGAGCAGGGTTAGGAGAGGAGCAGGGTTAGGAGAGGAGCAGAACAGGAGAGGAGCAGGGCTAGGAGAGGAGCAGGGTTAGGAGAGGAGCAGGGTTAGGAGAGGAGCAGAACAGGAGAGGAGCAGGGCTAGGAGAGGAGCAGGGTTAGGAGAGGAGCAGAACAGGAGAGGAGCAGGGCTAGGGGAGGAGCAGGGTTAGGAGAGGAGCAGAAGAGGAGAGGAGCAGGGTTAGGAGAGGAGCAGGATTAAGAGAGGAGAGGAGCAGAAGAGGAGAGGAGCATGGTTAGGAGAGGAGAGGAGCAGGGTTAGGAGAGGAGAAGAGAGGAGCAAGGTTAGGAGTGGCGAGGAAAGGAGAAGGGTTAGGAGAGGATAAGAGATGATCATGGTTAGGAGAGGCGACGCAAGGAGAAGGGTTAGGAGAGGATAAGAGAGTATCAGGGTTAGGAGAGGAGCAGGTTTACGGTTAGGAGAGGGGCACGGTTAGGAGAGGAGCAGGGCTAGGAGAGGAGCAGGGTTAGGAGAGGAGCAGGGTTAGGAGAGGAGCAGAACAGGAGAGGAGCAGGCTTAGGAGAGGAGCAGGGTTAGGAGAGGAGCAGGGTTAGGAGAGGAGCAGGGTTAGGAGAGGAGTAGGGTTAGGAGAGGAGCAGGGCTAGGAGAGGAGCAGGGTTAGGAGAGGAGCAGGGTTAGGAGAGGAGCAGGGTTAGGAGAGGAGCAGAACAGGAGAGGAGCAGGGCTAGGAGAGGGGCAGGGTTAGGAGAGGAGCAGGGTTAGGAGAGGAGCAGAAGAGGAGAGGAGCAGGGTTAGGAGAGGACCATAAGAGGAGAGGAGCAGGGTTAGGAGAGGAGCAGAACAGGAGAGGAGCAGGGTTAGGAGAGGAGCAGAACAGGAGAGGAGCAGGGTTAGGAGAGGAGCAGGGTTAGGAGAGGAGCAGAAGAGGAGAGGAGCAGGGTTAAGAGAGGAGCATGGTTAGGAGAGGAGAGGAGCAGGGTTAGGAGAGGAGAAGAGAGGAGCAAGGTTAGGAGAGGCGAGGAAAGGAGAAGGGTTAGGAGAGGATAAGAGATTATCAGGTTAGGAGAGGAGAGGTAAGGAGCAGGGTTAGGAGAGGAGAAGAGAGTATCAGGGTTAAGAGAGGATAAGAGAGGAGCAGGGTTAGGAGAGTAGAAGAGAGGAGCAGGGTTAGGAGAGGAGAAAAGGGGAGCAGGGTTAGGAGAGGAGAAGGGAGGAGCAGGGTTAGGAGAGAAGAAGAGAGGAGCAGTTTTAGGAGAGTAGAAGAGGAGCAGGGTTAGGAGAGGAGAAGAGGGGAGCAGGGTTAGGAGAGGAGAAGAGGGGTAGGAGAGGGTTAGGAGAGAAGAAGAGAGAGAAGCAGGGTTAGGAGAGAGAAGAGAGGAGCAGGGTTAGGAGAGGAGAAGAGGGGAGCAGGGTTAGGAGAGAGAAGGGAGGAGCAGGGTTAGGAGAGTAGAAGAGAGGAGCAGTTTTAGGAGACGAGAGGAGCAGAGTTAGGAGAGGAGAGGAGCAGAGTTAGGAGAGGAGAGAAGCAGGGGTAGGAGAGAAGAAGAGAGGATCAGGGTTAGGAGAGGAGAGAAGCAGGGTTAGGAGAGAAGAAGAGAGGAGCAGGGTTAGGAGAGAAGAAGAGAGGAGCAGGGTTAGGAGAGAAGAAGGCAGGAGCAGGGTTAGGAGAGAAGAAGAGAGGAGCAGGGTTAGGAGAGAAGAAGAGAGGAGCAGGGTTAGGAGAGAAGAAGAGAGGAGCAGGGTTAGGAGAGCAGAGAAGCACGGTTAGGGGAGGAGAGGAGAGAAGAGAAGCAGTGTTAGGAGAGGAGTTGAGAGGAGAAGAGAGGAAGTTAGGAGCATATTGAGCGCTATGGCTAGAGGAGAAAGGGTTATACTGGTAGGGTTAGGTTTAGGTTCAGGGATAGGGAATAGGGGATGGCTAGCCTGTGTGACAGTTTGTTCCAGCCTGTGACAAGACAGCAGAAACAACATCTGCCACTCAGACTAGCCAATGACAGGGTCAGGTTTAGGATTAGGGGAGGTACGGTTATCCATCAAGTTTAGGGGTTTGGCTCTGGTTTAAAGGAAGGAATACCTACAGTACAGTAAGGGATAAAACAGAAGTACACTTAAAGAGGGAGGCTTACTGGGATTGGGGGTGGGGTTTCCCAGGTACCAGGAATTAAAGGAAAAGGAAGGGCAGGGAGAGGGATTTGGGTTATCAGCAGGGAGAATGCAGTTCATTGGAGGACAGGGTTGTCAATCAGACTGGACACCACAGGAGAACCCACCCAATCTTAGTTAACTGCTCCGGTGTACCGCCTATTCCCTGAGTTGTAAGTAGGGAAAACACTGGCAAGTGTGTGAAAAGTGTGGCACTTTTAATTAAGGGAATAGGCTGCCATTTAGCACATCCTATAAATATTTGATTGCTCAGCAGTCATTGTAATGGTGGTGGTTCTGTAGCTCAGTTGGTAGAGCATGGCGCTTGTAACGCCAGGGTAGTGGGTTCGATTCCCGGGACCACCCATACGTAGAATGTATGCACACATGACTGTAAGTCGCTTTGGATAAAAGCGTCTGCTAAATGGCATATTAAGTATATTAAGTAATGCCAGTTGTAAATTCAGATTTCTGTAGGGAGCAGAGCTGTTAGAAGACAGCTGAACAATATCACCTCTATAAATTCTGTCATAGTATCTCCTTTTTAATACCGTATGAGGTTGATGGGGGCATGTTGATTAATGCCCAGTATACTGACTTATGGGTGTAATGTGCATATGAAACCAGACAATATGTATATATTTGGCTGTGGCTAAATATCTAGTATTCAGAACAGTGGGTTAACAGTGGGTTAACTCCCTTGCTCAGGGGCAGAACAACAGATGTTTACCTTGTCAACTGGGGGAGGACAGGAGTGTATGTTTGAGGTGGGAGGACAGGAGTGTATGTTTGAGGTGGGAGAACAGGAGTGTATGTTTGAGGTGGGAGGACAGGAGTGTATGTTTGAGGTGGGAGGACAGGAGTGTATGTTTGAGGGGGGAGGACAAGAGTGTATGTTTGAGGTGGGATAACAGGAGTGTATGTTTGAGGTGGGATAACAGGAGTGTATGTTTGAGGTGGGATAACAGGAGTGTATGTTTGAGGGGGAGGACAAGAGTGTATGTTTGAGGGGGAGGACAGGAGTGTATGTTTGAGGGGGAGGACAGGAGTGTATGTTTGAGGGGGAGGACAGGAGTGTATGTTTGAGGGGGAGGACAGGAGTGTATGTTTGAGGTGGGAGAACAGGAGTGTATGTTTGAGGGGGAGGACAAGAGTGTATGTTTGAGGGGGAGGACAGAGGGGGAGGACAGGAGTGTATGTTTGAGGGGGAGGACAGGAGTGTATGTTTGAGGTGGGAGAACAGGAGTGTATGTTTGAGGGGGGAGGACAGGAGTGTATGTTTGAGGGGGAGGACAGGAGTGTATGTTTGAGGTGGGAGGACAGAGAGGGAGGACAGGAGTGTATGTTTGAAGGGGAGGACAGGAGTGTATGTTTGAGGGGAGGACAGAGAGGGGAGGACAGGAGTGTATGTTTGAAGGGGAGGACAGGAGTGTATGTTTGAGGGGAGGACAGGAGTGTATGTTTGCGGTGGGAGGACAGGAGTGTATGTTTTAGGGGGAGGACAGGAGTGTATGTTTGAGGTGGGAGGACAGAGGGGGAGGACAGGAGTGTATGTTTGAGGGGGAGGACAGGAGTGTATGTTTGAGGGGGAGGACAGAGGGGGAGGACAGGAGTGTATGTTTGAGGTGGGAGGACAGGAGTGTATGTTTGAGGGGGAGGACAGGAGTGTATGTTTGAGGGGGAGGACAGGAGTGTATGTTTGAGGTGGGAGGATGGGAGTGTATGTTTGAGGGGGGAGGACAGAGGGGGAGGACAGGAGTGTATGTTTGAAGGGGAGGACAGAAGTGTATGTTTGAGGTGGGAGAACAGGAGTGTATGTTTGATGTGGGAGGACAGGAGTGTATGTTTGAGGGGGGAGGACAGGAGTGTAATGTTTGAGGTGGGAGGATGGGAGTGTATGTTTCAGGGGGAGGACAGGAGTGTATGTTTCAGGGGGAGGACAGGAGTGTATGTTTGAAGGGGAGGACAGGAGTGTATGTTTGAGGGGGAGGACAGGAGTGTATGTTTGAGGGGGGAGGACAGGAGTGTATGTTTGAGGGGGAGGACAGGAGTGTATGTTTGAGGGGGAGGACAAGAGTGTATGTTTGAGGGGGAGGACAGGAGTGTATGTTTGAGGGGGAGGACAGGAGTGTATGTTTGAGGGGGGAGAACAGGAGTGTATGTTTGCGCAGAGCAGCAGTCTGAGTCTTCTTTTCAGTGTCAGTTTCTCAAAACTGGAAAAGTCCCAGAAAACATTTTCTTTCCAGTTTGTTCAAGACAAAGAAATATGAAACGTGTAAAACACTTTGAAAAAAATGTATTCTTATGATGAAGGCTAGAGCCAAAGACACACACACACACACACACACACACACACACACACACACACACACACACACACACACACACACACACACACACACACACACACACACACACACACACACACACACACACACACACACACACACACAATGTGTAGAGAAACAATAACTTGGATTGATTCAAAGCTCACAGATGGATGTAAACCTGTTCCAAAAACAATGTTGCTGTGAAAACCATGTAAAACGACATAACGTATATAAACAACAATGTTGCTGTGAAAACCATGTAAAATGAGATAACGTATATAAACAACAATGTTGCTATGAAAACCATGTAAAACGACATAACGTATATAAAAAACAATGTTGCTGTGAAAACCATGTAAAACGACATAACGTATATAAACAACAATGTTGCTGTGAAAACCATGTAAAACGGCATAACGTATATAAACAACAATGTTGCTGTGAAAACCATGTAAAACGACATAACGTATATAAAAAACAATGTTGCTGTGAAAACCATGTAAAACGACATAACGTATATAAACAACAATGTTGCTGTGAAAACCATGTAAAACGGCATAACGTATATAAACAACAATGTTGATGTGAAAACCATGTAAAATGACATAACGTACATAAACAACAATGTTGATGTGAAAACCATGTAAAACGACATAACGTATATAAAAAAGACCTGTCACTTAACCTCACAAGATAAACCCATATAACAATTAACATGTAATGAAACACATTTCTGAAATACCCCCCCAAAACAATATATTCCACTAACCCAGCCACCATCCTCAACTCAATGGCTGCCAATGACACCATCCCCGAAGAGGAAGCCAGTTCCTCTGAGCTCAATTACCTACCTTTACATAATGAGAATCCAGAGGCAAGCTCAGGCAGCCCTAGCCTAGTACACACACACACACACACACACACACACACACACACACACAGACACAGACACAGACACACACACACACACACACACACACACACACACACACACACACACACACACACAGACACAGACACAGACACACACACACACACACACACACACACACACACTTACTAACCACCACTTCCTACACCAATCAGGGGGTCAAAAAAAGGCCACAGCCAATCAGGATTAATAAGGATTAGAACCTACACAGACCATTTAGAGAGGCTGACAATTAACTGCTGCCATTTCCAGAGCTGAGAAATATCATCTTTTAAGAAGAGGAATAAACACAAGAGGACACTGGGATTTCCTGTTCTGAGTGTTTAAGAAGAGGACACTGGGATTTCCTGTTCTGAGTGTTTAAGAAGAGGACACTGGGATTCTGAGTGTTTAAGAAGAGGACACTGGGATTTCCTGTTCTGAGTGTTTAAGAAGAGGACACTGTCCTGTTCTGTTCTGAGTGTTTAAGAAGAGGACACTGGGATTTCCTGTTCTGAGTGTTTAAGAAGAGGACACTGGGATTTCCTGTTCTGAGTGTTTAAGAAGAGGAATGAACACAAGAGGACACTGGGATGTCCTGTTCTGAGTGTTTAAGGGGACACTTTTCTGTTCTGAGTGTTTAAGAAGAGGAATGAACACAAGAGGACACTGGGATGTCCTGTTCAGAAGAAGAGGACACTGGGATTTCCTGTTCTGAGACTCCAGGACACCTTCATGTTTAGAAGAGGACACTGAATTTCTGTTTTAAGAAGAGGAATGAACACTGGGATTTCCTGTTCTGAAAAAGAAGAGGACACTGGGATTTCTGTTCTGAGTGTTTAAGAAGAGGAATGACACTGCTGTTCTGAGTGTTTAAGAATATTTTCCTGTTCTGAGTGTTTAAGAAGAGGACACTTTTAAGAAGAGGACCTGGGATTTCTGTTCTGAGTGTTTAAGAAGAGGACAGAGTTCTGAGTGTTTAAGAAGAGGACACTGGGATTTCCTGTTCTGAGTGTTTAAGAAGAGGACACTGGGATTTCCTGTTCTGAGTGTTTAAGAAGAGGACACTGGGATTTCCTGTTCTGAGTGTTTAAGAAGAGGATATCACTGGGATGTCCTGTTCTGGAAACCTGTTTAAGAGATAGAGGACACTGGGATTTCCTGTTCATGTTTAAGAAGAGGACACTGGGATTTCCTGTTCTGAGGATGAATGTTCTGAGTGACTGGGATTTCCTGTTCTGAGTGTTTAAGAAGAGGACACTGGGATTTCCTGTTCTGAGTGTTTAAGAAGAGGACACTGGGATTTCCTGTTCTGAGTGTTTAAGAAGAGGACACTGGGATTTCCTGTTCTGAGTGTTTAAGAAGAGGAATGAACACAAGAGGACACTGGGATGTCCTGTTCTGAGTGTTTAAGAAGAGGACACTGGGATTTCCTGTTCTGAGTGTTTAAGAAGAGGACACTGGGATTTCCTGTTCTGAGTGTTTAAGAAGAGGACACTGGGATTTCCTGTTCTGAGTGTTTAAGAAGAGGACACTGGGATTTCCTGTTCTGAGTGTTTAAGAAGAGGACACTGGGATTTCCTGTTCTGAGTGTTTAAGAACAATGAAAGAACACAGTGTTTAGAACACTGGGATTTCTGTTCTGAGTGTTTAGAACAATGAAAGAACACATTTCCTGTTCTGAGAACAATTTCTGTTCTGAGTGTTTAGAACAATGAAACAAGAACACTGGGATGTCCTGTTCTGAGGACAACTCAGTTCTGAGTGTTTAAGAAGAACACTGGGATTTCCTGTTCTGAGAAGAACACTGGGATTTCCTGTTCTGAGTGTTTAAGAAGAGGAATGAACACAAGAGGACACTGAGATGTCCTGTTATGGGGGCTTCTTTGCAACAACCGTCTCAAGAATGATTGTGCGGACTCCAACCCTTCATCAGCTGAACTGTTTTTAAAATATCTTCTATTAGCGAGCGCTGAAA
>NC_060190.1:71047789-71115289 GCF_021184085.1 Oncorhynchus gorbuscha | reverse complement strand
GGCCAGGGACTTAGTAATGTTCTTAGTAGAGGGGTCTAACACGGGACACAGGTACTCTGCTGATACCGCCTTCATCTGGGCTGACAGACGAGGCTCCGCCTGGGGGAAGGGGGGAGAATGATGAAGAAAAAGTCACATGATGTCTTTAATAAACTACACCTTGGGAGATAGTGGTATAATGATCTTGGAGTTCGGTCAAGGCAACTGTCACCCAATTACTCATGTGTACACGATGCACCGCCCACAACCATAAGGCTCTCCAGAGGGGGGTGCGGTCTGCACAACGCATCACCGGGGGCAAACTACCTGCCCTCCAGGACACCTACAGCACCCGATGTCACAGGAAGGCAAGAATGATCATCAAGGACAGCAACCATCCCAGTCAATGCCTGTTCACCCCGCTACCATCCAGAAGGAGAGGTCAGTACAGGTGCATCAAAGCTGGGACCGAGAGACTGAAAAATAGCTTCTATCTCAAGGCCATCAGACTGTTAAACAGCAATCACTAACACAGAGAGGCTGCTGCCTACATACAGACTTGAAATCATTGGCCACTTTAATAAATGGATCACTAGTCACTTTAAATAATACCCTTTAATAATGTTTACATATCGTACATTACTCATCTCATATGTATATGCTGTATTTTATACCATCTACTGCATTTTGCCTATATCGCTCAACCATATATTTATATGTACATATTCTTACTCCATCCCTTTAGATTTGTGTGTATTAGGTAGTTGTTGAGGAATTGCTAGATTACTTGTTATATTTGTGTGTATTGGGTAGTTGTTGAGGAATTGTTAGCTTACTTGTTATATTTGTGTGTATAAGGTATTTGTTGTGGAATTGTTAGCTTACTTGTTAGATTTGTGTGTATTAGGTATTTGTTGAGGAATTGTTAGATTACTTGTTAGATATTACTGCACTGTTGGAACTAGAAGCACAAGCATTTTGCTACACTGGCATTAACATCTGCTAACAACGTGTATGTGACCAATAACATTTCATTTGATTTGTGTAGAAGCTGCCATCTACAGGTATCTAATGGAACTATACCCCTATGTCTCACGTGTAGAGGCTGCTTTCTACAGGTATCTAATGGAACTATACCCCTATGTCTCACGTGTAGAGGCTGCTTTCTACAGGTATCTAATGGAACTATACCCCTATGTCTCACGTGTAGAGGCTGCTTTCTATCTAGGTATCTAATGGAACTATACCCCTATGTCTCACGTGTAGAGGCTGCTTTCTACAGGTATCTAATGGAACTATACCCCTATGTCTCACGTGTAGAGGCTGCTTTCTACAGGTATCTAATGGAACTATACCCCTATGTCTCACGTGGAACTAGAGGCTGCTTTCTACAGGTATCTAATGGAACTATACCCCTATGTCTCACGTGTAGAGGCTGCTTTCTACAGGTATCTAATGGAACTATACCCCTATGTCTCACGTGTAGAGGCTGCTTTCTACAGGTATCTAATGGAACTATACCCCTATGTCTCACGTGTAGAGGCTGCTTTCTACAGGTATCTAATGGAACTATACCCCTATGTCTCACGTGTAGAGGCTGCTTTCTACAGGTATCTAATGGAACTATACCCCTATGTCTCACGTGTAGAGGCTGCTTTCTACAGGTATCTAATGGAACTATACCCCTATGTCTCACGTGTAGAGGCTGCTTTCTACAGGTATCTAATGGAACTATACCCCTATGTCTCACGTGTAGAGGCTGCTTTCTACAGGTATCTAATGGAACTATACCCCTATGTCTCACGTGTAGAGGCTGCTTTCTACAGGTATCTAATGGAACTATACCCCTATGTCTCACGTGTAGAGGCTGCTTTCTACAGGTATCTAATGGAACTATACTAATGGAACTATACCCCTATGTCTCACGTGTAGAGGCTGTTTTCTACAGGTATCTAATGGAACTATACCCCTATGTCTCATGTGTAGAGGCTGCTTTCTACAGGTATCTAATGGAACTATACCCCTATGTCTCACGTGTAGAGGCTGCTTTCTACAGGTATCTAATGGAACTATACCCCTATGTCTCACGTGTAGAGGCTGCTTTCTACAGGTATCTAATGGAACACTACACATATCGGCTTTCAACAACCTCTACTCTGTTTAGTCAACAGAAAGCACTCAGATGTTTAGTCAACAGAAAGCACTCAGATGTTTAGTCAACAGAAAGCACTCAGATGTTTAGTCAACAGAAAGCACTCAGATGTTTAGTCAACAGAAAGCACTCAGATGTTTAGTCAACAGAAAGCACTCAGATGTTTAGTCAACAGAAAGCACTCAGATGTTTAGTCAACAGAAAGCACTCAGATGTTTAGTCAACAGAAAGCACTCAGATGTTTAGTCAACAGAAAGCACTCAGATGTTTTACCTGTATCGAGTGAGGGTTCCACATAACAAACATGTCATATGAGCCAGTAACGTCCTGAACCAGTGAAATAAACTGAAGAAGAAAAGCTGATTTAACCTCCGCCTGAAATCCTGCTGCCACATGTTGACATACCTGGACCTTCATCTTGAAGTCATCCTGACTGGCTGAAGACTTCATCTGACACACACTGTAGAGAGAGAAGACAGAGACATAAAGACACACTGCAGAGAGAGAAAACAGAGACATAATCACACACTGCAGAGAGAGAAAACAAGGAGACATAAACACACACTGCAGAGAGAGAAGACAGAGACATAAACACTCCGCCTGAGAAGAGAGAGACAAGGAGACATAAACACACACTGCAGAGAGGGAAGACAAGGAGACATAAACACACACTGCAGAGAGAGAAGACAGAGACATAAACACACACTGCAGAGAGAGAAGACAAAGAGACATAAACAAACACACACTGCAGAGAGAGAAGACAGAGACATAAACACATACTGCAGAGAGAGCAGACAGAGACATAAACACATACTGCAGAGAGAGCAGACAGAGACATAAACACACACTGCAGAGAGAGAAGACAGAGACATAAACACACTGCAGAGAGAGAAGACAGAGACATAAACACACTGCAGAGAGAGAAGACAGAGACATAAACACACACTGTAGAGAGAGTAGACAAAGAGACATAAACACACACTGCAGAGAGAGAAGACAAAGATACATAAACACACACTGCAGAGAGAGAAGACAAAGAGACATAAACACACACTGCAGAGAGAGAAGACAGAGACATAAACACACACTGCAGAGAGAGAAGACAGAGACATAAACACACACTGCAGAGAGAGAAGACAGAGACATAAACACACACTGCAGAGAGAGAAGACAGAGACATAAACACACACTGCAGAGAGAGAAGACAAAGAGACATAAACACACACTGCAGAGAGAGAAGACAGAGACATAAACACACACTGCAGAGAGAGAAGACAGAGACATAAACACACACTGCAGAGAGAGAAGACAGAGACATAAACACACACTGCAGAGAGAGAAGACAAAGAGACATAAACACACACTGCAGAGAGAGAAGACAGAGACATAAACACACACTGCAGAGAAAGAAGACAAGGAGACAAACATACACTGCAGAGAGAGAAGACAGAGACATAAACACACACTGCAGAGAGAGAAGACAAAGAGACATAAACACACACTGTAGAGAGAGAAGACAGAGACATAAACACACACTGCAGAGAGAGAAGAAAGAGACATAAACACACACTGTAGAGAGAGAAGACAAGGAGACATGAACACACACTGTAGAGAGAGAAGACAAAGAGACGTAAACACACACTGTAGAGAGAGAAGACAGAGACATAAACACACACTGCAGAGAGAGAAGACAGAGACATAAACACACACTGCAGAGAGAGAAGACAAAGAGACGTAAACACACACTGTAGAGAGAGAAGACAGAGACATAAACACACACTGTAGATAGAGTAGACAAAGAGACATAAACACACACTGCAGAGAGAGAAGACAGAGACATAAACACACACTGCAGAGAGAGAAGACAGAGACATAAACACACACTGCAGAGAGAGAAGACAAAGAGACATAAACACACACTGCAGAGAGAGAAGACAGAGACATAAACACACACTGCAGAGAGAGAAGACAAAGAGACATAAACACACACTGCAGAGAGAAGACAGAGACATAAACACACACTGCAGAGAGAGAAGACAGAGACATAAACACACACTGCAGAGAAAGAAGACAAGGAGACAAACACACACTGCAGAGAGAGAAGACAAAGAGACATAAACACACACTGCAGAGAGAGAAGACAAGAGACATAAACACACACTGCAGAGAGAGACAACAGAGACATAAACACACACTGCAGAGAGAAAGACAGAGACATAAACACACACTGCAGAGAGAGAAGACAGAGACATAAACACACACTGCAGAGAGAGAAGACAAAGAGACATAAACACACACTGCAGAGAGAGAAGACAGAGACATAAACACACACTGCAGAGAGAGAAGACAGAGACATAAACACACACTGCAGAGAGAGAAGACAAAGAGACATAAACACACACTGCAGAGAGAGAAGACAGAGACATAAACACACACTGCAGAGAGAGTAGACAAAGAGACATAAACACACACTGCAGAGAGAAGACAGAGACATAAACACACACTGCAGAGAGAGAAGACAGAGACATAAACACACACTGCAGAGAAAGAAGACAAGGAGACAAACACACACTGCAGAGAGAAGACAGAGACAAGGAGACATAAACACACACTGCAGAGAGAGAAGACAGAGACATAAACACACACTGCAGAGAGAGAAGACAAGGAGACATAAACACACACTGCAGAGAGAGTAGACAAAGAGACATAAACACACACTGCAGAGAGAGTAGACAGAGACATAAACACACACTGCAGAGAGAGAAGACAGAGACATAAACACACACTGCAGAGAGAGAAGACAGAGACATAAACACACACTGCAGAGAGAGAAGACAGAGACATAAACACACACTGCAGAGAGAGAAGACAAAGAGACATAAACACACACTGCAGAGAGAGAAGACAGAGACATAAACACACACTGTAGAGAGAGAAGACAAGGAGACATAAACACACACTGCAGAGAGAGTAGACAAAGAGACATAAACACACACTGCAGAGAGAGAAGACAAGGAGACATAAACACACACTGCAGAGAGAGTAGACAAAGAGACATAAACACACACTGCAGAGAGAGTAGACAGAGACATAAACACACACTGCAGAGAGAGAAGACAAAGAGACATAAACACACACTGCAGAGAGAGAAGACAGAGACATAAACACACACTGCAGAGAAAGAAGACAAGGAGACAAACACACACTGCAGAGAGAGAAGACAGAGACATAAACACACACTGCAGAGAGAGAAGACAAAGAGACATAAACACACACTGTAGAGAGAGAAGACAAAGAGACATAAACACACACTGCAGAGAGAGAAGACAAAGAGACAAACACACACTGCAGAGAGAGAAGACAAAGAGACATAAACACACACTGCAGAGAGAGAAGACAGAGACATAAACACACACTGCAGAGAGAGAAGACAGAGACATAAACACACACTGCAGAGAGAGAAGACAGAGACATAAACACACACTGCAGAGAGAGAAGACAGAGACATAAACACACACTGCAGAGAGAGAAGACAAAGAGACATAAACACACACTGCAGAGAGAGAAGACAGAGACATAAACACTCCGCCTGAGAAGAGAGAGACAAGGAGACATAAACACACACTGCAGAGAGGGAAGACAAGGAGACATAAACACACACTGCAGAGAGAGAAGACAGAGACATAAACACACTGCAGAGAGAGAAGACAAAGAGACGTAAACACACACTGTAGAGAGAGAAGACAGAGACATAAACACACACTGTAGATAGAGTAGACAAAGATACATAAACACACACTGCAGAGAGAGAAGACAGAGACATAAACACACACTGTAGAGAGAGAAGACAAAGAGACGTAAACACACACTGTAGAGAGAGAAGACAGAGAGATAAACACACACTGCAGAGAGAGAAGACAGAGACATAAACACACACTGCAGAGAGAGAAGACAAAGAGACGTAAACACACACTGTAGAGAGAGAAGACAGAGACATAAACACACACTGTAGATAGAGTAGACAAAGATACATAAACACACACTGCAGAGAGAGAAGACAGAGACATAAACACACACTGCAGAGAGAGAAGACAGAGACATAAACACACACTGCAGAGAGAGAAGACAGAGACATAAACACACACTGCAGAGAAAGAAGACAAGGAGACAAACACACACTGCAGAGAGAGAAGACAGAGACATAAACACACACTGCAGAGAGAGAAGACAAGGAGACATAAACACACACTGCAGAGAGAGTAGACAAAGAGACATAAACACACACTGCAGAGAGAGTAGACAGAGACATAAACACACACTGCAGAGAGAGAAGACAGAGACATAAACACACACTGCAGAGAGAGAAGACAGAGACATAAACACACACTGCAGAGAAAGAAGACAAGGAGACAAACACACACTGCAGAGAGAGAAGACAGAGACATAAACACACACTGCAGAGAGAGAAGACAAAGAGACATAAACACACACTGTAGAGAGAGAAGACAAAGAGACATAAACACACACTGCAGAGAGAGAAGACAGAGACATAAACACACACTGCAGAGAGAGAAGACAGAGACATAAACACACACTGCAGAGAGAGAAGACAGAGACATAAACACACACTGCAGAGAGAGAAGACAAAGAGACATAAACACACACTGCAGAGAGAGAAGACAGAGACATAAACACACACTGCAGAGAGAGAAGACAAAGAGACATAAACACACACTGCAGAGAGAGAAGACAGAGACATAAACACACACTGCAGAGAGAGAAGACAGAGACATAAACACACACTGCAGAGAGAGAAGCCAGAGACATAAACACACACTGCAGAGAGAGAAGACAAAGAGACATAAACACACACTGCAGAGAGAGAAGACAGAGACATAAACACACTGCAGAGAGAGAAGACAAAGATACATAAACACACACTGCAGAGAGAGAAGACAGAGACATAAACACACACTGCAGAGAGAGAAGACAGAGACATAAACACACACTGCAGAGAGAGAAGACAGAGACATAAACACACACTGCAGAGAGACGTATGATGATGAGTGTGATGATGGCTGTGTGTTGTCTGTGTGTGAGGGTCAGTGTGTGAGGGTCAGTGTGATGATGAGTGTGTGTTGTCACTGTGTGAGGGTCCGTGTGATGATGACTGTGTGCTGTCACTGTGTGAGGGTCAGTGTGATGATGACTGTGTGTTGTCACTGTGTGAGGGTCAGTGTGATGATGAGTGTGTGTTGTCACTGTGTGAGGGTCAGTGTGATGATGGCTGTGTGTTGTCACCATGTGAGGGTCAGTGTGTGAGGGTCAGTGTGATGATGACTGTGTTATCAGTGTGTGAGGGTCAGTGTGTGAGGGTCAGTGTGATGATGAGTGTGTGTTGTCACCGTGTGAGGGTCAGAAGGGGATCATGTAGTCTCACCTGCCATCCGAGGCCTGGCTAAATTCTGACGGCTCCTCATCAGTGCTGACATAACCATTCTCTGTCGGGACACACATAGAAACACCAACAGTGAGTGAGTGAGTGAGTGAGTGAGTGAGTGAGTGAGTGAGTGAGTGAGTGAGTGAGTGAGTGAGTGAGTGAGTGAGTGAGTGAGTGAGTGAGTGAGTGAGTGAGTGAGTGAGTGAGTGAGTAGAAACACCAACAGTGAGTGAGTGAGTGAGTGAGTGAGTGAGTGAGTGAGTGAGTGAGTGAGTGAGTGAGTGAGTGAGTGAGTGAGTGAGTGAGTGAGTGAGTGAGAGAGTGAGTGAGTGAGTGTGTGCGTGCGGGTGTCCTCACCATGCTGTACGTTGTGGATGAGTGCCTGCAGCTCAGGGATACACTCAGCCTTCTCTCTCAGTGCATCCAGGATGATGTGATTGTGGGCAGAGCCAATCACATCTGTCTGTCTCAGCTGACCCTCCAACAGACGAATCTGAGACTCCTTCTGAGCCACCTGTAACCCCTATACACACACACACACACACACACACACACACACACACACACACACACACACACACACACACACACACACACACACACACACACACACACACACACACACACACACACACACACACACACACACACACACACACACACACACTCCTCTTATTCCAACTGTCCTGCAGTCCTTGGAAAGACCAGCAGAGGGAGATATACATCAACGAAACAGACACTGAACTATCAGCTGTTCTTGTGTTCATTACCTTGTCAATGGAGGCCTTGAGGAAGTGGTCCAACAGGTGCCGGGCCTCAGCCAGAGAGCAGGAGCTGATGACCACTGAGGTGTCCACTGAGTCCAGCTCCTCCTGCAGGAAATATCCAGCACTAAGACATATACTACTACAAGATGGCTGTGGTCCTGTGTGTGTGTGTGTGTGTGTGTGTGTGTGTGTGTGTGTGTGTGTGTGTGTGTGTGTGTGTGTGTGTGTGTGTGTGTGTGTGTGTGTGTGTGTGTGTGTGTGTGTGTGTGTGTGTTCTTACCTTGGTTTCCTCTATCTGTATGAAGGTAGCTTGGCAGTCTGATAGGCTGTCGTTGATATAGTCAATGTTTGCGTTCAGAACCTCAATGTCCTCGTTCATTTCCTGGACAAGGCGGTCCTCTGTGTCAGGCCCCTCCCCCTCCGCCATTAGCACCTCCCTCTTACGCAACAGTGCCTCCTGCTGTAAGGACAGCTCCTCACGCTTCTGTCTCACACACACACACACACACACACACACACACACACACACACACACACACACACACACACACACACACACACACACACACACACACACACACACACACACACACACACACACACACACACAGGAGAAAGAAAACCCACGTTAGCTATATCAATATGGTGATTAATTCAAGGAAGGGTTGAAGAAGAATGCATTTTTTGACTATTTTAACTGGTCACTATGACAACCACTGCAGACAGCAAAGTCTGTAACACTTTACTTATAAACTGCAGGGTGTAACCGCCTCAAAGTGAATTAAAAGTAGTGTTAGCAGGACGAGGAAGTGTCCCTAGAGGACAGAGGAAGTGACCTCATACCTTGATGAGTCGGTCCATGTCGGCCTCTACGTTGGTGATGGTCATCCTCTGCATGACGATGTCCAGGATCCTCCTCTCCAGTGTTTGCCACTTCTGACGGGCCGCCTTGGTGAAACTGCTACGACCCCTCAGAACCCCCTTACCCTGCTGGACACGAGTCCTACTCCTACACAGAGAGAAAGACCAAGGACAATACAGGTTAACTGTCAGTCCTAGAACACCCTGCTGGACACGAGTCCTACTCCTACACAGAGAGAAAGACCAAGGACAATACAGGTTAACTGTCAGTCCTAGAACACCCTGCTGGACACGAGTCCTACTCCTACACAGAGAGAAAGACCAAGGACAATACAGGTTAACTGTCAGTCCTAGAACACCCTGCTGGACACGAGTCCTACTCCTACACAGAGAGAAAGACCAAGGACAATACAGGTTAACTGTCAGTCCTAGAACACCCTGCTGGACACGAGTCCTACTCCTACACAGAGAGAAAATACAGACCAAGGACAATACAGGTTAACTGTCAGTCCTAGAACACCCTGCTGGACACGAGTCCTACTCCTACACAGAGAGAAAGACCAAGGACAATACAGGTTAACTGTCAGTCCTAGAACACCCTGCTGGACACGAGTCCTACTCCTACACAGAGAGAAAATACAGACCAAGGACAATACAGGTTAACTGTCAGTCCTAGAACACCCTGCTGGACACGAGTCCTACTCCTACACAGAGAGAAAGACCAAGGACAATACAGGTTAACTGTCAGTCCTAGAACACCCTGCTGGACACGAGTCCTACTCCTACACAGAGAGAAAGACCAAGGACAATACAGGTTAACTGTCAGTCCTAGAACACCCTGCTGGACACGAGTCCTACTCCTACACAGAGAGAAAGACCAAGGACAATACAGGTTAACTGTCAGTCCTAGAACACCCTGCTGGACACGAGTCCTACTCCTACACAGAGAGAAAGACCAAGGACAATACAGGTTAACTGTCAGTCCTAGAACACCCTGCTGGACACGAGTCCTACTCCTACACAGAGAGAAAGACCAAGGACAATACAGGTTAACTGTCAGTCCTAGAACACCCTGCTGGACACGAGTCCTACTCCTACACAGAGAGAAAGACCAAGGACAATACAGGTTAACTGTCAGTCCTAGAACACCCTGCTGGACACGAGTCCTACTCCTACACAGAGAGAAAGACCAAGGACAATACAGGTTAACTGTCAGTCCTAGAACACCCTGCTGGACACGAGTCCTACTCCTACACAGAGAGAAAGACCAAGGACAATACAGGTTAACTGTCAGTCCTAGAACACCCTGCTGGACACGAGTCCTACTCCTACACAGAGAGAAAGACCAAGGACAATACAGGTTAACTGTCAGTCCTAGAACACCCTGCTGGACACGAGTCCTACTCCTACACAGAGAGAAAGACCAAGGACAATGTTAGCTAATTTGTTAGCATAATTCGCTAGCTAGCTGTTGTACTAGCTAGGTAAAATCAAGACGCAAGGCGCACTTCACAGAACAGGCATTCCTTAGTCAAAATATGCAAATACGTGCTCCAACAAACCAATAGAATCTCGCTGCAGCTCACTGATTCTCAGTGTGTTTCATGCTTTAAGCAGCTCAGATTGTCTGTGTGTTTCATGCTTTAAGGAGTTCAGATTGTCTGTGTGTTTCATGCTTTAAGCAGCTCAGATTGTCTGTGTGTTTCAAGCAGCTCACATGCAGGCACATAGGCATGCACACCACAGGAGGCTGGTGGCACCTTAAAGGGGGAGGATGGGCTTGTGGTAATGACTGGAGAGGAATCAGTGGAATGGTATCAAATACATCAAACACATGGTCTCCAGGTGTGAGACATTCCATTTCTCCTGTTCCGGCCATTATTATGAGCCGTCCTCCTCTCAGCAGCCTCCACTGAGGCACACACACACACACACACACACACACACACACACACACACACACACACACACACACACACACACACACACACACACACACACACACACACACACACACACACACACACACACACACACACACACACACACACACACACACACACACACACACACACACACACCTCGCCGTGACTCACCCAACAACCCGTGTCCCATTGTTGGTCACCCCTTCGCTCTGTCCCAGGTAGCCGTTCATCTTGGTGTTCCACTGTCTCACTATGTTAGACACATTGGTTGGTGTGGTCCTAAACCACAATATAAACAACACAAGCTATGAGCGAGATGAACGTGTTGTTCATCATGACACACTGTGTAGTGAAACAGAGGCTCAACAGTACATGTTTATCCATCAGCAGATCACATTCAGACTAGATCTCGGGTCTTCTCTCTCACAAACACACGGGATTATTAAGCTCTTGACAAGGGAAAAAGCTAGCGATTCGATGGTGCAGGTGGTAGCGTTTCAAGCTCAGCAGTAAGGTTAACCAGTTGAACTTGGTGACAGTAGCAGTACTGCCTACCTGTTGGACTCTGGTTCAGAGGAGGTGGTGCTGGGAGACAGTTCAGCTCCAGAGTCTGGGGGCTGTAAACGTCTAGCCATGCGTCCAGACAGGGGTTTAGCCAGCCGTCGTAACGCTGTCACCTCCTGACTCTTTCTACGTAAGACAAGCTCCTGCTGACACTTCTGACTCTCCAACGACCTAATCTGGTACTGAGGGAGGGGGGTGGAGAGATGTCAGACAATACATATGGAGTACATGACTCATAGAGGTTAAACACATATAGAGGGGTTGGGTTAAACGCAGGCGACACATTTCAGTTGAAGGCATTCAGTTGTACAACTGACTAGATATCCCCCTTTCCTTTCTGTTGTACAACTGACTAGGTATCCCCCGTTCCCTTCCTCTGTACTAATGATTTATTGAACTGGCCTGAGAAGGGAGGTAACAGGTATCCCCCTTCCCCTTCCTCTGTGCTAATGATTTATTGAACTGGCCTGAGAAGGGAGGTAACAGGTATCCCACTTCCCCTTCCTCTGTACTAATGATTTATTGAACTGGCCTGAGAAGGGAGGTAACAGGTATCCCCCTTTCCCTTCCTCTGTACTAATGATTTATTGAACTGGCCTAAGAAGGGAGGTAACAGGTATCCCCCTTCCCCTTCCCCTGTATTAACCTAGAAATGTTTAAAAAGTATCTGGTTGAGTACAAGAGTAACATAAGTGTATTACGTATCTCCAGGCATACACTTCTATGTCACCTCACACACACACCCTGACACACACACCCTGACACACACACCCTGACACACACACCCTGACACACCCTGACACACACATCCTGACACACACACACACACCCTGACACACACACAAACACACCCTGACACACACATCCTGACACACACCCTGACACACACACACACACCCTGACACACACACCCTGACACACACACAAACACACCCTGACACACACATCCTGACACACACACACACCCTGACACACACACCCTGACACACACACAAACACACCCTGACACACACACACACACACACAAACACACCCTGACACACACACACACAAACACACCCTGACACACACACACAAACATACCCTGACACACACACAAACACACCCTGACACACACACACCCTGACACCCACACCCTGACACACACACCCTGACACACACACAAACACACCCTGACACACACATCCTGACACACACACACGCACCCTGACACACACACAAACACACCCTGACACACACATCCTGACACACACCCTGACACACACACACACACACACAAACACACCCTGACACACACACACACCCTGACACACACACCATGACACACACACACCCTGACACACACACCCTGACACACACACCCTGACACACACACCCTGACACACACACCCTGACACACACACACACACCCTGACACACACACACAAACACGTACCTCCTGTCGTCGCTGCTCCTTCTTGAGCTGAGCGATCTCTCTGTTCCTCTTGGCTTCCACCATCCTCCTCCTCAGCTGCTCCTCCTTCATCTGCTTCATCAGCGCCACCTGGGGACCGGAAGAAGAACTGCACTTAGCTGAAGAGAACCCTCAAACTTGCTTACAAACTTCTCAGGGAGCTTCGGCCATCAATGACTGTGGGGGGAATACCCTCACATAGGGCTATAAACATTGCAGATGGAAATGTCTTGCAATGTACAGTACCAGTCAATAGTGAAGATGTCAAAACTATGAAATAACACATATGGAATCATGTAGTAACCAAAAAAGTGTTAAACAAAAGCAAATATATTTTAAGATTTTACATAGTAGCCACCATTTGCCTTGATGACAGCTTTGCACACTCAATTGTGTTGTAACAAGGTGGGGGGGGTATACAGAAGATAGCCATGTTTGGTAAAAGACCAAGTCCATATTATGGCAAGAACAGCTCAAATAAGCAAAGAGAAACGAGAGTCCATCATTACTTTAAAAATGAAGATGCAGTCGCAAAAACAATCAAGCGCTATGATGAAACTGGCTCTCATGAGGACCGCCACAGGAAAGGAAGACCCAGAGTTACCTCTACTGCAGAGGATAAGTTCATTAGAGTTAACTGTCTCTCATGAGGACCGTCACAGGAAAGGAAGACCCAGAGCTACCTCTGCTGCAGAGGATAAGTTCATTAGAGTTAACTGTCTCTCATGAGGACCGTCACAGGAAAGGAAGACCCAGAGTTACCTCTGCTGCAGAGGATAAGTTCATTAAGTTACCAGCCTCAGAAATGGCTGCCCAAATAAATGCTCCACAGAGTGGAGGTAACATACACATCTGAACATCAACTGTTCAGAGGAGACTGTGTGAATCAGGCATTCATGGTCGAATTGTTGCAAATAAACCACTACTAAAGGACACCAATAAGAAGAAGAGACTTGCCTGGGCCAAGAAACACAAGCAATGGACATTAGACCGGTGGAAATCTGTCCTTTGGTCTGATGAGTCCAGATTTAAGATTTTTGATTTCAATCGCTGTGTCTTTGTGAGACGCAGAGTAGGTGAACGGATGATCTCCGCATGTGTGGTTCCCACCGTGAAGCATGGAGGAGGAGGTGTGATGGTGTGGGGTGTTTTGCTGGTGACACTGTCTGTGATTTATTTAGAATTCAAGGCACACATAACCAGCATGTCTACCACAGCATTCTACAGCAATATTGTCATCCCATCTGATTTGTGCTTAGTGGGACTATCATTTGTTTTTCAACAAGACAAAGACCCAGAACACACCTCCAGGCTGTGTAAGGGCTATATGACCAATGAGAATGATGGAGTGCTGCATCAGATGACCTGGCCTCCACAATCACCTGACCTCAACCCAAGTGAGATGGTTTGGGATGAGTTTGAGTGAAGGAAAAGCAGCCAACAAGTGCTCAGCATATGTGGAAACTCCTTCAAGGCTGTTGGAAAAGCATTCCTCATGAAAATGGTTGAGAGAATGCCAAGAGTGTGCAAAGCTGTCATCAAGGCAAAGGGTGGCTACTTTGAAGAATCTCAAATATAAAATATATTTTGATTTGTTTAACACTTTTTTTGGTTACTACATGATTCCATATGTGTTATTTCATAGTTTTGATGTCTTCACTATTCTACAATGTAGAAAATAGTCAAAATAAAGAAAAACCCTTGAATGAGTAGGTGTGTCAAAACTTTTGACTGGTACTGTTTATAGTTGACACAATTCTCTGCCTCCTACTCCATTCTCCTCCTCTCCCTCTCACTATCCTTGTCCTGCCCTCCTCTCCTCTCCTCTGCCCTCCTCCTCCTCCTCACCTTGGCTTTCTTCATCTCGTTGACCTCCTGCTCCAGATTCTTCAGCTCTCGTTCATAGCGTCCCTGGTTCTTCAGTAGCCTCGCGTGTTCCTTCTGAGCCGCCTGTAGCTTCATCAGGTCTCTGTTCATCTCCTTTAGCCTCTTCTCATAATCTGACTTGATCCTGCTAGCCTTCTCCTCCGTGTAGTTCTCCATGGACACTAGAAAGGAGGAGAGAGAGAGTGATGCTTATTAAATGAGGTAGAGCTGAAATTGAGTACAGTATGTAAAGGTTACTGCAAATATAAGGAAACACTTCAGTAAATGAGGGATACAAAGTATATTGAAAGCAGGTGATTCCACATGAACATCTTAGGGTCATGTATAAAAATGCCCAGGTGCCCATTATTTTGGCTACCATGACTAGAAGAGATCTCAGTGACTATGAAAGAGGGGTCTCAAAGGAGCATAGGGAGTTTAAAGGGTGTGTGTGTGTGTGTGTGTGTGTGTGTGTGTGTGTGTGTGTGTGTGTGTGTGTGTGTGTGTGTGTGTGTGTGTGTGTGTGTGTGTGTGTGTGCGTGCGTGCGTGCGTGCGTGCGTGCGTGCGTGCGTGCGTGCGTGCGTGCGTGCGTGCGTGCGTGCGTGCGTGTGTGTGTGAGACAGTGTTTTCCACCATCATCAACAAAACACCAAATGATGGAATTTCTCATGGAAGAACTGTGTCAGCATCCCTCCAATAGAGTCCCAGACACTTGTAGAATCTATATCAAGGTGCTTTGATGCTGTTCTGGCTCGTGGTGAGCCGATGCCCTATTAAGACACTATACTAATAAAGTGCTGCCCTACCTTCTTCATCAAGGCAGGTCCTACAGGCCTGGACTACTGTTCAGGTCAGGTGCCACAAAGAGGGACTTAGGAAAATTGCAATTGTCTCAGAACAGGGCAGGACGGCTGGTCCTTGGATGTACACAGAGAGCTATAACATTAATAATATACATGTCTCTCCTCTCGAAGTAGAGGAGAGATCGACTTCATCACTACTTGTATTTATGAGAGATGCTGACATGTTGAAAGTACAGAGCTGTCTGTTTAAACTACTGGCACACAGCTCAGACAACCATGTGTACCCCACAAGACATGCCACCAGTCCAGAACAGACTATGGGAGGTGCACAGTACTACATAGAGCCATGACTACATGGAACTCTATTCCACAGTACTACATAGAGCCATGACTACATGGAACTCTATTCCACAGTACTACATAGAGCCATGACTACATGGAACTCTATTCCACAGTACTACATAGAGCCATGACTACATGGAACTCTATTCCACAGTACTACATAGAGCCATGACTACATGGAACTCTATTCCACAGTACTACATAGAGCCATGACTACATGGAACTCTATTCCACAGTACTACATAGAGCCATGACTACAGGGAACTCTATTCCACAGTACTACATAGAGCCATGACTACATGGAACTCTATTCCACAGTACTACATAGAGCCATGACTACATAGAACTCTATTCCACAGTACTACATAGAGCCATGACTACATGGAACTCTATTCCACAGTACTACATAGAGCCATGACTACATGGAACTCTATTCCACAGTACTACATAGAGCCATGACTACATGGAACTCTATTCCACAGTACTACATAGAGCCATGACTACATGGAACTCTATTCCACAGTACTACATAGAGCCATGACTACATGGAACTCTATTCCACAGTACTACATAGAGCCATGACTACATGGAACTCTATTCCACAGTACTACATAGAGCCATGACTACATGGAACTCTATTCCACAGTACTACATAGAGCCATGACTACAGGGAACTCTATTCCACAGTACTACATAGAGCCATGACTACATGGAACTCTATTCCACAGTACTACATAGAGCCATGACTACATAGAACTCTATTCCACAGTACTACATAGAGCCATGACTACATGGAACTCTATTCCACAGTACTACATAGAGCCATGACTATATGGAACTCTATTCCACATCAGGTAACTGATGCAGCAGAAGAATCAGATTTAAAAACAGATAAGAAATACACCTTATGGAACAGGAGGGACTGTGAAGCAACACAAACATAGGCACAGACACATGCATACATACACATGATAACATACACATGGATTTTGTGTTGTAGATATGTGGTATTGGAGTCGGGCCCTGAGAGCACACACCTAGTGTGTTGTAGATATGTAGTAGTGGAGTCGGGCCCTGAGAGCACACACTTAGTGTGTTGTAGATATGTAGTAGTAGAGTCGGGCCCTGAGAGCACACACTTAGTGTGTTGTAGATATGTAGTAGTGGAGTCGGGCCCTGAGAGCACACACTTAGTGTGTTGTAGATATGTAGTAGTAGAGTCGGGCCCTGAGAGCACACACTTAGTGTGTTGTAGATATGTAGTAGTGGAGTCGGGGCCTGAGGGCACACACTTAGTGTGTTGTAGATATGTGGTAGTAGACTAGGGGCCAGAGAGCACACACTTAGTGTGTTGTAGATATGTAGTAGTGGAGTCGGGGCCTGAGGGCACACACTTAGTGTGTTGTAGATATGTAGTAGTAGAGTCAGGCCCTGAGAGCACACACTTAGTGTGTTGTGAATTATGTAATGAATATATTGTCATATTTTTTTAAAATCGTATAACTGCCTTAATTTTGCTGTTCCCCAGGAAGGGTAGCTGCTAGTGAATGGGGATCCATAATAAATACAAATGTTGGTGTTTCCTTTATTTGGACATTTACCTGTATCTATGTTGTGCTAGAGCTGTGTCTTCCCTTACAACAAGACAGCAATGAAGATCTCACATCCCCACTTACAATCACTCACTGATGTTGGGCAGTATGTACAGTACACTCTGTGTGCCTACATTACCCATAACTCACTGAGGTTGGGCAGTATGTACAGTACACTCTGTGTGCCTACATTACCCATAACTCACTGAGGTTGGGCAGTATGTACAGTACACTCTGTGTGCCGACATTACCCATAACTCACTGAGGTTGGGCAGTATGTACAGTACACTCTGTGTGTCTACATTACCCATAACTCACTGATGTTGTGTAGTACTCTCTCTCTCCAGCTGTGTGTCTCTGTGACTGTGTGCCTACATTACCCATAACTCACTGAGGTTGTGTAGTACTCTCTCTCTCCAGCTGTGTGTCTCTGTGACTGTGTGCCTACATTACCCATAACTCACTGATGTTGTGTAGTACTCTGTCTCTCTCCAGCTGTGTGTCTCTGTGACTGCGTGCCTACATTACCCATAACTCACTGAGGTTGTGTAGTACTCTCTCTCTCCAGCTGTGTGTCTCTGTGACTGCGTGCCTACATTACCCATAACTCACTGAGGTTGGGCAGTATGTACAGTACACTCTGTGTGCCTACATTACCTATAACTCACTGATTTTGTGTAGTACTCTGTCTCTCTCCAGCTGTGTGTCTCTGTGACTGCGTGCCTACATTACCCATAACTCACTGAGGTTGTGTAGTACTCTGTCTCTCTCCAGCTGTGTGTCTCTGTGACTGCGTGCCTACATTACCCATAACTCACTGAGGTTGTGTAGTACTCTGTCTCTCTCCTAATGTGTGTCTCTGTGACTGCGTGCCTACATTACCCATAACTCACTGAGGTTGTGTAGTACTCTGTCTCTCCAGCTGTGTGTCTCTGTGACTGTGTGCCTACATTACCCATAACTCACTGAGGTTGTGTAGTACTCTGTCTCTCTCCAGCTGTGTGTCTCTGTGACTGCGTGCCTACATTACCCATAACTCACTGAGGTTGTGTAGTACTCTGACTCTCTCCAGCTGTGTGTCTCTGTGACTGCGTGCCTACATTACCCATAACTCACTGAGGTTGTGTAGTACTCTGTCTCTCTCCAGCTGTGTGTCTCTGTGACTGCGTGCCTACATTACCCATAACTCACTGAGGTTGTGTAGTACTCTGTCTCTCCAGCTGTGTGTCTCTGTGACTGCGTGCCTACATTACCCATAACTCACTGAGGTTGTGTAGTACTCTGTCTCTCTCCAGCTGTGTGTCTCTGTGACTGCGTGCCTACATTACCCATAACTCACTGAGGTTGTGTAGTACTCTCTCTCTCCAGCTGTGTGTCTCTGTGACTGTGTGCCTACATTACCCATAACTCACTGAGGTTGTGTAGTACTCTGTCTCTCCAGCTGTGTGTCTCTGTGACTGCGTGCCTACATTACCCATAACTCACTGAGGTTGTGTAGTACTCTGTCTCTCTCCAGCTGTGTGTCTCTGTGACTGCGTGCCTACATTACCCATAACTCACTGAGGTTGTGTAGTACTCTGTCTCTCTCCAGCTGTGTGTCTCTGTGACTGCGTGCCTACATTACCCATAACTCACTGAGGTTGTGTAGTACTCTGTCTCTCCAGCTGTGTGTCTCTGTGACTGTGTGCCTACATTACCCATAACTCACTGAGGTTGTGTAGTACTCTGTCTCTCTCCAGCTGTGTGTCTCTGTGACTGCGTGCCTACATTACCCATAACTCACTGAGGTTGTGTAGTACTCTGACTCTCTCCAGCTGTGTGTCTCTGTGACTGCGTGCCTACATTACCCATAACTCACTGAGGTTGTGTAGTACTCTGTCTCTCTCCAGCTGTGTGTCTCTGTGACTGCGTGCCTACATTACAAATAACTCACTGAGGTTGTGTAGTACTCTGTCTCTCCAGCTGTGTGTCTCTGTGACTGCGTGCCTACATTACCCATAACTCACTGAGGTTGTGTAGTACTCTGTCTCTCTCCAGCTGTGTGTCTCTGTGACTGCGTGCCTACATTACCCATAACTCACTGAGGTTGTGTAGTACTCTCTCTCTCCAGCTGTGTGTCTCTGTGACTGTGTGCCTACATTACCCATAACTCACTGAGGTTGTGTAGTACTCTGTCTCTCCAGCTGTGTGTCTCTGTGACTGCGTGCCTACATTACCCATAACTCACTGAGGTTGTGTAGTACTCTGTCTCTCTCCAGCTGTGTGTCTCTGTGACTGCGTGCCTACATTACCCATAACTCACTGAGGTTGTGTAGTACTCTCTCTCTCCAGCTGTGTGTCTCTGTGACTGCGTGCCTACATTACCCATAACTCACTGAGGTTGTGTAGTACTCTGTCTCTCTCCGGCTGTGTGTCTCTGTGACTGCGTGCCTACATTACCCATAACTCACTGAGGTTGTGTAGTACTCTGTCTCTCTCCAGCTGTGTGTCTCTGTGACTGTGTGCCTACATTACCCATAACTCACTGAGGTTGTGTAGTACTCTGTCTCTCTCCAGCTGTGTGTTTCTGTGACTGCGTGCCTACATTACCCATAACTCACTGAGGTTGTGTAGTACTCTGTCTCTCTCCAGCTGTGTGTCTCTGATCTTGTTCTGCAGCAGGATGAGTTTCTCTTCATACTGTAGTTTGAGTTGCAGCAGTCTCTTCTGACTGTTCTCCAGCTCATCGATCAACTTCTGCTTGATCTCAATCTCACACGTCAGGTCTGCCAGATCCACCTGGAAGTTAGCTGCAGGGGGTAAGAGGTCAGAGGGCACAGAGAGGTCAAGGTTCAAGAGGTGAAAATTGTGGCTATCAGACAGACATGTTATAATAGAGTGGGGCAGTTGGGGATTTCAGTTGCTACCTAGGAAATACTGTAGCATACAGCCAAACAGAGGACAATATGGTACTTTCATTAGGTTAATGATGAAACCTATTCAATCCTGCCCCCATCTGCAGAAGGGTTGATTTAGAATTGGGGACATTTCTACCTCTCTGGGAAGTGTCATTGTTATCTTTCACTCACCTTTCTCATCAGAGTCAGAGTCTGAGTCCACCAGACTCTCATCACTGTCAAACTCATCGTCATCCCTCTCCTCCTCCTCATCACACCCACTCTCCTCCTCCTGCAGAGGGGACATCCCGTCCTCTGTGTAGTTCTCTTCAGAGTCCATCTGTCCGTCCTGTCCGTCCTGTCCATTCTGTCCGTCCTGTCCATTCTGTCCGTCCTGTCCATTCTGTCCGTCCTGTCCGTTCTCATGAGAGGGAAGCTTCACTTGTTTCTTAAACACCTTCTCTTTCTCTGAGCTGTAAGTAGAATATATGACCAGGCGTCAGACTGGGACACACACAGAAGGCACCGCTCATAACACGCTCATAACAGCTGTGACCCAATAAGCAGCTTTAGTTATTTGCCCAATTACCATATGAATATATTACTAATATGAATGACCATGTATTAAACCTGTATGGGCCTCTGATTTGATTTGGGAACCAATAATCCCCCATTTTGTTTTGGGACTGTTGCCAAGTGGATATGGAGAACACAGTTATTAGCAGAGACCTCTCTCCATCTTCCCCTCCCTCTCTCCCCGATTAGAAGTGAATTAGCCTGTTTTAACCTGTCACTTTGTCCCCACTCCTCTCTCTCATTACATGGCAGTAGTCAGAGTGAGTACCTCTCTCATTACATGGCAGTAGTCAGAGTGAGTACCTCTCTCATTACATGGCAGTAGTCAGAGTGAGTACCTCTCTTATTACATCGCAGTAGTCAGAGTGAGTACTTCTCTCATTACATCGCAGTAGTCAGAGTGAGTACCTCTCTCATTACATTGCAGTAGTCAGAGTGAGTACCTCTCTCATTACATGGCAGTAGTCAGAGTGAGTACCTCTCTCATTACATGGCAGTAGTCAGAGTGAGTACCTCTCTCATTACATGGCAGTAGTCAGAGTGAGTACCTCTCTCATTACATGGCAGTAGTCAGAGTGAGTACCTCTCTCATTACATGGCAGTAGTCAGAGTGAGTACCTCTCTCATTACATGGCAGTAGTCAGAGTGAGTACCTCTCTCATTACATGGCAGTAGTCAGAGTGAGTACCTCTCTCATTACATGGCAGTAGTCAGAGTGAGTACCTCTCTCATTACATGGCAGTAGTCAGAGTGAGTACCTCTCTCATTACATGGCAGTAGTCAGAGTGAGTACCTCTCTCATTACATCACAGTAGTCAGAGTGAGTACCTCTCTCATTACATGGCAGTAGTCAGAGTGAGTACCTCTCTTATTACATCGCAGTAGTCAGAGTGAGTACCTCTCATTACATCGCAGTAGTCAGAGTGAGTACCTCTCTCATTACATTGCAGTAGTCAGAGTGAGTACCTCTCTCATTACATGGCAGTAGTCAGAGTGAGTACCTCTCTCATTACATGGCAGTAGTCAGAGTGAGTACCTCTCTCATTACATGGCAGTAGTCAGAGTGAGTACCTCTCTCATTACATGGCAGTAGTCAGAGTGAGTACCTCTCTCATTACATGGCAGTAGTCAGAGTGAGTACCTCTCTCATTACATGGCAGTAGTCATTACATGGCAGTAGTCAGAGTGAGTACCTCTCTCATTACATGGCAGTAGTCAGAGTGAGTACCTCTCTCATTACATGGCAGTAGTCAGAGTGAGTAGTCAGAGTGAGTACTCTCTCATTACATGGCAGTAGTCAGAGTGAGTACCTCTCTCATTACATCACAGTAGTCAGAGTGAGTACCTCTCTCATTACATGGCAGTAGTCAGAGTGAGTACCTCTCTCATTACATGGCAGTAGTCAGAGTGAGTACCTCTCATTACATCGCAGTAGTCAGAGTGAGTACCTCTCTCATTACATTGCAGTAGTCAGAGTGAGTACCTCTCTCATTACATGGCAGTAATCAGAGTGAGTACTTCTCTCATTACATGGCAGTAGTCAGTGAGTACCTCTCTCATTACATGGCAGTAGTCAGTGAGTACCTCTCTCATTACATCGCAGTAGTCAGAGTGAGTATCTCTCTCATTACATGGCAGTAGTCAGAGTGAGTACCTCTCTCATTACATCGCAGTAGTCAGAGTGAGTACCTCTCTCATTACATCGCAGTAGTCAGAGTGAGTACCTCTCTCATTACATGGCAGTAGTCAGAGTGAGTATCTCTCTCATTACATGGCAGTAGTCAGTGAGTATCTCTCTCATTACATGGCAGTAGTCAGAGTGAGTACCTCTCTCAATACATGGCAGTAGTCAGTGAGTACCTCTCTCAATACATGTTTTGATTGTCAATACATTGTAAGGCTGCATGATGAGATTAATGATGGTTAGGAAAAAGTAGTTTGAAAGGCATGTGTTCTGCTTTGTTGTTTTTTACGCAGGTTGTAGACAATATATCAGTCACTCATTCACAATTTGACAAGCACTTGATAATGCCTATAATTTTCACGTTGGCATTCCCTTTGTGTGGCCGTAATGCACCCTCGAAAAACCCATGACTAGTGCGGCCAGTGGCCGTTGTGCGCTTCTCCCTGAATGTTGCACGCTCCTTCACGTGATCAGGTTTTTCTCACAGGCTACAAGTGAAGACAGACACATCGGGGATTCAACTGCGTGTATCCTTATCCAATTCCCGAGTTGTATATTAAAGATATTGGAAGCACTGTCCACATACATTTTTTGTCAACCAACAAGATGAGTAGGCATAACGAACAGCAAAAGCACTAGCCTATGTCAATCTACTATCCCCCATAGTACAAAAGTTGACCTATGCTATTCTGTGCAAGGAATAAATATTCCAAACATAGTCTGAGACAGTTGTGGGATGCGATAGATCCCAAATGAATACAACCACTAGCATCACAAAAACGTTTTTACTTAATGTGCCTGACGCAACAGATCAGAACATTTAGCTTCAAATGTTGATAAACTATTAGACCGAATGTTCCATTACCAGAAAACACCATTATCAAAAGTGACTTTCAAATGCTATTATGCATGTAATGCTTGTATTATAAAGGTGCATTTTTATGCTGAAAATCTTCTTCCCCAAACTTGAGACTCACGCGCTGCTTAAGTATGTATGTATGTATGTATGTATGTATGTATGTATGTATGTATGTATGTATGTATGTATGTATGTATGTATGTATGTATGTATGTATGTATGTATGTATGTATGTATGTATGTATGTATGTATGTATGTATGTATGTATGTATGTATGTATGTATGTATGTATGTATGTATGTATGTATGTATGTATGTATGTATGTATGTATGTATGTATGTATGTATGTATGTATGTATGTATGTATGTATGTATGTATGTATGTATGTATGTATGTATGTATGTATGTATGTATGTATGTATGTATGTATGTATGTATGTATGTATGTATGTATGTATGTATGTATGTATGTATGTATGTATGTATGTATGTATGTATGTATGTATGTATGTATGTATGTATGTATGTATGTATGTATGTATGTATGCCAGTTAGGCTCTACACCTGTTGTAAAGCAGATTAATGTGCTTCATTTTAAGAAATTATTTGGCCACTTTAGATGTGATACTAACCTTATCAAAACATATAGACCTATGGGCTAGGCTACATGAGGTGTGATACTAACCTTATTAAAACATATAGACCTATGGACTAGGCTACATGAGGTGTGATACTAACCTTATTAAAACATATAGACCTATGGACTAGGCTACATGAGGTGTGATACTAACCTTATTAAAACATATAGACCTATGGACTAGGCTACATGAGGTGTGATACTAACCTTATTAAAACATATAGACCTATGGACTAGGCTACATGAGGTGTGATACTAACCTTATTAAAACATATAGACCTATGGACTAGGCTACATGAGGTGTGATACTAACCTTATTAAAACATATAGGCCTATGGACTAGGCTACATGAGGTGTGATACTAACCTTATTAAAACATATAGACCTATGGACTAGGCTACATGAGGTGTGATACTAACCTTATTAAAACATATAGGCCTATGGACTAGGCTACATGAGGTGTGATACTAACCTTATTAAAACATATAGGCCTATGGACTAGGCTACATGAGGTGTGATACTAACCTTATTAAAATATATAGACCTATGGACTAGGCTACATGAGGTGTGATACTAACCTTATTAAAACATATAGGCCTATGGACTAGGCTACATGAGGTGTGATACTAACCTTATTAAAACATATAGACCTATGGACTAGGCTACATGAGGTGTGATACTAACCTTATTAAAACATATAGACCTATGGACTAGGTTACATGAGGTGTGTGACTATGATTAGAAAAAGTTGCAAAAAAAGGCATTGTTTCTTATGCTGGGCATCATTCACAAGTGATAGGCTAATATTTACATTTACATTTAAGTCATTTAGCAGACGCTCTTATCCAGAGCGACTTACAAATTTGTCACCGATCAGACTATTCTTGATTTAATCTTGTCTTTACATATACAAAATATTATATGTCTGAAATTAGTTTTGATTTAGAATGGATCATTATCATTCACCTGTCTCAAAACAAGGTCAGCAGGAGAAAAAATACATCATCTATGCTCTTAAATAGTGAATGGTGGACGCTTTTCCTGTGGTTCATTTACATGCCAGCCAGGTCGGCTATACTCCTGTTGTAAAGAGAAGCAATGTGCTTAATAATAGGAAAGTTGAGAAATAAATATAGTAGGCCTAACCTATAGAAAGCTGATCCTCCTATTTTTAGTAGAGGCCATCACTCTATTTTCTCCTGCAATTGCATAGCCTGTAGAAATGTTGAGCTCATTGGCTCTCATGAAGTGTTTGATTAGATTTTCCATCAATCCATTTGATTGATTAGATTTTCAATCAACCCATTTGCATTGATGTCAGAGTGATTAGAGGGACAATAGAGTGCTGAGTACCAGGCAGTTAACAAGTTTGGTAGGCTACTAATGACCATCAGCAGCATCAGAGCTTGGAGAAGCCTAATTACCGTGACTTAAAGGTCAAGTGGAATTTGACTGCCTTCATGACTCTTGACCGCCGATGTGGCGGTAATACGGTCACCGCAACAGCACTAATCACTACCCTACACTACCACCCTGGCCCCATTCCAAACCCATTTACTAGCTGAATAGAAATGGGATTGAGCCCAATCCTGTTCTCCTCTAATGCTGTCAACAGTAGTCTCTTCTCTTCTCCTCTCCCTCCCCAATTCTCCTCCTCTCACCTCATCCTCTGTCTCCTCTCCTTCTTCTTCAGCCTCTCAATGTCCATCTTGGCTCGGCGAATCACGTCCGTCATCTCCGCCTCCATTGACAGGGAATGGGGAGATGAGCCTAAGGGGTGTGGCCCGGGGGTGGAGCTATGGGAGGAGGAAGGGAACGGCGAGCGGGTAGAGAGACGGGTCACACTGCGACGAAGACACTCGTTCATTGCCTCGCTCTCCAGGAGCTTGGATCTGAGAGGAGGGGAAGAGAGGGGGAAGAGGAGGGTGGGGAGAGAAAAAGGGAGAGAGAGCGAGAGCGAGAGCGAGAGAGAGATAAAGAGCAAGAGAAAGGGAGAGATAAAGACAAACAGATGTCATTAGTCAAACTTTACAGTTACCGCCTCCATCATCTCATGTTTCACCATGATAATGCACAGCCCCATGTCGCAAGGATCTGTACACAATTCCTGGATGCTGAAAATGTCCCAGTTCTTCCATGGCCTGGATACTCAGACTTGTCACCCATTGAGCCTGTTTGGGATGCTCTGGATCGACGTGTATGACAGCAACTTCACACAGGTATTGAAGCGGAGTGGGACAACATACCACAGGCCACAAGCAACAGCCTGACCAACTCTATGCGAAGGAGATGTGTTGTGCTGCATGAGGCAAATGGTGGTCACACCAGATACTGGTTTTCTGATCCAACCTTTTTAAAGGTATCTGTGACCAACAGATGCATATCTGGATTCCCAGTAATGTGAAATCAATAGATTTGGACCAAATTAATTTATTTCTCTTGATTTCCTTGAACTGTAACACAGTAAAATATTTAAAATTGTTGCATGTTAAGTTTATATTTTTGTTCAGTGTAGAACAACAACAACAAAACTATGAACTGAAGTACAGTAACAGCAAAACAGAAACTCAGTGAATTGCTTTGCCCTTTGACCTCCATAATGATGTCGTACAGTCCAGTCCCCAAGAAACAGTGGCTTTATAGTCAGACCCACTCAGTGTAAAGTTCATTATAGTCCCAGTGGAGTTATAACCCCTAACAGACTCTTACCTGAGCTCTTCAACCTCTCTGATGTAGTTCTGGATCAGAGCACCAATCTCCTCATTGCCCTCACCTAGAGGTCAGAAGGTCAGAGTTCACAGTGAGACATAAGCGGTTAACACTTCTTAACTACATGCAAAGGTCTGTGTCAGAAACTCTCAAAGCTCATTGGAGGAGAAGGTGTGAGGGAGGGACCTTGGATCCTCTCCTCCAATGAGCTTTGAGAGGGAGGTGTAGAAATGAAGTGAAGAAGGACGCGGGAAACAAGAATCCGAGTGACGTTTTCAGACAGCTACATTCTTCAACGACCATTGGACAGTGTGTGCGTTGTCTCTCTTGGTCTTACCTGACTTGGCGAGGAGTGTGCTGACGTTGTTGGCGAGGAGTGTGGTGACGCGTGTGTTGAGGTGGTCGATGGTCTCCTGCATAGCTTTGACTCTCATGCGTTGCGTGTCGTTTTCTCTCTGTAACATTGAGTTTTCCTGGAACAGATCACTGAAGCCCTCCAAGCCATCCTCACCCATCACACGCTTACCCTGGGGAGGAGGTCATACACATACAGGAAGATATTATCTCAGCCAATGAACATACAGAACAATGCCATTTCATCCAATCAACAAACAGGATCTTGATTTTTATATCACTTCAAGCATTTTGTTGGTATAAATTCCCATTTTCCATTTTATTTTTGTACTCACTGGATGCCAACACCTCAGCCAATCATAAATCAGACTACTTTACTGCAGCAAATCACAGGGGAGACAACTTTCTTTCAGCCAATCACATGCTCCATTAGTCTCTGACTCGGATCCCTCCCTCCCTCTATCTCTTCCTCCCTCCCTCCCTCCCTCCCTCCCTCCCTTCCCTCCCTCCCTCCCCTCCCCCTCCCTCCCTCCCTCCCTCCCCTCCCCTCCCCTCCTCCCCCTCCCTCCCTCCCTCCCTCCCCCTCCCCTCCCCTCCCCTCCCCTCCCTCCCCCTCCCCTCCCCCCCCTCCCTCCCCTCCCCGCCCCTCCCCTCCCCTTCTCCCTCCTCCCTCCCTCCCTCCTTCCCCTCCCCTCTCTCTCTCCCTCCCTCCCTCCCTCCCTCCTCACCCCTTTATACTCCATCAGTTCCATCTGTAACCTGGTGATCTCAGCCCTGAGAGCAGATATCTGCTGGGAGGTCTTGTCCTGGTTCACCATCACCTTGTTCTTAATGTTCCTGGCTCTATTAGCATACTTCAGTGTGTTCAGGGTCTCCATGAAGTCCCGGTCAGATGGACTCACACACGCTATCATCACCGTACGACTGGAGAGGAGAGGGAAAACATAACAGACGTTATGAAGACTGGTGAGGCACAGGCCTGTGTGTGTCGATGTGTGTGTGTGTGTGTGTTACCTGTTTCCTCCCAGTGAGTCCTGTAGAAGACGTGTGAGTTTAGAGTCTCTGTATGGAACATGGCCTCCTTTCTTAGCCTGGTCCCCCAGAGCACTGATCACATTCCCCAAGGCCAGCTAGAACACACACACACACACACACACACACACACACACACACACACACACACACACACACACACACACACACACACACACACACACACACACACACACACACACACACACACACACACACACACACCATCATGATCACGTTTCTCAGCACCAGTTAAATCACACATCATCATCACGTAGCTCCTCACCAGTCCACAGTTGATGGATATGCCTTCGCGTGCCCTCTCTCCTGTCGCTCCGGTGCGTTTCAGTCTCTCTGATCCAGCCAAGTCCACAAAGTGAAACTTGGCCATCAGAGTCTCGTATTCAGGCTTGGCTATAGACCCTCCATCTCCTCCTCCTACACCATTCAGCTCTGCGTTCACCCCTCCGTTCAGCTCTCCGTTCAGCTCTGCGTTCACTCCTCCATTCTCCTGGAGAGAGAGAGAGAGAGAGAGAGAGAGAGAGAGAGAGAGAGAGAGAGAGAGAGAGAGAGAGAGAGAGAGAGAGAGAGAGAGAGAGAGAGAGAGAAGAGAGAGAATACAGTGACAACAATTATCACCATGTTTTATAACTGTTCTGACTTTACTCTGATACGTTCATCTTTCAGCTTTTCACTCCTCTTTTACCCTCTTCTACCTCTACTTTGTCTCTTTCTGTCTCTCCCTCAGTCAATACATCCATCACTCCCTCCCTCACCCCCTTCCCTCCTCTCTCCCTACCTCCTCTCTCCCTGCCTCCTCTCTCCTTCCTTCCCTCCTCTCTCCCTACCTCCTCTGTCCCTACCTCCTCTCTCCTTCCTTCCTTCCCTCCTCTCCCTACCTCCTCCCTCCCTCCTCTCTCCCTACCTCCCTCTCTCCCTCCCTACTTTCCATACTTCCTCCTCCTTCCTTCCCTCCCTCCCTACTTCCCCCCTCCTTCCCTCCCCCCTCTCTCCCTCCCTACTTTCCATACTTCCCTCCTCTCTCCCTACTTCCCCCTCCCCCTCCCTCTCTCTCCCTACCTCCCTCCTCTCCCCTCCCTCCCTACTCTCCCTACCTCCCTCTCTCCCTCCCTCCCTCCCTCCTCCCTCCTCTCCCTCCCTACCTCCCTACTCCCTCCCTCCCTCCCCCTCCCCTCCCTCCCTCCCCCTCTCCCTCCCTCCCTCCCTCCCTCTCTCCCTCCCTCCCTCCCTCCCTCCCTCCCTACCTCCCTCTCTCCCTCCTCCCTCCCCCTACCTCCCTCTCTCCCTCCATACTTCCCCCCCTCCCTCCCTACCTCAGTTTGTTGGCAGACTCTCATCTGACAGAGGTTGATGGTGAAGATGGCGTGAGACCTGGAACTGGAAGCATTCATCTGGGTGCTGGCCGTAGTCCGGGACAACGCTCCCAACTTCAGACATTCTAACAGCTAGAAAACACCACACCGTCAAAACTGACACACACACGTACTAATTGTTCGTGCTGTACACACATACACATACTAATTGTTTGTGCTGTACAAACACACACACATACTAATTGTTCGTGCTGTACACACACACACATACTAATTGTTCGTGCTGTACACACACACACATACTAATTGTTCGTGCTGTACACACACACACATACTAATTGTTCGTGCTGTACACACACACACATACTAATTGTTTGTGCTGTACAAACACACACACATACTAATTGTTCGTGCTGTACACACACACACATACTAATTGTTCGTGCTGTACACACACACACATACTAATTGTTTGTGCTGTACACACACAGACATACTAATTGTTCGTGCTGTACACACACCTCTTCCTCAGAGTTGACGAGTCGTGAGGTGACTCCGCTGGTGTAGATGGAGCCACTGCAGTCCTCGTGAATCTTAATATTAGACTTCCTGTTCTTACAGTCTGGGTCTCTGGCTCCGTCAAACAGATCTAGGATCTCCTCGTTATACAGCTGGAGAACACACACACACACACACACACACACAGACACAGACACAGACACAGACACACAGACACAGACACAGACACACACACACACACACACACACACACACACACACACACACACACACACACACACACACACACACACACACACACACACACACACACACACACACACACACAGACATTTAAGAAAAAACTTTTTTCTTGCAATTGTAGAGACAGAAATGAGCTGGGAGAAAGATGGAGGGAACATATTGTGGTACCAGGTTGGCAGCCTAAACTGCTCGTCCAACCTCAGAAACACTCACGCAGACATTAATACACACACACATTAACACACACACACACATTAATACACACACACACACATTAATACACACACACATGAATACACACACACATTAACACACACACACACATTAATACACACACACACACATTAATACACACACACATGAATACACACACACATTAACACACACACACACATTAATACACACACACACACATTAATACACACACACATGAATACACACACACATGAATACACACACATTAACACACACACACACATTAATACACACACACACATAAATACACACACACACACATTAATACACACACACATGAATACACACACACATTAACACACACACACACATTAATACACACACACATTAACACACACACACACATTAATACACACACACACACATTAATACACACACACATGAATACACACACACATTAACACACACACACACATTAATACACACACACACACATTAATACACACACACATGAATACACACACACATTAACACACACACACACATTAATACACACACACACACATTAATACACACACACATGAATACACACACACATTAACACACACACACACATTAATACACACACACACACATTAATACACACACACATTAACACACACACACACATTAATACACACACACACACATTAATACACACACACATGAATACACACACACATTAACACACACACACACATTAATACACACACACACACATGAATACACACACACATTAACACACACACACACATGAATACACACACACACATAAATACACACACACACATTAACACACACACACACACACATGAATACACACATACATTAATACATATACACAAACAGAGAGTGATGAAAGGGCAAAGATCAGGCTATAGCACATAACCTCTGACCTCCAGGAAGCAATAGGGTTAAAGGTCAGGAGAGGTCAAGAGACAGCTCAGCACACACACACACACACACACACACACACACACACACACACACACACACACACACACACACACACACACTCACACACACACACACACACACACACTTTACCCCTAGCCTGATCAATGTCTGTTTATCGTCCATACTGATAATCCAATGACCTACAGCTGAACTAATGAGAGAGGGGGAGTGAGGAAGAGAGAAAGGAGAGAGGGAGAGAAAGAGATAAGGAGAGAGGGAGAGAGACAGGGGAGAGAGACAGGGGGAGAGAGACAGGGGGAGGGAGAGAAAGGAGAGAGGGTGAAAGACAGGGGGAGAGAGACAAGGGGAGAGAGACAGGGGGAGAGAGACAGGGAAGAGAGACAGGGGAGAGAGACAGGGGAGAGAGACAGACAGGGGGAGAGAGACACGGGGAGAGAGACAGGGGGAGAGAGACAGGGGGAGAGAGACAGGGGGAGAGAGACAGAAAGGGGGAGAGAGACACGGGGAGAGAGACAGGGGAGAGAGACAGGGGGAGAGAGACAGGGGGAGAGAGGCACGGGGAGAGAGACAGGGGGAGAGAGACAGGGGAGAGAGACGGGGAGAGAGAGACAGGGGGAGAGAGACACGGGGAGAGAGACAGGGAAGAAAGACAGGGGGAGAGAGACAGGGGAGAGAGACAGACAGGGGGAGAGAGACATGGGGAGAGAGACAGGGGGAGAGAGACAGGGGAGAGAGACAGACAGGGGGAGAGAGACACGGGGAGAGAGACAGGGGAGAGAGACAGACAGGGGAGAGAGACAGACAGGGGGAGAGAGACACGGGGAGAGAGACAGGGGGAGAGAGACAGGGGGAGAGAGACAGGGGGAGAGAGACAGGGGGAGAGAGACACGGGGAGAGAGACAGGGGGAGAGAGACAGGGGGAGAGAGACAGGGGGAGAGAGACAGACAGGGGGAGAGAGACACGGGGAGAGAGACAGGGGGAGAGAGACAGGGGGAGAGAGACAGTGGAGAGAGACAGGGAAGAGAGACAGGGGGAGAGAGACAGGGGAGAGAGACAGGGGGAGAGAGACGGGGAGAGAGACATGGGGAGAGAGACAGGGACGAGAGACAGGGGGAGAGAGACAGGGGGTTAGAGACAGGGGGAGAGAGACAGGGGGAGAGAGACAGGGGGAGAGAGACAGACAGGGGGAGAGAGACAGGGGTTAGAGACAGGGGGAGAGAGACAGGGGGAGAGAGACAGACAGGGGGAGAGAGACAGGGGGTTAGAGACAGGGGAGAGAGACAGGGGGAGAGAGACAGGGGTTAGAGACTGGGGAGAGAGACAGGGGGAGAGAGACAGGGGGAGAGAGACAGGTGGAGAGAGACACGGGGAGAGAGACACGGGGAGAGAGACAGGGAAGAGAGACATGGGGAGAGAGACACGGGGAGAGAGACACGGGGAGAGAGACACGGGGAGAGAGACAGGGAAGAGAGACATGGGGAGAGAGACAGGGAAGAGAGACAGGGGGAGAGGGACATGGGGGAGAGAGAGAGAGAGAAAGGAGAGAGGGAGAGAGAAAGGAGAGAGGGAGAGAGACAGGGGGAGAGAGAGAAAGGAGAGAGGGAGAGAGATGGGAGAGAGAGTGACAGATAAGGATAGACAGAGAAAAAGAGATGGAGATAGAGATGATTTTAGCAGAGATAGCCATCTGTAAGTGAATCAGGTTACATTAGCTGTCTATTACTGTAGTCCGATCGCCTGAGAGAAAACAGAATATAGGCCTAGCTGATAGCTGACAGACTGACAAACACACACCATTACCCCCCACACACACACACACACACACAGACAACACATGATAACATTATCCCACAACACCTCATACAATACATTCAACAGGCATACCAATGATATGACAATTTCCCTGATGATTCTTCAGACACACACAGAGAAGGCTGAGACAGTGAGCAGAGAAACACTCCGTGTACCAGGCACATCTTGCCACACAGCCAGTTAAAGTGTTTAAAACATATCAGCTCATGTCTCCCACACTTCTATGTGTGTGTGTGTGTGTGTGTGTGTGTGTGTGTGTGTGTGTGTGTGTGTGTGTGTGTGTGTGTGTGTGTGTGTGTGTGTGTGTGTGTGTGTGTGTGTGTGTGTGTGTGTGTGTGTGTGTGTGTGTGTGAGAGAGTCGGGGTTCTCATTCTGGGCAATATCACGGCTAACGACTAACATCCGTCAGGCACCAGAACCCATCATCCACTGGGTTTCCTGTTAGTCTGTCATCACAATGTCACTTCCTGTAGCATCACCAGGGCTGATCGGTGCATGCCCCTCACATCTGGTTCAGGTTAACACAGGCCTCACACACAAACATGCACACAGCCAATCAATCAAAGGCAAGAATGACCAATGACAACAGACAATGCATCCCTGGAGGACAAGATGTTATTCTAGACTGCTTTCATCTCCTCTGTCACCTTTCACAGGGGACTGGATGGGTGGCCCATGTGTTACTAGGGCAATGACATAGTGTACGTATAGGTGTCTGTCTGTCTGTCTGTCTGTCTGTCTGTCTGTCTGTCTGTCTGTCTGTCTGTCTGTCTGTCTGTCTGTCTGTCTGTCTGTCTGTCTGTCTGTCTGTCTGTCTGTCTGTCTGTCTGTCTGTCTGTCTGTCTGTCTGTCTGTCTGTCTGTCTGTCTGTCTGTCTGTCTGTCTGTCTGTCTGTCTGTCTGTCTGTCTGTCTGTCTGTCTGTCTGTCTGTCTGTCTGTCTGTCTGTCTGTCTGTCTGTCTGTCTGTCTGTCTGTCTGTCTGTCTGTCTGTCTGTCTGTCTGTCTGTCTGTCTGTCTGTCTGTCTGTCTGTCTGTCTGTCTGTCTGTCTGTCTGTCTGTCTGTCTGTCTGTCTGTCTGTCTGTCTGTCTGTGTGTGTGTGTGTGTGTGTGTGTGTGTGTGTGTGTGTGTGTGTGTGTGTGTGTGTGTGTGTGTGTGTGTGTGTGTGTGTGTGTGTGTGTGTGTGTGTGTGTGTGTGTGTGTGTGTGTGTGAGTTCGTACCTCCAGGAACTGTGCACTGACTTTAAACTCAGGAGGGTGTGTGCCCTGCTGCCGGGCCTGTGTCTTCCTCTCCTGGATGCCCAGGAACAGATGGTGAACAGCCCGTGGAACAATGCCCCGCTCCTCCTCCTCCTCCTGCACGTCGAACCCTGTCCCCATGGTGTACGTCTTCCCTGAGCCCGTCTGGAAACAGAGTGTGTCATCGAGGCAAAGGGTGGAAGAAGCTTTGAAGAATCTCAAATATAACAAATATATTTTCTGGTGTTTAACACTTATTGTTTGGTCACTACATGATTCCATATGTGTTATTTCATAGTGTTGATATCTTCTATTATTCTACAATGTAGAAAATAGTAAAAAATAAAGAAAACCCCTTGAATGAGTAGGTGTGTCCAAACTGTTGACTGCTACTGTATGTATTTTGTTCTTGCAAGAGAAGGAACAGATTCCTACTGTGATAAGTCAGATTTATCTGTGTGTTTGTACCATTAGTTTAGTAGAGAAAAATATCCACACAACAGTGATTACAAATAGACCCGTGTTTCCCAAACTCAGTCCTGGGGACCCCAAAGGGTACATGTATCGGTTTTTGCCCGAGCTTAATGATGAGTTAATTATTTGAATCAGTTGTGTAGTGCTCGGGCAAAAACCAATACATGTACTAGACTTTTGGGGTCCCCAGGACTGAGTTTGGGAAACACTGAAATAGACCCTTCTATGAAATAGACATAATTATTAGAATCTGTCCTCGTATGGATGCATACACTAGGTTTATGTATTCAGGAGTGTATCCATAGATAATCCAGAGGTTAAACGTTGTGGTCCTCAAGGAAAAAAACTCATCCTAGATGGAGTTGTGTGTTCATATCTGTCTCTGTTTCTGTTACCTGTCCGTAGGCGAACACAGTAGCGTTATATCCATCGAAGCAGCCCTCGATGAGTTTGTGGACGCAAGCAGCATAGATCTGTTTCTGCGCCGAGTCGATGTCGAACACAAAGTCGTACGTGAAGGCCTTGTCTTTACCCAGCAGCACCTGGGGTTCCCCAGGGGTTACAAGTGTACACACGTGACAGCCCTCGATCTTCTCCTTCACCATCTGGGGACGGATCCTACACGGAACAGGACAAGAAAGAGGGGTTGCAAATAGTGTTCATGGTCAATCTACGTGTAAAAGTTTGAAAACGTTGTTCCGTTACAATACAGGAGAGACCCTGAGGTCAACTAGGCCAGTGGTTCCCAAACAGGGGGACGACAGTGGGGACGACAGTGGGGATGTACAGTGGGGATGTACAGTGGGGATGTACAGTGGGGATGTACAGTGGGGAAGTACAGTGGGGATGTACAGTGGGGATGTACAGTGGGGATGTACAGTGGGGAAGTACAGTGGGGATGTACAGTGGGGATGACAGTGGGGATGTACAGTGGGGATGTACAGTGGGGATGACAGTGGGGATGTACAGTGGGGATGTACAGTGGGGATGTACAGTGGGGATGTACAGTGGGGATGTACAGTGGGGACGACAGTGGGGATGTACAGTGGGGATGTAAAGTGGGGATGTACAGTGGGGATGTACAGTGGGTATGTACAGTGGGGATGTACAGTGGGGACGACAGTGGGGATGTACAGTGGGGACGACAGTGGGGATGTACAGTGGGGATGTACAGTGGGGATGTACAGTGGGGATGTACAGTGGGGATGTACAGTGGGGACAACAGTGGGGATGTACAGTGGGGATGTACAGTGGGGACGACAGTGGGGATGTACAGTGGGGATGTACAGTGGGGATGTACAGTGGGGATGTACAGTGGGGATGTAGAGTGGGGATGTACAGTGACGTTGGAAAGTATTCAGACCCCTTGACGGTTTCCACATTTTGTTACGTTACAGCCTTAAACTCAAATGGATTAAATAAATAAAAAAATACTCAGCAATCTACACACACTGCGTCCTTAATGACACAGCAAAAACAGGTTTTTAGGCATTTTTTGCAAATGTATTAAAAATTAAAAACAGAAATATATTTGAGATTCTTCAACATAGCCACCCTTTGCCTTGATGGCAGCTTTGCACACTCTTGGATTTCTCTTAACCAGCTTCATTCGGAATGCTTTTTCAAGTCTTGAAGGAGTTCCCACATATACTGAGCACTTGTTGGTTACTTTTCCTTCACTCCAACTCATCCCAAACCATCTCAATTGGGTTGAGGTCGGGTGATTGTGGAGGCCAGGTCATCTGATGCAGCACTCTATCACTCTCCTTCTTGGGCAAATAGCCTTTACACAGCCTGGAGGTGTGTTTTGAATTATAAATAAATCACAGACTGTGTCACCAGCAAAGCACCCCCACACCATCACACCTCCTCCTCCATGCTTCACGGTGGGAACCACACATGCAGGGATTATCCGTTCACCCAGACTGCGTCTCACAAAGACATGGAGGTGGGAACCAAAAATCGCAAATTTGGACTCATCAGACCAAAGCACAAATTTTACCGGTCTAATGTTCATCGCTCGTGTTTCTTGGACCAAGCAAGTCTCTTCTTCTTATTGGTGGCCTTTAGTAGTGATTTATTTGCAGTATTTCGACCATGAAGGCCTGATTCACACAGTCTCCTCTGAACAGTTGATGTTGAGATGTGTCTTGTTACTTGAACTTGGTGAAATATTTATTTGGGCTGCAATTTCTGAGGTTGGTAACTCTAATGAACTCCTCTGTGGCAGAGGTAACTCTGGGTCTTCCTTTCCTGTGGCGGTCCTCATGAGAGCCAGTTAACTTAATGAACTTATCCTCTGCAGCAGAGGTAACTCTGGGTCTTCCTTTCCTGTGGCGGTCCTCATGAGAGCCAGTTTCATCATAGCGCTTCATGGTTTTTGCGACTGCACTTGTAGAAACTTTCAAAGTTCTTGACATTTTCCAGATTGACTGACCTTCATGTCTTAAGGTAATGATGGACTGTCGTTTCTCTTTGGTTATTTGAGCTGTTCTTGTTATAATATGGACTTGGTCTTTTACCAAATAGGGCTATCTTCTGTATACCACCCCTACTTGTCACAACACAACTGATTGGATCAAACACATTCCACAAATAAACTTTTAACAAGGCACACCTGATAATTGAAATGCATTCCAGGTGACTATCTCATGAAGCTGGTTGAGAGAATGCCAAGAGTGAGCAAAGCTGTCTACAAAGGGTAGCTACTTTGAAGAATCTCAAATATAAAATATATTTGGATTTGTTTAACACTTTTGTGGTTACTACATGATTCCATATGTGTTATTTCATAGTTTTGATGTCTTTACTCTACAATGTAGAAAATAGTAGAACATTTAGAAAAACCCTGGCATTAGTAGGTGTGTCCAAACTCAAAATTGTGTAGATCATCATCAATTCCTCGTCATGTTAGTTATTGCCTCTCATGGTAGTCATTGCATAACTTAGAGAGATATTTATAACTTGTCAGAAATGTCCAGATCAACTAGCCCATGTCAGCTAACAATTTAGATTTAGATTTTTTAACCCATAGATATATTTGTAATTTTTTTTGGTCACTCAAATATTGCATGAATACACATTAGACATGGCAAAATGTATAGAATTACAATAAATGTTTCTTAAAACAGCAACATTTTCTTTGCACCCCATGACATTACCAGTTACCTGCACAGCGCTCACACACACATAATGTGTAGAATTGCAGGAAATAAGATTGAAGCTGAATTCTCTCCACCAACAAGAGGGTTGTAAACAGTTTGTGTCATGAACAGTGGTTGTGCCCATGGGTGTGTGCAGGGGGGCACGGGATGTTCCACAATGCTGGAAGGGGGGGGTCTTGGATACTCTTGGAATAAATGATGCAGATTCAGCTAATAACTTGAATCTGGTCTAATCCATGACCAAGCGAAACACAGTGGTGTATCTCCCACTAACCTCCTAACACCCTCAGGAGATACTCCTACCCATAGAGACACACTCACACACACACACACACACTCCCAGCCCATAGAGATGAACCCCCCTATGAGACCACACTTCCCCTATGTTCTCTCCATATGCGCAGCTGCACACACACACACACACAGCGCTCACACACACACACACACACACACACACACACACACACACACACACACACACACACACACACACACACACACACACACACACACACACACACACACACACACACACACACACACACAGACACACACAGACACACACAGCGCTCACACACACACAGACACACACAGCGCTCACACACACACAGACACACACAGCGACACACACAGCACTCACACACACACACACACACACAGCGCTCACACACACACAGACCCTCCTCTCTCCCCAGTGCTGACTGAAGCATTTTGTTGAGCCTGAGGGCTAAGAAGACTGGCCTACAGACCTGCATTAGACAGAGAGGATTACTAAGTAGTTGCATTAAGGACCATTAAATACACTACCTCCATCCCATGTACATTATGGATAGAATAGAGACACGTTAAGGCACAGCATGGTAGCAATACAACATGGCAGCAGCACAACACTGTAGCAGACCAATACATTAATGGGTACAGACAACAGCACTAAGGGCAAGAAGGCAAAGACAACAAAACATCACGAGAAGCAGCCACAACTATCAGTAATAGTGTCCCTGGTTGAGTCTTTGAAGAAAGAGATGGAGATAAAACTGTCCAGTTTGAGTGTTTGTTGCAGCTCGTTCCAGTCGCTAGCTGCAGCGACACAGGGATGTGTGTGCTTTGGGGACCTTTAACTAAATGTTACTTGCAGACCGGGTGTTGTATGTGGAAATGCTACATCCATAAATAAACCATTTCAACCATACATTTCAACAATACAAACACACACACAAACACACACACAGATACAAACACACACACAGATACAAACAAACACACAGATACAAACACACACACAAATACAACCAAAGAGTCGTGTGAGAACTCAAGCACATCCGGCCATGACAGAGTGATCAGGGATGTAGTAAAACTGACACCCCTCATACACACACACACACACACACACACACACACACACACACACACACACACACACACACACACACACACACACACACACACACACACACACACACACACACACACACACACACACACACACACACACACACAAAGGCTGGATTCATAACATTGAACACTCACCGCCACACACACACACACATAAACATCAAACCTCTAGGGATGCTCGGCAGCTAAAAGGAGAAACAGACAAACAGTAAATCTTTGTCTTTCCTGAGTTGTGATTTCCTGGTGTAGAGAAACAAATCCCTTTATTTCTTCATCAGGCTAATAAGATGAAGAGTGTTTAAACCACCACACGGCCTCAACACTCCCAAACAACACAGTAGGATTAAGGGACTGACACTGATCCAAGGTCAGTTTGGTTTCTCCTCCTCTAATGATTATGATTGGGATTTTAAGGGACTGACACTGATCCAAGGTCAGTTTGGTTTCTCCTCCTCTAATGATTATGATTGGGATTTTAAGGGACTGACACTGATCCAAGGTCAGTTTGGTTTCTCCTCCTCTAATGATTATGATTGGGATTTTAAGGGACTGACACTGATCCAAGGTCAGTTTGGTTTCTCCTCCTCTAATGATTATGATTGGGATTTTAAGGCATTGACACTGATCCAAGGTCAGTTTGGTTTCTCCTCCTCTAATGATTATGATTGGGATTTGGTAAGGGTTGATCCTAGATCTGTGCTTAAAGGCAACTTCTATCCCAAACATTATCCTAGTGATTTGTTAAACTAAACTCCCAGCAGACACAGAGAGATACAGGACAGATAGGAACTCATACACACTGTAATAATAATAATAATATATGCCATTTAGCAGACGCTTTTATCCAAAGCGACTTACAGTCATGTGTGCATACATTCTACGTATGGGTGGTCCCGGGGATCAAACCCACTACCCTGGCAGTGTTATCTAAACGCCACTGTCTGTGAAGCTGCTATCAGTGTTATCTAAACACACTGTCTGTGAAGCCATGCTACCAACTGAGCTACTGTCTGTGAAGGGTTTCTGCTATCAGTGTTATCTAAACACACACTGTCTGTGAAGGGTTTCTGCTATCAGTGTTATCTAAACACACACTGTCTGTGAAGGGTTTCTGCTATCAGTGTTATCTAAACACACACTGTCTGTGAAGGGATTCTCCTATCAGTGTTATCTAAACACACACTGTCTGTGAAGGGATTCTGCTATCAGTGTTATCTAAACACACACTGTCTGTGAAGGGTTTCTCCTATCAGTGTTATCTAAACACACACTGTCTGTGAAGGGATTCTCCTATCAGTGTTATCTAAACACACACTGTCTGTGAAGGGATTCTCCTATCAGTGTTATCTAAACACACACTGTCTGTGAAGGGTTTCTCCTATCAGTGTTATCTAAACACATACTGTCTGTGAAGGGATTCTCCTATCAGTGTTATCTAAACACACACTGTCTGTGAAGGGATTCTGCTATCAGTGTTATCTAAACACACACTGTCTGTGAAGGGATTCTCCTATCAGTGTTATCTAAACACACACTGTCTGTGAAGGGATTCTGCTATCAGTGTTATCTAAACACACACTGTCTGTGAAGGGATTCTCCTATCAGTGTTATCTAAACACACACTGTCTGTGAAGGGTTTCTCCTATCAGTGTTATCTAAACACACACTGTCTGTGAAGGGATTCTGCTATCAGTGTTATCTAAACACACACTGTCTGTGAAGGGTTATTCTGCTATCATGTTATCTAAACACACACTGTCTGTGAAGGGATTCTCTATTCTGCTATCAGTGTTATCTAAACACACACTGTCTGTGAAGGGATTCTCCTATCAGTGTTATCTAAACACACACTGTCTGTGAAGGGTTTCTCCTATCAGTGTTATCTAAACACACACTGTCTGTGAAGGGATTCTGCTATCAGTGTTATCTAAACACACACTGTCTGTGAAGGGATTCTCCTATCAGTGTTATCTAAACACACACTGTCTGTGAAGGGATTCTGCTATCAGTGTTATCTAAACACACACTGTCTGTGAAGGGTTTCTGCTATCAAATCTAATTTTATTTGTCACATACACATGGTTAGCAGTCATGTTAATGCGAGTGTAGCGAAATGCTTGTGCTTCTAGTTCCAACCATGCAGTAATATCTAACAAGTAATCTAACCTAACAATTTCACAACAACTACCTTATACACACAAGTGTAAAGGGATGAAGAATATGTACAAAGATATATGAATGAGTGATTGTACAGAACGGCATAGGCAAGATGCAGTAGATGGTATAGAGTACAGTATGTACATATGAGATGAGTAATGTAGGGTATGTAAACATTATATGAAGTGGCATTGTTTATAGTGGCTAGTGATACATTTATTACATTAATTTTTCCATTATTAAAGTGTCTGGAGTTGAGTCAGTATGTTGGCAGCAGCCACTCAATGTTAGTGGTGGCTGTTTAACAGTCTGATGGCCTTGAGATAGAAGCTGTTTTTAAGTCTCTCGGTCCCAGCTTTGATGCACCTGTACTGACCTCGCCTTCTGGATGATAGCGGGGTGAACAGGCAGTGGCTCGGGTGGTTGTTGTCCTTGATGATCTTTTTGGCCTTCCTGTGACATCGGGTGGTGTAGGTGTCCTGGAGGGCAGGTAGTTTGCCCCCGGTGATGCGTTGTGCAGACCTCACTACCCTCTAGAGAGCCTTACGGTTGTGGGCGGAGCAGTTGCCGTACCAGGCGGTGATACAGCCTGACAAGATGCTCTCGATTGTGCATCTGCAAATGTCTGTGAGTGTTTTTGGTGACAAGCCAAATTTCTTCAGCCTGCTGAGGTTGAAGAGGCGCTGCTGCGCCTTCTTCACCACGCTGTCTGTGTGGTTGGACCATTTCAGTTTGTCCGTAATGTGTACGCCGAGGACCTTAAAACTTTCTACCCTCCTTACTACTGTTCCGTCAATGTGGATAGGGGGGGTGCTGTTTCCTGAAGTCCACGATCATCTCCTTTGTTTTGTTGACGTTGAGTGTGAGGTTATTTTCCTGACACCACACTCCGAGGGCCCTCACCTCCTCCCTGTAGGCTGTCTCGTCATTGTTGGTTATCAAGCCTACCACTGTAATGTCGTCCGCAAACGTGATGATTGAGTTGGAGGCGTGCATGGCCACGCAGTCGTGGGTGAAGAGGGAGTACAGGAGAGGGCTAAGAACGCACCCTTGTGGGGCCCCAGTGTTGAGGATCAGCGGGGTGGAGATGTTATCTACCCTCACCACCTGGGGGCAGCCCGTCAGGAAGTCCAGGACCCAGTTGTACAGGGTGGGGTCGAGACCCAGGGTCTCGAGCTTGATGACGAGTTTGGAGGGTACTATGGTGTTAAATGCTGAGCTGTAGTTGAGATGGGTTAGGGCAGTGTGCTGTGTGATTGCGATTGCATCGTCTGTGGACCTATTGGGGCAGTAAGCAAATTGGAGTGGGTCTCGGGTGTCAGGTAGGGTGGAGGTGATATGGTCCTTGACTAGTCTCTCAAAGCGCTAGTCATTTAGCTCAGTTACCTTAGCTTTCTTGGGAACAGAAACAATGGTGTCACTCTTGAAGCATGTGGGGACAGCAGACTGGGATAAGGATTGATTGAATATGTCCGTAAACACACCAGCCGGCTGGTCTGTGCATGCTCTGAGGGCGCGGCTGGGGATGCCGTCTGGGCCTGCAGCCTTGCGAGGGTTGACACATTTAAATGTTTTGCTCACGCCGGCTGCAGTGAAGGAGAGACCGCATGTTTCCGTTGCAGGCCGTGTCAGTGGCACTGTATTGTCCTCAAAGCGGGCAAAAAAGTGATTTGGTCTGCCTGGGAGCAAGACATCCTGGTCCGCGACGGGGCTGGTATTCCTTTTTGTAATCTGTGATTGACTGTAGACCCTGCCACATACCTCTCGTGTCAGAGCCATTGAATTGCGACTCTACTTTGTCTCTATACTGACGCTTAGCTTGTTTGCAGAGGGAATAGCTACACTGCTTGTATTCGGTCATGTTTCCGGTCAACTTGCTGTGATTAAAAGCAGTGGTTCACGCTTTCAGTTTTGCGCGAATGCTGCCATCAATCCACGGTTTCTGGTTGGGGAAGGTTTTAATATTCGCCGTGGGTACAACATCACCGATGCACTTGCTAATAAACTCGCTTCACAGAATCAGCGTATACATCAATGTTGTTGTTCTACGCTATCTGGAACATATCCCAGTCCACGTGATCAAAGCAATCTTAAAGAGTGGAATCCGATTGGTCGGACCAGCGTTGAACAGACCTGAGCACAGGCGTTTCCTGTTTTAGTTTCTGTCTATAGGCTGGGAGCAACAAAATGGAGTCGTGGTCAGCTTTTCCGAAAGGAGGGCGGGGGAGGGCCTTATATGCATCGCGGAAATTAGAATAACACTGATCCAAGATTTTACCATGCTGATAGAATTTAGGGAGTCTTGTTTTCAGATTAGCCTTGTTAAAATCCCCAGCTACAATAAATGCACCCTCAGGATATGTGGTTTCCAGCTTACATAGCGTCAAATGAAGTTCGTTCAGGGCCATCGATGTGTCTGCTTGGGGGGGGGATATATGCGGCTCCTCTTCTCCTCCCCCACTACTCCATCTCCTCTTCTCCTCCCCCACTACTCCATCTCCTCTTCTCCTCCCCCACTACTCCATCTCCTCTTCTCCTCCCCCACTACTCCATCTCCTCTTCTCCTCCCCCACTACACCCTCTCCTCTTCTCCTCCCCCCACTACTCCCTCTCCTCTTCACCTCTCCCTCCTCCCCCCCACTACACCCTCTCCTCTTCTCCTCCCCCACTACTCCCTCTCCTCTTCACCTCTCCCTCCTCCCCCCACTACACCCTATCCTCTTCTCCTCTCCCTCCTCCCCCACTACTCCCTCTCCTCTTCTCCTCCCCCACTACTCCATCTCCTCTTCTCCTCCCCCCCACTACACCCTCTCCTCTTCTCCTCCCCCACTACTCCATCTCCTCTTCTCCTCCCCCACTACACCCTCTCCTCTTCTCCTCCCCCACTACTCCATCTCCTCTTCTCCTCCCCCACTACACCCTCTCCTCTTCTCCTCCCCCACTACTCCCTCTCCTCTTCACCTCCCTCCCTCCTCCCCCCCACTACACCCTATCCTCTTCTCCTCTCCCTCCTCCCCCACTACTCCCTCTCCTCTTCTCCTCCCCCACTACAATCTCTCCTCTTCTCCTCCCCCAATCCCCCACTACTCCCTCTCCTCTTCTCCTCCCCCACTACTCCCCTCTCCTCTTCTCCTCCCCCACTACTCCCTCTCCTCTTCTCCTCCCCCACTACTCCATCTCCTCTTCTCTCTCCCCCACTACACCCTATCCTCTTCTCCTCCCCCTCCTCCCCCACTACTCCCTCTCCTTCTTCTCCTCCCCCCCTCCTCCCTCACTACTCCCTCCTCTTCTCTTTCCCTCTCCTCCCACATTACACCCTCTCCTCTTCTCCTCCCCCACTACTCCCTCTCCTCTTCTCCTCCCCCACTACTCCCTCTCCTCTTCGCCTCCCCCACTACTCCCTCTCCTCTTCTCCTCCCCCTCCTCCCCCACTACTCCCTCTCCTCTTCTCCTCCCCCACTACACCCTCTCCTCTTCTCCTCCCCCACTACTCCCTATCCTCTTCTCCTCTCCCTCCTCCCCCACTACTCCCTCTCCTCTTCTCCTCCCCCACTACAATCTCTCCTCTTCTCCTCCCCCTAATCCCCCACTACTCCCTCTCTTCTCCTCCCCCACGAATCCCTCTCCTCTTCTCTCCTCCCCACTACTCCCTATCCTCTTCTCCTCCCCCACTACAATCTCTCCTCTTCTCCTCCCCCTAATCCCCCACTACTCCCTCTCCTCTTCTCCTCCCCCACTACTCCCTCTCCTCTTCTCCTCCCCCACGAATCCCTCTCCTCTTCTCCTCCCCCACTACTCCCTCTCCTCTTCTCCTCCCCCTCGCTATCTCTTCTCTTCTTTCCTCTCTCTCTCTCTCCTCTCTCTCTCTCTCTCTCTCTCTCTCTCTCTCTCTCTCTCTCTTTCTCCTCCGCCTCCTACTCCAATCTCCCTTTCTCCCTCCGGGGCCAGTAAAAACCTCTCCTCTACTAATTTGACCTACAGATTAGTAGGTCAGAAGGGAGGAGGAGTGGAAAGGTGGATGGATGGAAGAGTGTAGGGGATGGAAGGAAGGAGGGGAGGGAGGGAGGGATGGAAGAGTGTAGGGGATGGAAGGAAGGAGGGGAGGGAGGGAATAGGCCTTACATTATGCTAACACAAGTAAACTGGACAATGTCTTTAAATCAATATCAGTCTGTGTACACTGGTATATGAGGTCAGCATCACCTGCTAATGCACTACACTATTAGACAAAAAGGTGCTATCTAGAACCTAAAAATGTTATTCGGCTGTCCCCATAGGAGAACCCTTTGAAGAACCCTTTTTGGTTCTACCTGGAACCAAAAGGGGTTCTCCTATGGGGACAGTCATATAACCATTTCGGAAGGAACCCTTTTTTCTGAGTGTAGCTTCTATTGTCAACCTGTTAACACTGAACAATCATGAAGACAGTTAGTCAGATAGCATATTGTATCTACAGTATATTGAATGGTCCTTACCTCCGACACACTGACAGACAAACGCCAGAGACAAACATACATCATTGTCCTTTGTACAGAGCCAATAGAAATGACTTCAGTGAGGAGAGGTGAAGGGCAATAATAGAATGACCAGCCAACCCCTAGCCTGGTATGGTATCACTGTGTCCCTGAATGACCAGCCAACCCCTAGCCTGGCATGATATCACTGTGTCCCTGAATGACCAGCCAACCCCTAGCCTGGCATGGTATCACTGTGTCCCTGAATGACCAGCCAACCCCTAGCCTGGCATGGTATCACTGTGTCCCTGAATGACCAGCCAACCCCTAGCCTGGCATGGTATCACTGTGTCCCTGAATGACCAGCCAACCCCTTGAATAAATACAGCCAACCCCTTTCACAACCCATTTTATCTTTTCCTCTCTGATATCACTCTATCCCTCCTGGCATTTCCCCTCCAGCCATTCCCTAGCCTCTATCCCTCCCAGCCAACCCCTTTTCCTCTCTCTATATCCCTCCCTTCCCTCTCTCTCTATCCCTCTCTTTCCCTCTCTCCCTATCCCTCTCTCTTTCCGTCTCTCTCTCTACCTATCCCTCTCTCTCTATCCCTCCCTTTCCCTCTCTCCCTATCCCACCCTTTCCCTCTCTCCCTATCCCTCTCTTTACCTCTCTCCCTATCCCTCCCTTTACCTCTCCCTATCCCTCTCTCTCTATCCCTCCCTTTCCCTCTCTCTTTCTCTCTTTCTTTCCCTCTCCCTCTCTCCCTATCCCTCTCTCTTTCCATCTCTCCTCCCTCTCTCTTTCCCTCTCTCTCCCTCTCCCTCTCTCTTTTCCCTCTCTCCCTATCCCTCTCTTTACCTTTCTCTCTTTCTCTTTCCTCTCTCCATCTATCCCTCTCTTTACCTTTCTCCCTATCCCTCTCTTTCCCTCTCTCTCCCTCTTTCCATCTCTCCCTCTCCTTTCTCTTTCCATCTCTCCCTCTCTTTCCCTCTCTCTCTCTCTCTCTCTCTCTCTCTCCCTATCCCTCTCTCTTTCCATATCTCCCTCTCTCTCTCTCTCTCTCTCTCTCTCTCTCTCTCTCTCTCTCTCTCTCTCTCTCTCTCTCTCCTTCTCTTTCCATCTCTCCCTCTCCTTCTCTCTTTCCATCTCTCCCTCTCTTTCCCTCTCTCTCTCCCTCTCTCCCTATCCCTATCTCTTTCCCTCTCTCTCTCTCTCTCCCTATCCGTCTCTCTTTCCATCTCTCTCTCTCCTCTCTCTCTCTCTCTCTCTCTCTCCCTCTCTCTTTCCATCTCTCCCTCTCCTTCTCTCTTTCCATCTCTCCCTATCCCTCTCTCTTTCCATCTCTCTCTCTTTCCCTCTCTCTCTCCCTCTCTCCCTATCCCTAATTCTTTCCCTCTCTCTTTCCATCTCTTCCTATCCCTCTCTCTTTCCATCTCTCTCTCTCTTTCTCTCTCCCTCTCTCTCTCCATCTCTCCCTCTCCTTCTCTCTTTCCATCTCTTCCTATCCCTCTCTCTTTCCATCTCTCCCTCTCTTTCCCTCTCTCTTTCTTTCCATCTCTCCCTATCCCCCTCTCTTTCCCTCTCTCCCTCTCTCTATCCATCCCTTTCCCTCTCTCCCTATCCCTCTTTCCCTCTCTCTCTCTCTATCCCTTCCTTTCCAACACTCCCTCTCTCTCTATCCCTCTCTCTTTCTTTCCATCCCTCCCTTTCCCTCTCTCTCTATCCCTCCCTTTCCCTCTCTCTCTATCCCTCCCTTTCCCTCTCTCCCTATCCCTCTCTCTGTATCCCTCTCTCCCTATCCCTCCCTTTCCCTCTCTCTCTATCCCTCTTTCCCTATCCCTCTCTCTCTATCCCTCTCTCTCTATCCCTCTCTCCCTATCCCTCTCTCTCTATCCCTCTCTCCCTATCCCTCTCTCCCTATCCCTCTCTCCCTATCCCTCTCTCCCTATCCCTCTCTCTCTATCCCTCTCTCTCTATCTCTCTCTCCCTATCCCTCCCTCCCTTTCCCTCTCTCCCTATCCCTCCCTTTCCCTCTCTCCCTATCCCTCCCTTTCCCTCTCTCCCTATCCCTCTCTTTACCTCTCTCCCTATCCCTCCCTTTACCTCTCCCTATCCCTCTCTTTCCCTCTCTCTCTATCCCTCTCTTTCCATCTCTCCCTCTCCCTCTCTCTTTCCCTCTCTCTCCCTCTCCCTCTCTCTTTCCCTCTCTCCCTATCCCTCTCTTTACCTTTCTCCCTATCCCTCTCTTTCCATCTCTCCCTATCCCTCTCTCTTTCCATCTCTCCCTCTCTTTCCCTCTCTCTCTCTCTCTCCCTATCCCTCTCTCTTTCCATATCTCCCTCTCTCTCTCTCTCTCTCTCTCTCTCCCTCTTTCCATCTCTCCCTCTCTCTCTTTCCATCTCTCCCTATCCCTCTCTCTTTCCATCTCTCCCTCTCTTTCCCTCTCTCTCCCTCTCTCCCTATCCCTCTCTTTCCCTCTCTCTCTCTCTCTCTCTCCCTCTCTCTTTCCATCTCTCCCTCTCCTTCTCTCTTTCCATCTCTCTCTCCCTCTCTCTCTCTCTCTCTCCCCTCTCTCTTTCCATCTCTCCCTCTCCTTCTCTCTTTCCATCTCTCCCTATCCCTCTCTCTTTCCATCTCTCTCTCTCTTTCCCTCTCTCTCTCCCTCTCTCCCTATCCCTATCTCTTTCCCTCTCTCTTTCCATCTCTTCCTATCCCTCTCTCTTTCCATCTCTCCCTCTCTTTCTCTCTCCCTCTCTCTCTCCATCTCTCCCTCTCCTTCTCTCTTTCCATCTCTTCCTATCCCTCTCTCTTTCCATCTCTCCCTCTCCCTCTCTCTTTCCCTCTCTCTCCCTCTCCCTCTCTCTTTCCCTCTCTCCCTATCCCTCTCTTTACCTTTCTCCCTATCCCTCTCTTTCCCTCTCTCTTTCCATCTCTCCCTATCCCTCTCTCTTTCCATCTCTCCCCTCTCTCTTTCCCCCTCTCTCTCTCTCTCTCTCTATCTCTATCCCTTTCTCTCTCTCCCTCCCTTTCCATCTCTCCTATCTCTCTTTACCTCTCTCTCTCTCTCCCTCTCTCTTTCCATCTCTCCCTCTCCTTCTCTCTTTCCATCTCTCCCTATCCCTCTCTCTTTCCCATCTCTCCCTCTCTTTCTCTCCCTCTCTCTTTCCCTCTCTCCCTATCCCTATCTCTCCCTTCCCTCTCTTTCCATCTCTCCCTATCCCTCTCTCTTTCCATCTCTCTCTCTCTCCCTCTCTCTCTCTCTCTCTCTCTCTCCTCTCTCTCTCTCTCTCCCTATCCCTCTCTCTTTCCATCTCTCCCTTCCTTCTCTCTCCTCTCCCTATCTCTCTTTCCCATCTCTCCCTCTCTATCCCTCTCTATCCCTCTCTTTCCATCTCTCTCTCTCCCTTCTCCTCTCTCTCTCTCCTCTCCCTATCCCCATCTCTCTCTCCCTCCCTATCTCTTTCCCTCTCTCTTTCCATCTCTTCCATCTATCCCTCTCTCTTTCCATCTCTCCCTCTCTTTCTCTCTCCCTCTCTCTCTCCATCTCTCCCTATCTCTTTCCCTCTCTCTTTCCATCTCTTCCTATCCCTCTCTCTTTCCATCTCTCCCTCTCTTTCCCTCTCTCTTTCCATCTTCCATCTCTCCCTATCCCATCTCTTCCTATCCCTCTCTCTCTCTCTCTCTATCCATCCCTTTCCCTCTCTCTCCCTATCCCTCTTTCCTCCATCTCTCTCTCTCCCTATCCCTTCCTTTCCAACACTCCTCTCTCTATCCCTCTCTCTTTCTTTCCATCCCTCTCTCTTTCTTTCCATCCCTCCCTTTCCCTCTCTCTCTCTCCCTCCCTTTCCCTCTCTCTCCCTCTCCCTCCTTTCCCCTCTCTCCCTATCCCTCTCTCCCTATCCCTCCCTCTCCCTCTCTCCTATCCCTCCCCCTCTTTCCCTCTCCCTATCCCTCTTTCTCTATCTCTCTATCCCTCCCCCTCCCTCTCTCTCTATCCCTCTTTCCTCCCTCTCTCTCTATCCCTCCCTATCCCTCTCCTATCCCTCTCTCTCCTATCCCTCTCCCTATCCCTCTCTCTATCCCTCTCTCTATCTCTCTCTATCCCTCCCTTTCCCTCTCTCCCTATCCCTCTCTCTATCCCTCCCTCCCTCCCTCTCTATCCCTCTCTCCCTATCCCTCCCTTTCCCTCTCTATCCCTCTTTCCCTATCCCTCTCTCCCTCTCTCCCTATCCCTCTCTCCCTATCCCTCCCTCTCTCTCTATCCCTCTCTCTATCCCTCCTCTCCCTATCTCTCCCTATCCCTCTCCTTTCCCTCTCTCCCTATCCCTCCCTTTCCCTCTCTCCCTATCCCTCCCTCTCTCTATCCCTCTCTTTACCTCTCTCCCTATCCCCTCTCCCTATCTCTCTCCCTTCTATCCCTCTCTCCCTCTCCCTCTCCTTTCCTCTCTCCCTATCTCTCTCCCTCTCTCCCTCTCCCTCTCCCTCTCTCCCTCCCTTTCCCTCTCTCCTATCCTCTCTCTTTACCTCTCTCTCCCTATCCCTCCCTTTACCTCTCCCTATCCCTCTCTTTCCCTCTCTCTCTATCCCTCCCTTTCCCTCTCTCTTTCTCTCTTTCTTTCCCTCTCCCTCTCTCCCTATCCCTCTCTCTTTCCATCTCTCCCTCTCCCTCTCTCTTTCCCTCTCTCTCCCTCTCCCTCTCTCTTTCCCTCTCTCCCTATCCCTCTCTTTACCTTTCTCCCTATCCCTCTCTTTCCATCTCTCCCTATCCCTCTCTCTTTCCATCCTCTCTCTTTTCTCTCTCTCTCTCTCTCTCCTATCCCTCTCTCTCTTTCCATATCTCCCTCTCTCTCTCTCTCTCTCTCTCTCTCCCTCTCCCTCTCTTTCCATCTCTCCCTCTCTTTCCCTCTCTCTTTCTTTCTCTCTCCCTATCCCTCCATCTCTCCCTATCCTCTCTCTCTTTCTTTCCATCTCCCTCCCTCTCTCTCTCTCTATCCCTCCCTTTCCCCTCTCTCCCTATCCTCTCCCTCTCTCCTCTATCCCTCTCCCTTCCCCTTTCTCTCTCCCTCTCCCTCTCTCTCTCTCTCTCTCTCTCTCTCTCTCTCCTCTATCCCTCTCTCTTTCCATCTCTCTCTCCCCTCTCTCTCTCCCTCTCTCCCTTCCCTCCTCTTTCCATCTCCCTCCCTCTCCTTCTCTCTTTCCATCTCTCCCTATCCCTCTCTTTCCATCTCTCTCTCTCTCCCTTCCCTCCTCTCTCCCTCCCTCCCTCTCTCTCTATCCCTATCCTCCCTATCTCTTTACCCCCTCTCTCTTTCCATCTCTTCCCTATCCCTCTCTTTCTCTCTCCCTCTCTCCTATCTCTCTCTTTCTCTCTCCTCTCTCTCTCTCTCTCCATCTCCCTCCTCTCCTCTCTCTTTTCCATCTCTTCCTATCCCTCTCTCTTTCCATCTCTCCCTCTCTTTCCCTCTCTCTTTCTTTCCATCTCTCCTTTCCATCTCCCCTCTTTCCCTCTCTCCCTCTCTCTATCCATCCCTTTCCCCATCTCCCTCTCTCTCCTATCCCTCTCTTTCCCTCTCTCTCTCTCTCTATCCCTTCCTTTCCAACTCCCTCTCTCTCTATCCCTCCTCTCTCTTTCCATCCCTCCCTTTCCCTCTCTCTCTATCCCTCCTCCCCTCTCTCTATCCCTCTCCTTTCCCCCTCTCCCTATCCCTCTCTCCCTATCCCTCCCTTTCCCTCTCTCTCTATCCCTCTTTCCCTATCCCTCTCTCTCTATCCCTCTCTCCCTATCCCTCTCTCTCTATCCCTCTCTCCCTATCCCTCTCTCCCTATCCCTCTCTCTCTATCCCTCTCTCTCTATCTCTCTCTCCCTATCCCTCCCTCCCTTTCCCTCTCTCTCTATCCCTCTCTCCCTATCCCTCTCTCTGTATCCCTCTCTCCCTATCCCTCTCTCTCTATCCCTCTCTCTCTATCCCTCTCTCTGTATCCCTCTCTCTCTATCCCTCTCTCCCTATCCCTCTCTCTGTATCCCTCTCTGTCTCTCCCTATCCCTCTCTCTGTATCCCTCTCTCTGTATCCCTCTCTCTCTATCCCTCTCTCTGTATCCCTCTCTCTGTATCCCTCTCTCCCTATCCCTCTCTCTGTATCCCTCTCTCCCTATCCCTCTCTCTGTATCCCTCTCTGTATCCCTCTCTCTATCCCTCTCTCTGTATCCCTCTCTCCCTATCCCTCTCTCTGTATCCCTATCTCTGTATCCCTCTCTCTGTATCCCTCTCTCTGTATCCCTCTCTCCCTATCCCTCTCTCTGTATCCCTCTCTCTGTATCCCTCTCTCTGTATCCCTCTCTCTGTATCCCTCTCTCTGTATCCCTCTCTCCCTATCCCTCTCTCTGTATCCCTCTCTCTGTATCCCTCTCTCTGTAGCTTCTTCAGGCAAAAGTTTGCATCCTGTAGCTCCAACTCCAAAAAGTTCTGGGACACTGTGAAGTCCATGGAGAACAAGAGCACCTCCTCCCAGCTGCCCACTGCACTGAGGCTAGGTAACACGGTCTCCACCGATAAATCCATGACTTTCGAAAACTTCAATAAGCACTTCTCAACGGCTGGCCATGCCTTCCGCCTGGCTACTCCAACCTCGGCCAACAGCTCTGCCCCCCCCCCGCAGCTCCTCGCCCAAGCCTCTCCAGGTTCTCCTTTACCCAAATCCAGATAGCAGATGTTCTGAAAGAGCTGCAAAACCTGGACCCGTACAAATCAGCTGGGCTTGACAATCTGGACCCTCTATTTCTGAAACTATCTGCCGCCATTGTTGCAACCCCTATTACCAGCCTGTTCAACCTCTCTTTCATATCGTCTGAGATCCCCAAGGATTGGAAAGCTGCCGCAGTCATCCCCCTCTTCAAAGGGGAGACACCCTGGACCCAAACTGTTATAGACCTATATCCATCCTGCCCTGCCTATCTAAGGTCTTCGAAAGCCAAGTCAACAAACAGGTCACTGACCATCTCGAATCCCACCGTACCTTCTCCGCTGTGCAATCTGGTTTCCGAGCCGGTCACGGGTGCACCTCAGCTACACTCAAGGTACTAAACGATATCATAAAAGACAGTACCGCCATCGATAAAAGACAGTACTGTGCAGCCGTCTTCATCGACCTCGCCAAGGCATTTCTACGTATGGGTGGTCCCGTCTTCATCGACCTCAATTTCGACTCTGTCAATCACCATATTCTTATCGGCAGACTCAATAGCCTCGGTTTTCGGATGACTGCCTTGCCTGGTTCACCAATTACTTTGCAGACAGAGTTCAGTGTGTCAAATCGGAGGGCATGCTGTCCGGTCCTCTGGCAGTCTCTATGGGGTGCCACAGGGTTCAATTCTCGGGCCGACTCTTTTCTCTGTATATATCAATGATGTTGCTCTTGCTGCGGGCGATTCCCTGATCCACCTCTACGCAGACGACACCATTCTATATACTTTTGGCCCGTCATTGGACACTGTGCTATCTAACCTCCAAACGAGCTTCAATGCCATACAGCACTCCTTCCGTGGCCTCCAACTGCTCTTAAACGCGAGTAAAACCAAATGCATGCTTTTCAACCGATCGCTGCCTGCACCCGCATGCCCGACTAGCATCACCACCCTGGATGGTTCCGACCTTGAATATGTGGACATCTATAAGTACCTGGGTGTCTGGCTAGACTGCAAACTCTCCTTCCAGACTCACATCAAACATCTCCAATCGAAAATCAAATCAAGAGTCGGCTTTCTATTCCGCAACAAAGCCTCCTTCACTCACGCCGCCAAGCTTACCCTAGTAAAACTGACTATCCTACCGATCCTCGACTTCGGCGATGTCATCTACAAAATGGCTTCCAACACTCTACTCAGCAAGCTGGATGCAATCTATCACAGTGCCATCCGTTTTGTCACTAAAGCACCTTATACCACCCACCACTGCGACTTGTATGCTCTAGTCGGCTTGCCCTCACTACATATTCGTCGCCAGACCCACTGGCTCCAGGTCATCTACAAGTCCATGCTAGGTTAAGCTCCGCCTTATCTCAGTTCACTGGTCACGATGGCAACACCCATCTGTAGCACACGCTCCAGCAGGTGTATCTCACTGATCATCCCTAAAGCCAACACCTCATTTGGCCGCCTTTCGTTCCAGTACTCTGCTGCCTGTGACTGGAACGAACTGCAAAAATCGCTGAAGTTGGAGACTTTTATCTCCCTCACCAACTTCAAACATCAGCTATCCGAGCAGCTAACCGATCGCTGCAGCTGTACATAGTCTATTGGTAAATAGCCCACCCATTTTCACCTACCTCATCCCCATACTGTTTTTATACTGTTTTTTATTTATTTACTTTTCTGCTCTTTTGCACACCAATATCTCTACCTGTACATGACCATCTGATCATTTATCACTCCAGTGTTGATCTGCAAAATTGTATTATTCGCCTACCTCCTCATGCCTTTTGCACACATTGTATATAGACTGCCCATTTTTTTCTACTGTGTTTTTGACTTGCTAATTGTTTACTCCATGTGTAACTCTGTGTTGTCTGTTCACACTGCTATGCTTTATCTTGGCCAGGTCGCAGTTGCAAATGAGAACTTGTTCTCAACTAGCCTACCTGGTTAAATAAAGGTGAAATAAAAAATAAATAAAAATCCCTCTCTCCCTATCCCTCTCTCTGTATCCCTCTCTCTGTATCCCTCTCTCTGTATCCCTCTCTCTGTATCCCTCTATCCCTCTCTCCGTATCCCTCTCTCTGTATCCCTCTCTCTGTATCCCTCTCTCCCTATCCCTCTCTCTGTATCCCTCTCTCCCTATCCCTCTCTCTTTTCATCTCTCCCTCTCCCTCTCTCTTTCCCTCTCTATCTCTCTCTCCCTCTCTCTTTCCATCTCTCCCTCTCCTTCTCTCTTTCCATCTCTCCCTATCCCTCTCTCTTTCCATATCTCCCACTCTTTCCCTCTCTCTCTCCCTATCCCTCTCTCTTTCCCTCTCTCTCTCTCTCCCTATCCCTCTCTCTTTCCCTCTCTCTCTTCCTATCCCTCTCTCTTTCCCTCTCTCTTTCTTTCCATCTCTCCCTATCCCTCTCTCTTTCCATCTCTCCCTAGCCCTCTCTCATATCCGTCTAAAGCAGAGCAGTGGTCTATGGCACTGTATCATAGAGGTATTACTACAGCCCCGGGTTGGCCCAGCGTCGTCCGGGTAAGGGGAGGGCCGGTGGGGCTTTACTTCGCTCATCGTGCCCTAGCGAATCCTTATGACAGGATGGGCGCCTGCAGGCTGACCCCGGTCACCAGTTTAACTGTGTTTCCTCCCAACACATTGGTGCTTCCAGGTTAAGCTGGCGGGTGTTAAGGAGCGAGGTTAGGCGGGTCATGTTTCGGGGAGGACACATGACTCCACCTTCACCTCTCCCGAGCCCGATGGGGAGTTACAGTGATGAGACAAGATCGAAAATCGAGAGAGACACCCCTCCTACTCACACAGTCCCACACAACACATTCAAGCAGAGAGAGAAAGAGTTGTGATGCCTGTCATCCACACTAACACAGACTGATGAATCCAGTATGTGTTTGGGCATGGTGCCCGTTCACGACAATAAGTGCCAGTTTATAGTCTACTCTCTGTAGTGAGTGTCTCCTGTGTCTCCTATAACCCAGACCTATGGGCTCCATCAGACAGTCCGATAGCAGCAATACATCAACACAGAGTCAGGTAAAACCAATGTACCACATAGACCAGGGTAGTATCAGTACTGAGAGGAGGAGGCTTGATTACCCAACCTGGTACGGTAATTGGGTCCTGAGATCCTCAAAAGGTTCTACAGCTTCAACATCGAGAGCATCCTGACTGGTTGCATCACTGCCTGGTACGGCAATTGCTTGGCCACTTATATGCATAGTCACTTTACCTATACATTCATGTAAATACTACCTCAATTTGGCCGACCAACCAGTGCTCCCGCACATTGGTTAACCGGGCTATCTGCATTGTGTCCCACACACCACCCACCAACCCCTCTTTTACGCTACTGCTACTCTCTGTTCATCATATATGCATAGTCACTTGAACCATATCTACATGTACATACTACCTCAATCAGCCTGACTAACCGGTGTCTGTATGTAGCCGCTCTACTGTATATAGCCTCTCTACTGTATGTAGCCTCGCTACATTTATAGCCTCACTACTGTATGTAGCCTCACTACTGTATATAGCCTCTCTACTGTATATAGCCTCTCCACTGTATGTAGCCTCACTACATTTATAGCCTCACTACTGTATATAGCCTGTCTACTGTATGTAGCCTCGCTACATTTATAGCCTCACTACTGTATGTAGCCTCACTACAGTATATAGCCTCACTACTGTATGTAGCCTCTCTACATTTATAGCCTCTCTACTGTATATAGCCTCGCTACATTTATAGCCTCACTACTGTATGTAGCCTCACTACTGTATATAGCCTCTCTACTGTATATAGCCTCTCTACTGTATATAGCCTCTCTACTGTATATAGCCTCTCTACTGTATATAGCCTCACTACTGTATATAGCCTCTTTACTGTATATAGCCTCTTTACTGTATATAGCCTCTCTACTGTATATAGCCTCTCTACTGTATGTAGCCTCACTACATTTATAGCCTCACTACTGTATATAGCCTGTCTACTGTATGTAGCCTCACTACTGTATATAGCCTCTCTACTGTATATAGCCTCTCTACTGTATATAGCCTCACTACTGTATATAGCCTCTCTACTGTATATAGCCTCACTACTGTATATAGCCTCTCTACTGTATATAGCCTCTCTACTGTATATAGCCTCACTACTGTATATAGCCTCTCTACTGTATATAGCCTCACTACTGTATATAGCCTCTCTACTGTATATAGCCTCTCTACTGTATATAGCCTCACTACTGTATATAGCCTCTCTACTGTATATAGCCTCACTACTGTATATAGCCTCTCTACTGTATATAGCCTCTCTACTGTATATAGCCTCACTACTGTATATAGCCTCTCTACTGTATATAGCCTCGCTACATTTATAGCCTCACTACTGTATGTAGCCTCACTACTGTATATAGCCTCTCTACTGTATATAGCCTCTCTACTGTATATAGCCTCTCTACTGTATATAGCCTCTCAACTGTATATAGCCTCACTACATTTATAGCCTCACTACTGTATATAGCCTCTCTACTGTATATAGCCTCTCTACTATATATAGCCTCTCTACTGTATATAGCCTCACTACATTTATAGCCTCACTACTGTATATAGCCTCTCTACTGTATATAGCCTCTCTACTGTATATAGCCTGTCTACTGTATGTAGCCTCGCAACATTTATAGCCTCACTACTGTATATAGCCTGTCTACTGTATGTAGCCTCGCTACATTTATAGCCTCACTACTGTATGTAGCCTCACTACTGTATATAGCCTCTCTACTGTATATAGCCTCTCTACTGTATATAGCCTCTCTACTGTATATAGCCTCTCTACTGTATGTAGCCTCGCAACATTTATAGCCTCCCTACTGTATACAGCCTGACTTTTTACTGTTGTTTTATTTCTTTACTTATCTATTGTTCACCTAATACCTTTTTTGCACTATTGGTTAGAGCCTGTAAGTAAACATTTCACTGTAAGGTTTACACCTGTTGTATTCGGTGCACGTGACATATATACTTTGATTTGTCATCAGTACTGAGAGAAGGAGGGTTGATTACCTAACCTGAAACCTGTACTGAGAGGAGGAGGAAGGTTGATTACCTAACCTGACATCTGTACTGAGAGGAGAAGGAGGGTTGATTACCTAACCTGACATCTATACTGAGAGGAGGAGGGTTGATTACCTAACCTGACATCTATACTGAGAGGAGGAGGAGGGTTGATTACCTAACCTGACATCTATACTGAGAGGAGGAGGGTTGATTACCTAACCTGACATCTATACTGAGAGGAGAAGGAGGGTTGATTACCTAACCTGACATCTATACTGAGAGGAGGAGGGTTGATTACCTAACCTGACATCTATACTGAGAGGAGGAGGAGGGTTGATTACCTAACCTGACATCTATACTGAGAGGAGGAGGAGGGTTGATTACCTAACCTGACATCTATACTGAGAGGAGGAGGGTTGATTACCTAACCTGACATCTGTACTGAGAGGAGGGGGGTTGATTACCTAACCTGACATCTATACTGAGAGGAGGGGGGTTGATTACCTAACCTGTCATCTGTACTGAGAGGAGGAGGGTTGATTACCTAACCTGACATCTATACTGAGAGGAGGGGGGTTGATTACCTAACCTGACATCTATACTGAGAGGAGGGGGGTTGATTACCTAACCTGACATCTATACTGAGAGGAGGGGGGTTGATTACCTAACCTGACATCTGTACTGAGAGGAGGGGGGTTGATTACCTGACATCTATACTGAGAGGAGGGGGGTTGATTACCTGACATCTGTACTGAGAGGAGGAGGGTTGATTACCTAACCTGACATCTATACTGAGAGGAGGAGGGTTGATTACCTAACCTGACATCTATACTGAGAGGAGGGGGGTTGATTACCTAACCTGACATCTATACTGAGAGGAGGGGGGTTGATTACCTAACCTGACATCTATACTGAGAGAAGGAGGGTTGATTACCTAACCTGACATCTATACTGAGAGGAGGAAGGTTGATTACCTAACCTGACATCTATACTGAGAGGAGGAAGGTTGATTACCTAACCTGACATCTATACTGAGAGGAGGAAGGTTGATTACCTAACCTGACATCTATACTGAGAGGAGGAGGAGGGTTGATTACCTAACCTGACATCTATACTGAGAGGAGGAGGAGGGTTGATTACCTAACCTGACATCTATACTGAGAGGAGGAGGGTTGATTACCTAACCTGACATCTATACTGAGAGGAGGGGGGTTGATTACCTAACCTGACATCTATACTGCGAGGAGGAGGGTTGATTACCTAACCTGACATCTATACTGAGAGGAGGAGGGTTGATTACCTAACCTGACATCTATACTGAGAGGAGGAGGAGGGTTGATTACCTAACCTGACATCTATACTGAGAGGAGGAGGAGGGTTGATTACCTAACCTGACATCTATACTGAGAGGAGGGGGGTTGATTACCTAACCTGACATCTATACTGAGAGGAGGAGGGTTGATTACCTAACCTGACATCTATACTGAGAGGAGGAGGGTTGATTACCTAACCTGACATCTATACTGAGAGGAGGAGGAGGGTTGATTACCTAACCTGACATCTGTACTGAGAGGAGGAGGGTTGATTACCTAACCTGACATCTGCTTCTCTGAGACCAGGCTCAAATCCCCATCATTCGCGTGAAGAAAAGATGGAAATACAGGGGGCAGAGATCGGGGTGCCTTGTGAGAATTCTTTGGCGAGGGGGTCCCGCCTTTACCATCCATTCTATTGGCCAACGTGCAATCCATGGAGAATAAACTGGATGATTTCTGTTTGAGATTATCCTACCAACGGGACATTAAACACTGTAATATCTTATGTCACCGAGTCGTGTCTGAACGACGACACGTATAATATAGAGCTGGCTGGGTTTTCCGTGCATCGGTTTATTTGTCAATAACAGCTGGTGTGCGATGTCTAATGTTAAAGAAGTCTTGAGGTATTGCTCACCTGAGGTAGAGTATCTCATGATAAACTGTAGACCACACTATCTACTAGAGGTCGACCGATTAATCTGAATGGCCGATTAATTAGGGCCGATTTCAAGTTTTCATAACAATTGGAAAACGGTATTTTTGGGCGCCGATTTGCAGATAAAAAATAAAAAATGTGAATGTTATTTAACTAGGCAAGTCAGTCAAGAACACATTCTTAGTTTCAATGACGGCCTAAGAACAGTGGGTTAACTGCCTCGTTCAGGGGCAGAACGACAGATTTTCACCTTATCAGCTTGGGGGATCCAATCTTTGGTCTTGGCCATAGTGGAGTTTGGAGTGTGACTGTTTGAGTTTGTGGACAGGGGTCTTTTATACTGATAACAAGTTCAAACAGGTGCCATTAATACAGGTAATGAGTGGAGGACAGAGGAGCCTCTTAAAGAAGAAGTTACAGGTCTGTGAGAGACAAAAATCTTGCTTGTTAGTAGGTGACCAAATACTTATTTTCCACCATAATTTGCAAATAAATTCATAAAAAATCCTACAATGTGATTTTTGGGATTTTTTTCTCTCATTTTGTCTGTCATAGTTGGAGTATACCTATGATGAAAATTACAGGCCTCTCTCATCTTTTTAAGTGGGAGAACTTGCACAATTGGTGGCTGATTAAATACTTTTTTTGCCCCACTGTATATCTCCATCACTCCAGTTTACCAGCACATGTAAAAAAAAATATGGACCTGAATCTGACCCTGTATATTGTATGTTCTTCATGGTTTTTAATGGGCGGTTCCTTTACTATTCCCAGTAGAACATTCTGTTAATGCCAGCTCCATTCTATTCTCCTCTGCTGTGTTCTAGTCTGTCAGCTCTAATAATAGCCAGGGTTTACAGGTGGGCCTCGGTCATGAATAGCTACAGTTCTGTTATTTTAGCCAGCTTCCTGTACAGTACTGTTTTCTGTAGAGAGACGCCCCTAGCCCTTTACACTGTTAAACTATGTTGGCCTGAGTTGAGCTGTACACCGCATGTTATCAAAGAACACAAAGAGAAGACAAGGGATGAACATGGACAAGGGCAGCGAACATGGAATCCTCTGTCTGTGAAAACTGCTTTGCCTCAGCTGATATGATAGACTACTTTATAGTCTACTTAGAAATTATACGATGCACTTGATAAAAGCTCTTTGAACCCTTTGTCTCTGTCTCTGTCTCTCACCATTCACTCTCCCTCACCCCTCTCCCTCTCTCTCACACCATTCTCTCTCCCTCACCCCTCTCCTTCTCTTTCTCTCCCTCCCTCACCCAGGGGGGACAGGTGGATGGAGGACAGGAGCACAGTTGAGGGACACAGGTGGGAAGATGCACAACAAAGATACGGGGGATCAAGAGAAAGGGAGTCAGGGTTGAAGGGTAACAGGACAGTTAAGGGGGACAGGTGGAGGGAAAATGGGGGGCAGAGGACAGGTGAAGGGGTACTGTAGAGGGGGTACACAGAGAGATACGAAACAGGGGGACAGGGGACAGACACATTGGGTATCAGAAGTATTCACCCCCTTGGATTTCTTCACATTTTATTGTGTTACAATAATTGTCATTTATTGTCAATTTATACAAAATACACTGCAATGTCAAAGTGGAAGAAAAATTATATATTTTTTTTTAAAGATTCATGAAAAATAAATCACCAATATACCTTAATTAGAATCACCTTTGGCAGCGTTTCCAGCTGTGATTCTTCTTGAGAACATCTCCAAGAGCTTTGCACACCTGGACAGTGAAATATTTGCCAATTCTTCTTTTCAAAATTCGTCAAGCTCTGTCAAGGCATTGGAGATGGGGATCATAGCTAAACAGCAATGTTCAAGTCTTTCCATAGATTGTTAAGCAGATTTAAGTTGAAACTGTAATTTGGCCATTCAGGAACATTCACTGTTTTCTTGGTAAGCAACTCCAGTGTAGATTTGGCCTTGACGTTGTAGGTTATTGTCCTGCTGAAAGGGGAATTCATCTCCCAGCGTCTGGTGTAAAGCAGACTGAACCAGGATTTCCTCTTGGATTTTGCCTGTGCTTAAATCAATCTTGTTTATTTTTGTCCTGAAAAACCCCCCCAGTCTTTGTCGATGACAAGCATACCCATACCATGACGCAGCCATCACCATGCCTGAAAATAAGGCAGTTACTCAGTGATGTGTTGGATTTGCCCCAAACAGAAGGCGTTGCATTTAGGCCAAAAAGTGTGTTCCTTTGCCGTGTTTTTTTGCAGTATTATTTTAGTGCCTCGTTGCATACTGGATGTTTTGGGGTATTTTTATTTTGTAAATTTGTATTCTTCTATTACTCCGTCAATGCATCGGAAAATATTCAGACATTTTGTTACAGCCTTACTCACTTAAAATTACTTACTTAAAATCTATATTTTTTAAAACATTTCTCTCATCACTCTACACACAATAATCCATAATGACAAAACAAAAACAGGCTTCTATACATTTTTGCACATTTATAAAAAAGATCAAACTGAAATATTTTAATTACATAATAATTCAGACCCTTTATTCAGTACTTTGTTGAAGCAGCTTTGACAGTGATTATAGCCTTGAGTCTTCTTGGGTATGACAATACAAGATGTTCTCCCATTGTTCTCTGCAGATCCTCTCAAACTCTGTCAGGTTGGATGGGGAGTGTCACTGCTCAACTATTTTCAGGTGTCTCTGAAGATGTTTGATCAGGTTCAAGTCCGGGCTTTGGCTGGGCCATTCAAGGACATTCAGAAACTTGTCCCAAAGCCATTCCTGCGTTGTCTTGTCTGTGTGCTTAGGGCCGTTGTCCTGTTGGAAGGGTAACCTTCGCCAAAGTCTGAGGTCCTGAGTGCTCTGGAGCAGGTTTTCATCAAGGATCATTGCTCCATACTTTACTTTGATCTTGGTTTCATCAGACCAGAACATTTTGTTTTTTATGGTCTGAGAGTCCTTTAGGTGCCTTTTGGCAAACTCCAAGTTTATATTTTATTATTTCTCCTTTATTTAACCAGGTAGGCCAATTGAGAACAAGTTCTCATTTACAACTGTGACCTGGCCAAGATAAAGCAGAGCAGTGCAACACAAACAACACAGAGTTACACATGGAATAAACAAACGTACAGTCAATAACACAATAGAGAAAAAGAAAGTCTATAAACAGTGTGAGCAAATGGCGTGAGGAGGTAGGCAATAAATAGACCATAGTAGAGAAGTAATTACAATTTAGCATTGTCATGACGTTGGCCTGGGGGTATGTTTATGACAGTCATAAATACCTCTTCCCCCCTTTTTCCTCTCTCTACACTACTGATGTGACATTTGAAAATCCATTGGTTAACATAGAGATTCTGGGAACATCAGAAGGTGGGGGGAAATTAACTATATTCTGGTAATCCGACCCATCGAACATATGCGGTGGTACTTAATGAATATGATGTCAGTTCGAGACATTCTCATCAATGATAGGATGACATAAACTCTACAGTGGAAAGTCTGCACATTGTAGTTATCGGATTCACATGGAATTGTTGTTCAATTTAAATGTTTGAATATAAAATTATCGGTGAAGAGATTAAACGTAATGTTAGCTTCCAAATGAGAGATTTGGGTTTTTAGGGCTCTGCTCAATCAGTGGCCCGCCCCTGTGAAGAGACATGGGTTATAAAACTTTTCAGACACACCCTTCTCCCTCCACTATATAAAGCCTTGATGAAAATGTAACCTCGTGTTCCAAGTACGTGAAGTCTGCAGCCTCTGCGCTAAAAGGACTAACATGTCAACTACAGAACTAAGCCAACCTCGGCGTGAGCTTTGGTTGCGAATGGTATAAACTTTGAACTCTTATTCACTACAGAAGTGATACCTCCTAGCCGTTCAGTTAGCAGCAGCTGCAAACGTGGGCTAGGAAAAACAAACAGAGTATACCGTCTACCACACAACGACTTTACTACAACGTATCCACTTTACCCACCAGAGACATTATTCAAAGGACAAAGGACTCTGTTGGGCAACATGGCCTTCCATCTACCACCAACCTACCGAAGCGCAGCTCAGAGTAAATCTTTATTGCATTTTCCTTTTCCAAATGGGCGGTAATTTAGAATGCATAAGATACTGTATTTACGATAGCACAGATTCTCCCTTTGTTCTTCAGTCTTCCCGCTCTTTCACTCAAACCCAGCCCCTTTTTCTTTGTGTAACCAGCTGTCATATCTGTTCCGTCCGCTCGGGACGTTTTCCTTCATGATATAATTTGTAATCAAGGTATGATTCAATATATATATGTATATGTAATTCTGTGTGATTAGTTAGGTATTTACTAAATAAATCATTAAAACCAATTTTGTATTGCTGATTCAACTTGTTAGCCAGGGTTTGTGAAGGTAACCAAGAATTTACAACTTTCAGATGATGAGAATTAAGGTGACGATTAATATTGACTGCTATTGACGTAAAATATTACTAGGTCTTTAAGAGTTTATTCGAAAGATAACAGCTCTATAAATATTATTTTGTGGTGCCCCGACTCTCTAGTTAATTACATTTACATGATTAGCTCAATCAGGTAATATTAATTACGGAGAAAGGATTTTATAGAATAGCATGTCATATCACTTAATCCGCCAAAGATACGACAGCATGTTAACACTGGAGTGATAAATGAGCAGATGATGATGTGCAAGTAAAGATACTGGTGTGCAAAAGAGCAAAAAAGTAAATAAAAACAATATGGGGATGAGGTAGGTAGATTGGATGGGCTTTTTACAGATGGACTATGTACAGCTGCAGCGATCGGTTAGCTGCTCAGATAGCTGATGTTTAAAGTTAGTGAGGGAAATATAAGTCCCCAGCTTCAGCGATTTTTGCAATTCGTTCTAGTCACTGGCAGCAGAGAACTGGAAGGAAAGGCGGGGATGGAGATGACCAGTGAGATATACCTGCTGGAGCGCGTGTACGTGTGGGTGTTGTTATCGTGACCAGTGAGCTGAGATAAGATGGAGCTTCACCTAGCATTGACTTTTTGATGACCTGGGGGTGGGTCTGGCGATGAATATGTAGCGAGGGCCAGCCGACTAGAGCATACAGGTCGCAGTGGTGGGTGGTATAAGGTGCTTTAGTGACAAAACGGATGGCACTGTGATAAAAGTGGCACAGTTTGCTGAGTAGAGTATTGGAAGCTATTTTGTAGATGACATCTCCGAAGTCGAGGATCGGTAGGTTAGTCAGGTTTACTAGGGTAAGTTTGGCGGCGCGAGTGAAGGAGGCTTTGATGCGAAATAGGAAGCCGATTCTAGATTTGATTTTGGATTGGAGATGGGCCGTCATGTGCCTTTTACTGAAGAGTGGCTTCTGTCTGGCCACTCTACCATAAAGGCCTAAATGGTGGAGTACTGCAGAGATGATTGTTCTTCTGGAAGGTTCTTCCATCTCCACAGAGGAACTCGGGAGCTCTGTCAGAGCGACCATTGGGTTCTTGGTCACCTCCCTGACCAAGGCCCTTCTCTCCCGATTGCTCAATTTGGCCAGGCGGCCAGCTCGAGGAAGAGTCTTGGTGGTTCTAAATGTCTTCCATTTAAGAATGATGGAGGCCACTGTGTTCTTGGGGACCTTCAATGCTGCAGAAATGTGTTGGTACCCTTCCTCAGATCTGTGTCTAGACACAATCCTGTCTCGGAGCTCTAAGGACAATTCCTTCGACCTCATGGCTTGGTTTTTGCTCTGACATGCACTGTCAACTGTGGGACCTTATATAGACAGGTCTGTGCCTTTCCACATAATGTCCAAGCAATTTAATTTACCACAGGTGGACTCCAATCAACTTGTAGAAACATCTCAAGGACGATCATTCGGAAACTGGAGGCACCTGAGCTCAATTTTGTGTCTCATAGCAAAAGGGTCTGAATACTTATGTAAAGAAGGTATTTCTTATTTTTATTTGTAATAAATTTGCTTAAATTAAAAAATATATATATATGTTTTCGCTTTGTCATTATGGGGTATTGTGTGTAGATTGATGAGGACATGTTATTTATTTATAAGGCTGTAATAAGTAAAAGTCAAGAGGTCTGAATACTTTCCAAATTCACTGTTCTGGAGTCACTTTGATGTTGTCGGTCCAGCCTCAGTTTTCACTGACATTGAAACGGAAGGTTCAGATAGAAGGATGGAGCTCAGAAGGATTGTTCTGTCACCACAACCTTTTCACTTAGGGGTTTCTCTGCTCTCCCCTTTTAGAACGTTATGTTTTCACTGACATATTATCAGAACTGCGTTATAGTGTTATATTCTGTGCTGTTCCAGACTGACTCCACTCATCCACTCGTTCCAGACTGACTCCACTCATCCACTCGTTCCAGACTGACTCCACTCATCCACTCGTTCCAGACTGACTCCACTCATCCACTCGTTCCAGACTGACTCCACTCATCCACTCGTTCCAGACTGACTCCACTCATCCACTCGTTCCAGACTGACTCCACTCATCCACTCGTTCCAGACTGACTCCACTCATCCACTCGTTCCAGACTGACTCCACTCATCCACTCGTTCCAGACTGACTCCACTCATCCACTCGTTCCAGACTGACTCCACTCATCCACTCGTTCCAGACTGACTCCACTCATCCACTCGTTCCAGACTGACTCCACTCATCCACTCGTTCCAGACTGACTCCACTCATCCACTCGTTCCAGACTGACTCCACTCATCCACTCGTTCCAGACTGACTCCACTCATCCACTCGTTCCAGACTGACTCCACTCATCCACTCGTTCCAGACTGACTCCACTCATCCACTCGTTCCAGACTGACTCCACTCATCCACTCGTTCCAGACTGACTCCACTCATCCACTCGTTCCAGACTGACTCCACTCATCCACTCGTTCCAGACTGACTCCACTCATCCACTCGTTCCAGACTGACTCCACTCATCCACTCGTTCCAGACTGACTCCACTCATCCACTCGTTCCAGACTGACTCCACTCATCCACTCGTTCCAGACTGACTCATCCACTCATCCACTCCACTCGTTCCAGACTGACTCCACTCATCCACTCGTTCCAGACTGACTCCACTCATCCACTCGTTCCAGACTGACTCCACTCATCCACTCGTTCCAGACTGACTCCACTCATCCACTCGTTCCAGACTGACTCCACTCATCCACTCGTTCCAGACTGACTCCACTCATCCACTCGTTCCAGACTGACTCCACTCATCCACTCGTTCCAGACTGACTCCACTCATCCACTCGTTCCAGACTGACTCCACTCATCCACTCGTTCCAAACTGACTCCACTCATCCACTCGTTCCAGACTGACTCCACTCATCCACTCGTTCCAGACTGACTCCACTCATCCCAGACTGACTCCAC
>NC_060190.1:71037789-71045289 GCF_021184085.1 Oncorhynchus gorbuscha | reverse complement strand
TGAGGAAAAGCAAAGCTAAACATATGTGTTTTAAGAACTCTTTTAAATATGTCCACAGTTTCATCCCCCCTCGGGTTCCCTGGCAGGGTATTCCAGAGGCTGGGGGCATAGTAACTAAAGGCTGGGGGCATAGTAACTAAAGGCTGGGGGCATAGTAACTAAAGGCTGGGGGTATAGTAACTAAAGGCTGGGGGCATAGTAACTAAAGGCTGGGGGCATAGTAACTAAAGGCTGGGGGCATAGTAACTAAAAGCTGGGGGCATAGTAACTAAAGGCTGGGGGCATAGTAACTAAAGGCTGGGGGCATAGTAACTAAAGGCTGGGGGCATAGTAACTAAAGGCTGGGGGCATAGTAACTAAAGGCTGGGGGCATAGTAACTAAAAGCTGGGGGCATAGTAACTAAAGGCTGGGGGCATAGTAACTAAAGGCTGGGGGCATAGTAACTAAAGGCTGGGGGCATAGTAACTAAAAGCTGGGGGCATAGTAACTAAAGGCTGGGGGCATAGTAACTAAAGGCTGGGGGTATAGTAACTAAAATAATGCCTCTCCATGCCTCTTGGTCCTCCACAGGTTCTCTGGCAGGGTATTCCAGAGGCTGAGGGCATAGTAACTAGAATAATGCCTCCCCATGCCTCTTGGTCCTCCTCAGGTTCTCTGGCAGGGTATTCCAGAGGCTGAGGGCATAGTAACTAGAATAATGCCTCCCCATGCCTCTTGGTCCTCCTCAGGTTCTCTGGCAGGGTATTCTAGAGGCTGGGGGTATAGTAACTAAAATAATGCCTCTCCATGTCTCTTGGTCCTCCTCACGTTCTCTGGCAGGGTATTCCAGAGGCTGGGGGTATAGTAACTAAAAGAATGCCTCTCCATGTCTCTTGGTCCTCCTCAGGATCCCTGACAGGCTGTTCCAGAGGCTGGGGGTATAGTAACTAAAATAATGCCTCTCCATGTATCTTGGTCCTCCTCGGGTTCTCTGACAGGCTCTTCCAGAGGCTGGGGGTATAATAACTAAAATAATGCCTCTTGGTCCTAGACTTTGGGATGGTTAAAAGTTTAGAAGAAACATTTATTGGGCCTTACTGCTATTAGCCCATACAAACATAGTGAATTACAGATTCACTACATGGAACAGATAAGTCCCCCCCCCAAAAAAAAAACATCTAAAGGAAGTTTGTTCTGAAGTTTCTATCCTACATGAGATATACGAAAGACTAAGAAACATCTGTTATTATTATTTTACACATATTTAACCCCTTATTGTTGGCACTAAACAGTCTCCATATACAGTACACAGTCTCCATATACAGTACACAGTCTCCATATACAGTACACAGTCTCCATATACAGTACACAGTCTCCATATACACTAAACAGTCTCCATATACACTAAACAGTCTCCATATACAGTACACAGTCTCCATATACACTAAACAGTCTCCATATACAGTACACAGTCTCCATATACAGTACACAGTCTCCATATACAGTACACAGTCTCCATATACAGTACACAGTCTCCATATACAGTACACAGTCTCCATATACACTAAACAGTCTCCATATACAGTACACAGTCTCCATATACAGTACACAGTCTCCATATACAGTACACAGTCTCCATATACAGTACACAGTCTCCATATACAGTACACAGTCTCCATATACACTAAACAGTCTCCATATACAGTACACAGTCTCCATATACAGTACACAGTCTCCATATACACTAAACAGTCTCCATATACAGTACACAGTCTCCATATACATTACACAGTCTCCATATACAGTACACAGTCTCCATATACAGTACACAGTCTCCATATACAGTACACAGTCTCCATATACAGTACACAGTCTCCATATACACTAAACAGTCTCCATATACAGTACACAGTCTCCATATACATTACACAGTCTCCATATACAGTACACAGTCTCCATATACATTACACAGTCTCCATATACAGTTCACAGTCTCCATATACAGTACACAGTCTCCATATACAGTACACAGTCTCCATATACAGTACACAGTCTCCATATACAGTACACAGTCTCCATATACAGTACACAGTCTCCATATACAGTACACAGTCTCCATATACAGTACACAGTCTCCATATACATTACACAGTCTCCATATACAGTACACAGTCTCCATATACAGTACACAGTCTCCATATACACTAAACAGTCTCCATATACAGTACACAGTCTCCATATACAGTACACAGTCTCCATATACAGTACACAGTCTCCATATACAGTACACAGTCTCCATATACAGTACACAGTCTCCATATACATTACACAGTCTCCATATACAGTTCACAGTCTCCATATACAGTACACAGTCTCCATATACAGTACACAGTCTCCATATACAGTACACAGTCTCCATATACATTACACAGTCTCCATATACAGTACACAGTCTCCATATACGTTTACATTTAAGTCATTTAGCAGACACTCTTATCCAGAGCGACTTACAAATTGGTGCATTCACCTTATGACATCCATATACAGTACACAGTCTCCATATACAGTACACAGTCTCCATATACAGTACACAGTCTCCATATACAGTACACAGTCTCCATATACAGTACACCTCCATACATGTTTTCAACTGGTACCGGGGGACCTTCAGACGAGACTTGTGAGGCCTGTGGGCGTCCTAGAGCAGAACAATGTACGTGTTCATGAGAGTCTAACCTTTCTACAGAGGGGTCATGTTAGTGTGTAGCCCAAACAGTTCGGACGCTACAGGCAGAAGGTCTGCAGATCGGCTGTTCCCACTTTAGACGAGTCCCAAGGCGCTCGGCGTAGAGCAAAAAGGAGAACACCATCGTGTTCGCGAGAGTCTCATCTTTCCATAGAGGGGTCATAGGTCATAGGTCATAATAGTTTGTAGGCCAAATCCTTCAGGACGCTACAGATGATTTTGTGAGAAGACTGATCGTCGAGATGTCTCATGGTCTGACAAACATCTCTCTAGCTCTGTCACCTGTCACCTGTCACCTGTCACCTGTCACCTGTCACCTGTCACCTGTCACCTGTCACAGCAGATGTGGAGGTGTGACACAGGCGGATGCTGTGGATATCTCTAGCTTAAACTGACAGATCTTTATGGGGACGTCTTTATTATGCTAATTAGATTTCAACCGGGGGCAAGGACATCAACCTGATGGGGTTTATAAACGGGTTAACTTTCACAAGGCCACAGGGCCAGACGGACACCTCCCTCTGCAACTGGATCCTGGTCTTCCTGAAGAGTCATCCTCGGGTGGTGAAGGTAGGGAACAACACATCCGCCAGGTTGACCCTCAGGGGTGCGTGCTTAGTCCCCTCCTGTACTCCCTATTCATCCGCGACTGCGTGCCGAGCACAACTCCAACACCATCATTAAGTCGCTAACAACGCAAAAGTAATTGGTCGGATCATCAGCAACGATGACACAGCCTATAGGGAGGAGGTCAGAGACCTGGCAGTGTGGTCAGAGACCTCCCTCAAAATCAGCAAGACAAAGGATCTGCTCATGGACTACATCAAACGGAGGGCCGCGCACGCTCCCAACCACATCACTAAGGAATTATCATGGTTCTCACACACAAACACAGTCATGAAGAGGGCACGAGAACACCTCTTCCCCCTCAGCAGGCTGAAAAGATTCGTCATGGGCCCTCAGATCCTCAAAAAGTTCTACAGCTGCACCATTGAGAGCATCTTGACTGGCAGCATCACCGCCTGGTATGGAAACTGCTTGGCATCCGACCACAAGGTTGCTATAGTTTGGCATCCGACCGCAAGGTTGCTATAGTGTGTACGGCCCAGTACATCACTGCGGCCAAGCTTCCTGACCTCCAGGACCTTTACACTAGGCGGTGTCAGAGGAAGGCCCTAAAAAGACTCCGGCCACCCTAGTCATCTCTCTGCTACCGCACGGCAAGTGGTACCGGTGCATCAAGTCTGGAACCAACAGGACCCTGAACAGCTTCTACCCTCAAGCCATAAAACCGCTAAATAGTTAGTGAAACAGATAACCCGGACTCTTTTGACTCACATTCGCTGCTGTTATTGTTTATTGTCTGTCCTGTTGCCTAGTCACTTTATTCCTACCTATATGTACATATCTACCTCAATTACCTCGTACCCCTGCACATCAACTCAGTACTGGTACCCTGTGTATATAGCAAGTTATTACCTCGTACCCCTGCACATCAACTCAGTACTGGTACCCTGTGTATATAGCCAAGTTATTACCTCGTACCCCTGCACATCAACTCAGTACTGGTACCCTGTGTATATAGCCAAGTTATTACCTCGTACCCCTGCACATCAACTCAGTACTGGTACCCTGTGTATATAGCCAAGTTATTACCTCGTACCCCTGCACATCTACTCAGTACTGGTACCCTGTGTATATAGCCAAGTTATTACCTCGTACCCCTGCACATCAACTCAGTACTGGTACCCTGTGTATATAGCCAAGTTATTACCTCGTACCCCTGCACATCAACTCAGTACTGGTACCCTGTGTATATAGCCAAGTTATTACCTCGTACCCCTGCACATCTACTCAGTACTGGTACCCTGTGTATATAGCCAAGTTATTACCTCGTACCCCTGCACATCTACTCAGTACTGGTACCCTGTGTATATAGCCAAGTTATTACCTCGTACCCCTGCACATCAACTCAGTACTGGTACCCTGTGTATATAGCCAAGTTATTACCTCGTACCCCGATCTACAAACTTAACCCCCTGTCCATATCATCTTATTCAATAGGATCTCAAAGGCTAAACTTATTCTAGGTCAGAACTCTCTACTCTGAGATGACATATGACCTTGTTTCCCAGGTCTTCATGTTTTGACATGGAGACCAGAAACCAGCAGATAAACTCCTGAGAACCAGAGTAGTCTACTGTTCCATAGACTAGAGTAGTCCATCCCTGATCTACTGTTCTATAGACTAGATTAGTCCATCCCTGATCTACCGATCTACAGACTAGAGTAGTCCATCCCTGATTTACTGATCTATAGACTACAGTAGTCCATCCCTGATCTACTGTTCCATAGACTAGAGTAGTCCATCCCTGATCTACTGATCTACAGACTAGAGTAGTCCATCCCTGATCTACTAATCTATAGAGCCAAAAAGCAACATCATTCCACATCAGCAGAGCACGGATTCTGGGTCAAACTGCCTGCAACCCTCCTCTCCTCCCCCCAGTCTCATCTGTCTATTAGGTGGGAGGTGGGGGAGGGAGAGATGAGCATTTAATGAGCAATCATTTCACATGGCGGACTGACAGACAGGGAGACTGTCTGAGTCTAGGGCTGTGTCCTCATTTCACATGACAGACAGACAGACAGACAGACAGACAGACAGACAGACAGACAGACAGACAGACAGACAGACAGACAGACAGACAGACAGACAGACAGACAGACAGACAGACAGACAGACAGACAGACAGACAGACAGACAGACAGACAGACAGACAGACAGACAGACAGACAGACAGACAGACAGACAGACAGACAGACAGACAGACAGACAGACAGACAGACAGACAGACAGACAGACAGACAGACAGACAGACAGACAGACAGACAGACAGACAGACAGACAGACAGTCTACATTCTATGTGCGTTTTATTCACACTCTTACGTACGAACACACACTCCAGCCCTCTATGCCTTCAGTGAGTCTTCAGTGAAAATAATCATAGTTTTCTATGTGAGAACAGTACACCTAGACTCACGGAAGATTCACTGAAGAAATAGAGGGCTAGCGGGTGTGTCCGTACGTAAGAGTGTGTATAAAACGCACATAGAATGTAGACTGACAGAAGTTATATATTTTGAACCTTTATTTAACTAGGCAAGTCAGTTAAGAACAAATTCTTATTTACAATGACAGCCTACCGGGGAACAGCCTTGCTCACGGGCAGAAGGACAGATTTTTACCTTGTCAGCTCGGGGATTCAATCCAGCAACCTTTTGGTTACTGGCCCAACACTCCAACCACTAGGCTACCTGCTGCCCACTTACAGCAGGAGATAATACAAGGACATGCACATTTGTAGTGAATGGAAACACTGAACACATAAACAACACTGACCACATAACCAACACTGAACACATAACCAACACTGAACACATAAACAACACTGACCACATAAACAACACTGACCAACACACTGAACACATAACCAACACTGAACACATAAACAACACTGACCACATAAACAACACTGACCAACACACTGAACACATAACCAACACTGAACACATAAACAACACTGACCACATAAACAACACTGAACACATAAACAACACTGAACACATAAACAACACTGACCAACACACTGAACACATAAACAACACTGACCAACACACTGAACACATAACCAACACTGAACACATAAACAACACTGACCACATAAACAACACTGAACACATAAACAACACTGAACACATAAACAACACTGACCAACACACTGAACACATAAACAACACTGACCAACACAACACATAAACAACACTAAACAACACACTGACCAACACACTGAACACATAAACACTGAACACATAAACAACACTGACCACATAAACAACACTGAACACATAACCAACACTGAACACATAAACAACACTGACCAACACACTGAACACATAAACAACACTGACCAACACACTGAACACATAAACAACACTGACCACATAAACAACACTGACCAACACACTGAACACATAAACAACAACACTGAACACATAAACAACACTGACCACATAAACAAAACACTGAACACACTGAACACATAAACAACACTGAACACATAAACAACACTGACCAAAACACACTGAACACATAAACAACACTGACCAACACACTGAACACATAACCAACACTGAACACATAAACAACACTGACCACATAAACAACACTGAACACATAAACAACACTGAACACATAAACAACACTGACCAACACACTGAACACATAAACAACACTGACCAACACACTGAACACATAAACAACACTGACCAACACACTGAACACATAAACAACACTGACCACATAAACAACACTGAACACATAACCAACACTGAACACATAAACAACACTGACCAACACACTGAACACATAAACAACACTGACCAACACACTGAACACATAAACAACACTGAACACATAAACAACACTGACCAACACACTGAACACATAAACAACACTGGGGAGACAGAAATAGACACCACCAACAAGGCATGAAAAGATCATTATACACTCAGAGACCACCAACAAGGCATGAGAAGATACTTACACTCTCAGAGACCACCAACAAGGCATGAATAGATCATTACACACTCAGAGACCACCAACAGGGCATGAAAAGAGAATTACACACCCGGATACCACCAACAGGGCATGAAAAGATAATTACACACCCAGAGACCACCAACAAGGCATGAAAAGATCATTACACACTC
>NC_060190.1:70970289-71032789 GCF_021184085.1 Oncorhynchus gorbuscha | reverse complement strand
TCTCTCTCTCTCCTTTAAACACACACCTCTCTCTCTCTCTCTTTTAAACACACAGCGCTCTCTCTCTCTCTCTCTCTCTTTTAAACACACAGCGCTCTCTCTCTCTCTCTCTCTCTCTTTTAAACACACAGCGCTCTCTCTCTTTTAAACACACACCTCTCTCTCTCTCTCTCTCTTTTAAACACACAGCGCTCTCTCCTCCTCCAACTTCAATGTACTATTTCCTCTCCCTGTTGAACTCTCTATCCATTATCTCCTCTATTCTCCAAGTCTCTCTCTCCCCACCCCCATCCACTCTCTCCGCTCTCTCTGTCTTTTGAGATGGCAGACATAATGAGCTGTAGTTGAGCCAGTTAAACAAACCACCTCCCCCCCATACATTCTCTCTCTCTCCCTTTCACCTATTCATTCCCTCTCTTCCAAGTCAGAGGAACCAGACCACACAGTGATGTTATTAACTACCTGCAGTGCTTTGTGCTGAGCTAGCAGTCCACAGAAAATGTTGTCCTGTCCTGAAGGACTGCCCCACCATGCTATACAGCTGGACGAAACCCAATACTCACAACAGGACACATCAATAGGTCATAAACATTTACAGAGCCTCTCTACAATAGAAGGAAGCACTTCCCTTACTTCCTGATTAGTGCTTCTATAATTCTGAATACCTAGGAGTATTTATTTTGATCTAAGGGGGAAATCAGCGCCAAGTGATTTTAATTTTGTAAATGTGCTCCCAAGTATTCCCACGCATAATAGAGATACTTGATATTATACAAATGTAAGTAAAGGTTTCAAATGATTACGTTTTAGTCAAATGTTATATCTGTTTGGGCGATCAATTTACAGTCTACAAATGATTTGTAATTATGTTCCAGCCCCCCGAACCATCCGCTCAAGAAGAAAATCGTCCCCATGGTTGAATCTAGTTGAGGATCCCTTGTTCAAATGTTTTAAAAAACATTAGGACATTACCGTCAACAACAAATCCGTAACTGAAAAACAATGTTTTTTTCCACATTTAAATCACAGTGCAGTTCTCAAAACTACCACTAATAGGTCCTGATCATCATCATAAAGGGAACATTACATTTAAACAAATACCCAACACAACAATGTTGTAGATAAGCGTCTTTCAAATGATTTGCCACGGATATAAAGCGCTCTACTGCAGTCTACAGCAGCGAACAGCCTGCTCTGCCCTGAGTCAGTAGAGTATCGAGTCTACAGCAGCGAACAGCCTGCTCTGCCCTGAGTCAGTAGAGTATCGAGTCTACAGCAGAGAACAGCCTGCTCTTCCCTGAGTCAGTAGAGTATCGAGTCTACAGCAGCGAACAGCCTGCTTTGCCCTGAGTCAGTAGAGTATTGAGTCTACAGCAGCGAACAGCCTGCTCTGCCCTGAGTCAGTAGAGTATCGAGTCTACAGCAGCGAACAGCCTGCTCTTCCCTGAGTCAGTAGAGTATCGAGTCTACAGCAGCGAACAGCCTGCTCTGCCCTGAGTCAGTAGAGTATCGAGTCTACTGCACCGAACAGCCTGCTCTGCCCTGAGTCAGTAGAGTATCGAGTCTACAGCAGCGAACAGCCTGCTCTGCCCTGAGTCAGTAGAGTATCGAGTCTACTGCAGCGAACAGCCTGCTCTGCCCTGAGTCAGTAGAGTATCGAGTCTACAGCAGCAAACAGCCTGCTCTTCCCTGAGTCAGTAGAGCATCGAGTCTACAGCAGCGAACAGCCTGCTCTTCCCTGAGTCAGTAGATTATCGAATCTACAGCAGCGAACAGCCTGCTCTGCCCTGAGTCAGTAGAGCATTGAGTCTACTGCAGAGAACAGCCTGCTCTGCCCTGAGTCAGTAGAGTATCGAGTCTACAGCAGCGAACAGCCTGCTCTGCTCTGCCCTGAGTCAGTAGAGTATCGAGTCTACAGCAGAGAACAGCCTGCTCTGCCCTGAGTCAGTAGAGTATCGAGTCTACTGCAGCAAACAGCCTGCTCTGCCCTGAGTCAGTAGAGTATCGAGTCTACAGCAGCAAACAGCCTGCTCTGCCCTGAGTCAGTAGAGTATCGAGTCTACTGCAGCAAACAGCCTGCTCTGCCCTGAGTCAGTAGAGTATCGAGTCTACAGCAGCAAACAGCCTGCTCTGCCCTGAGTCAGTAGAGTATCGAGTCTACAGCAGCAAACAGCCTGCTCTGCCCTGAGTCAGTAGAGTATCGAGTCTACTGCAGCAAACAGCCTGCTCTGCCCTGAGTCAGTAGAGTATCGAGTCTACAGCAGCAAACAGCCTGCTCTGCCCTGAGTCAGTAGAGTATCGAGTCTACTGCAGCAAACAGCCTGCTCTGCCCTGAGTCAGTAGAGCATCGAGTCTACAGCAGAGAACAGCCTGCTCTGCCCTGAGTCAGTAGAGTATCGAGTCTGCTGCTGTGCTGTAGCTGACTCAACTCTACAACGTGACAATTGGTGCTTTGGAAACATACTTAAGTACGGACTGACTGCTGGGAAAATGTCTACAACTTCATCAACAAGCTGTCAAACTATCGTAAATAAGTGATATGCTGATACACGCCATTTATCAGTGCAGTTCCCAACATCCTTAACTAGCTAAAAATCCATCCCCGTGTTTACAATCTGGACTCCAGAGGAGATGAAACATAGTAAATGTAAATCCGTCTCCTTCCATTTAGGATGATATGTTACGTTTGATTCATATGATATGTCACGAATTACAAATCATCAGAAATGTCACAAATTACAATTCATACGAAATGTTACAAATTACAATTCATACGAAATATCACAAATTACAATTCGTACAATATGTTTCGAATTTGTTGTGGCTAACGTTAACATTAGCTAGGTGGCTAACATTAACATTAGCTAGGTGGCTAATGTTAACATTAGCTAGGTGGCTAACGTTAACATTAGCTAGGTGGCTAACTTTAGCTAGGTGGCTAACGTTAACATTAGCTAGGTGGCTAACATTAGCTAAGCTAGGGGTTAGGGTAGCTAACATGCTAATTGCTATAATTGCTACTTAGCTAAAATGCTAACGCTGTCCGTGATGAGATTCCACCCCAATGAACTCCTTCTGTTTTATGTACCAAAACGTAACATATGTCCCAGATGTACATTTACTATGTTACAACAGTACACTACACATGTTACGTCCAGACATTAAAACCAGTAGATAGTGATAGCTCTGATGCAATCCACATATTCCTATGGAAAACTCCCGATGGCGCATGAAGCCGGAAGTATTTGACATTTGAAGAGCGGCATATTGCTGAATGTGGCTGAACGGCACCAAGAAAATCGCTAAGGTTCATGGTAAGTATTTGCAGTAACTAAAGAATCATGGTGGATGTAGTCGCTTCATCCTGCCTGAGAGAGTCAACCGGGAACCTCCATGTAGCCTGCCGGCCCATGTTCGGCCTGTGTCAACCAGGAACCTCCATGTAGCCTGCCGGCCCATGTTCGGCCTGTGTCAACCAGGAACCTCCATGTAGCCTGCCGGCCCATGTTCGGCCTGTGTCAACCAGGAACCTCCATGTAGCCTGCCGGCCCATGTTCGGCCTGTGTCAACCGGGAACCTCCATGTAGCCTGCCGGCCCATGTTCGGCCTGTGTCAACCGGGAAACTCCATGTAGCCTGCCGGCCCATGTTCGGCCTGTGTCAACCGGGAACCTCCATGTAGCCGGCCGGCCCATATTCGGCCGGTGTCAACCGGGAACCTCCATCTAGCCTGCCGGCCCATGTTCGGCCTGTGTCAACCAGGAACCTCCATGTAGCCTGCCGGCCCAGGATTGGTCTGTGTCAGCACGTGGTCCTGTGTGACGACAAACGCAGTTGTCAGAATGGATCACTATTTAAAGCTGCTATATGTAACTTTTTGGGCGACCGAAGCAAATTCACATAGAAATGTGAGTTATAGATCTGTTATTCTCATTGAAAGCAAGTCTAAGCGGTAGATCTGTTCTATGTGCTCAATTTCTATGCTTCCCGTTCTTCAGTTTAGTTTTTGTGTCTGTCACTTTTGTACACCAGCTATGTGTGCACTGTGCTAGAACTGCCTGTGCTAGAACCAGAACCAGTTGCTGAGCAGCTTCAGAAACAGGAAGTGAGGTCCATGCGGCCTAACAGGAAGTTATTCTGCAACAGAAACACTCTGGGGGGCGACTGATGAACCCGGAGGAATGTTCATTAACAACAACACTAACACAACACCTTTGAGAGACATACACACCCCATATCCACTGAGAAACTAACGCACACACCAAAACATCGGAACACACTCGCACACACACACACAAAACGCACTCACACACACCCACCGAAACACATGTGGGTCAAGCAAAATCTACGGGGAATTTGTCATCCAAACTGCTAACGGAATACATTCAAATATTCTTTACTGGTCTGTACTTTACTGTTCTATACTGTGCTGTTCTATACTGTACTGTACATTACTGTTCTATACTTTACTGTTCTATACTGTTCTATACTGGTCTGTACTTTACTTTACTGTTCTATACTGGTCTGTACTTTACTTTACTGTTCTTTACTGTTCTATACTTTACTGTTCTTTACTGTGTTTTACTTTACTGTTCTATACTTTACTGTTCTTTACTGTACTTTACTGTTCTGTACTTTGCTGTTCTGTACTTTACTGTTCTATACTTTACTGTTCTTTACTGTTCTATACTTTACTGTTCTTTACTGTGTTTTACTTTACTGTTCTATACTTTACTGTTCTTTACTGTACTTTACTGTTCTGTACTTTGCTGTTCTGTACTTTACTGTTCTGTACTTTACTGGTCTGTACTTTACTGGTCTGTACTTTACTGTTCTGTACTTTACTGGTCTGTACTTTACTGTTCTGTACTTTACTGGTCTGTACTTTACTGTTCTATACTTTACTGTTCTTTACTTTACTGTTCTTTACTGTTCTATACTTTACTGTTCTTTACTGTTCTATACTTTACTGTTCTATACTTTACTGTTCTATACTTTACTGTTCTTTACTGTGTTTTACTTTACTGTTCTATACTTTACTGTTCTTTACTGTACTTTACTGTTCTGTACTTTGCTGTTCTGTACTTTACTGTTCTGTACTTTACTGTTCTGTACTTTACTGGTCTGTACTTTACTGTTCTGTACTTTACTGTTCTGTACTTTACTGTTCTGTACTTTGCTGTTCTGTACTTTACTGTTCTGTACTTTACTGTTCTGTACTTTACTGTTCTGTACTTTACTGTTCTGTACTTTATTGTACTTTACTGTTCTGTACTTTACTTTACTGTACTTTACTTTACTGTTCTTTACTGTACTGTTCTTTACTGTTCGGTTCTTTACTTTACGGTTCTTTACTTTACGGTTCTTTACTGTACTTTACTGTTCTGTACTTTACTGTTCTTTACTGTGTTTTACTTTACTGTTCTTTACTGTTCTTTACTTTACTGTTCTTTACTGTTCTGTACTTTGCTGTTCTGTACTTTGCTGTTCTTTACAGTGTTTTACTTTACTGTTCTTTACTGTTCTGTACTTTACTTTACTGTACTTTACTGTTCTGTACTGTTCTGTTCTTTACTGTACTTTACTGTTCTGTACTGTTCTGTACTGTTCTGTTCTTTACTGGTCTGTACTTTACTGTTCTTTACTGTTCTTTGCTGTTCTGTACTTTACTCTTCTGTACTGTTCTGTTCTTTACTGTACTTTATTGTTCTGTACTTTACTGTTCTGTACTTTACTGTTCTTTGCTGTTCTGTACTTTACTCTTCTGTACTGTTCTGTTCTTTACTGTACTTTACTGTCCTGTACTTTACTGTTCTGTACTGTACTGTACTGTACTTTACTGTACTTTACTGTACTTTACTGGTCTGTACTTTACTGCTCTGTACTTTACTGCTCTGTACTTTACTGCTCTGTACTGTTCTGTACTTTACTGTTCTGTACTTTACTGGTCTGTACTGTACTTTACTGTTCTGTACTTTACTGCTCTGTACTGTTCTGTACTTTACTGATCTGTACTTTACTGGTCTGTACTTTACTGGTCTGTACTGTACTTTACTGTTCTGTACTTTACTGTTCTGTACTTTACTGTTCTGTACTGTACTTTACTGTTCTGTACTTTACTGTTCTGTACTTTACTGTTCTTTACTGTTCTTTGCTGTTCTGTACTTTACTGTTCTGTACTGTTCTGTTCTTTACTGTACTTTACTGTTCTGTACTTTACTGTTCTGTACTTTACTGTTCTTTACTGTTCTTTGCTGTTCTGTACTTTACTCTTCTGTACTGTTCTGTTCTTTACTGTACTTTACTGTCCTGTACTTTACTGTTCTGTACTGTACTGTTCTGTACTGTTCTGTACTGTACTTTACTGTACTTTACTGTACTTTACTGTTCTGTACTTTACTGGTCTGTACTTTACTGGTCTGTACTTTACTGCTCTGTACTGTTCTGTACTTTACTGTTCTGTACTTTACTGGTCTGTACTTTACTGGTCTGTACTGTACTTTACTGTTATGTACTTTACTGCTCTGTACTGTTCTGTACTTTACTGGTCTGTACTTTACTGGTCTGTACTTTACTGTTCTGTACTGTACTTTACTGTTCTGTACTTTACTGTTCTGTACTGTTCTGTACTGTTCTGTACTGTTCTGTACTGTTCTGTACTTTACTGTTCTTTTCTGTACTTTACTGTTCTGTACTTTACTGTTCTGTACTTTACTGTTCTGTACTGTTCTGTACTTTACTGGTCTGTACTTTATTGGTCTGTACTGTACTTTACTGTTCTGTACTTTACTGTTCTGTACTTTACTGTTCTGTACTTTACTGGTCTGTACTGTACTTTACTGTTCTGTACTTTACTGTTCTGTACTTTACTGTTCTGTACTTTACTGTTCTGTACTTTACTGTTCTATACTTTACTGTTCTATACTTTACTGTTCTGTACTTTACTGTTCTGTACTTTACTGTTCTGTACTTTACTGTTCTATACTTTACTGTTCTGTACTGTTCTGTACTTTACTGTTCTGTACTTTACTGTTCTATACTATACTTTATTGTACTTTACTGTTCTGTACTTTACTGTTCTATACTTTACTGTTCTATACTTTACTGTTCTATACTTTACTGTTCTATACTTTACTGTTCTGTACTTTACTGTTCTGTACTTTACTGTTCTATACTTTACTGTTCTATACTTTACTGTTCTATACTTTACTGTTCTATACTTTACTGTTCTGTACTTTACTGTTCTGTACTGTTCTGTACTTTACTGCTCTGTACTTTACTGCTCTGTACTTTACTGCTCTGTACTGTTCTGTACTTTACTGTTCTGTACTTTACTGGTCTGTACTGTACTTTACTGTTCTGTACTTTACTGCTCTGTACTGTTCTGTACTTTACTGATCTGTACTTTACTGGTCTGTACTTTACTGGTCTGTACTGTACTTTACTGTTCTGTACTTTACTGTTCTGTACTTTACTGTTCTGTACTGTACTTTACTGTTCTGTACTTTACTGTTCTGTACTTTACTGTTCTTTACTGTTCTTTGCTGTTCTGTACTTTACTGTTCTGTACTGTTCTGTTCTTTACTGTACTTTACTGTTCTGTACTTTACTGTTCTGTACTTTACTGTTCTTTACTGTTCTTTGCTGTTCTGTACTTTACTCTTCTGTACTGTTCTGTTCTTTACTGTACTTTACTGTCCTGTACTTTACTGTTCTGTACTGTACTGTTCTGTACTGTTCTGTACTGTACTTTACTGTACTTTACTGTACTTTACTGTTCTGTACTTTACTGGTCTGTACTTTACTGGTCTGTACTTTACTGCTCTGTACTGTTCTGTACTTTACTGTTCTGTACTTTACTGGTCTGTACTTTACTGGTCTGTACTGTACTTTACTGTTATGTACTTTACTGCTCTGTACTGTTCTGTACTTTACTGGTCTGTACTTTACTGGTCTGTACTTTACTGTTCTGTACTGTACTTTACTGTTCTGTACTTTACTGTTCTGTACTGTTCTGTACTGTTCTGTACTGTTCTGTACTGTTCTGTACTTTACTGTTCTTTTCTGTACTTTACTGTTCTGTACTTTACTGTTCTGTACTTTACTGTTCTGTACTGTTCTGTACTTTACTGGTCTGTACTTTATTGGTCTGTACTGTACTTTACTGTTCTGTACTTTACTGTTCTGTACTTTACTGTTCTGTACTTTACTGGTCTGTACTGTACTTTACTGTTCTGTACTTTACTGTTCTGTACTTTACTGTTCTGTACTTTACTGTTCTGTACTTTACTGTTCTATACTTTACTGTTCTATACTTTACTGTTCTGTACTTTACTGTTCTGTACTTTACTGTTCTGTACTTTACTGTTCTATACTTTACTGTTCTGTACTGTTCTGTACTTTACTGTTCTGTACTTTACTGTTCTGTACTTTACTGTTCTATACTTTTCTGTTCTGTACTTTACTGTTCTATACTATACTTTATTGTACTTTACTGTTCTGTACTTTACTGTTCTGTACTTTACTGTTCTATACTTTACTGTTCTGTACTTTACTGTTCTATACTTTACTGTTCTGTACTTTACTGTTCTGTACTTTACTGTTCTGTACTTTACTGTTCTGTACTTTACTGTTCTGTACTTTACTGTTCTGTACTTTACTGTTCTGTACTTTACTGTTCTATACTTTACTGTTCTATACTTTACTGTTCTGTACTTTACTGTTCTGTACTTTACTGTTCTGTACTTTACTGTTCTATACTTTACTGTTCTGTACTGTTCTGTACTTTACTGTTCTGTACTTTACTGTTCTATACTATACTTTATTGTACTTTACTGTTCTGTACTTTACTGTTCTATACTTTACTGTTCTATACTTTACTGTTCTATACTTTACTGTTCTATACTTTACTGTTCTGTACTTTACTGTTCTGTACTTTACTGTTCTATACTTTACTGTTCTATACTTTACTGTTCTATACTTTACTGTTCTATACTTTACTGTTCTGTACTTTACTGTTCTGTACTGTTCTGTACTTTACTGCTCTGTACTTTACTGCTCTGTACTTTACTGCTCTGTACTGTTCTGTACTTTACTGTTCTGTACTTTACTGGTCTGTACTGTACTTTACTGTTCTGTACTTTACTGCTCTGTACTGTTCTGTACTTTACTGATCTGTACTTTACTGGTCTGTACTTTACTGGTCTGTACTGTACTTTACTGTTCTGTACTTTACTGTTCTGTACTTTACTGTTCTGTACTGTACTTTACTGTTCTGTACTTTACTGTTCTGTACTTTACTGTTCTTTACTGTTCTTTGCTGTTCTGTACTTTACTGTTCTGTACTGTTCTGTTCTTTACTGTACTTTACTGTTCTGTACTTTACTGTTCTGTACTTTACTGTTCTGTTCTTTGCTGTTCTGTACTTTACTCTTCTGTACTGTTCTGTTCTTTACTGTACTTTACTGTCCTGTACTTTACTGTTCTGTACTGTACTGTTCTGTACTGTTCTGTACTGTACTTTACTGTTCTTTACTGTACTTTACTGTTCTGTACTTTACTGGTCTGTACTTTACTGGTCTGTACTTTACTGCTCTGTACTGTTCTGTACTTTACTGTTCTGTACTTTACTGGTCTGTACTTTACTGGTCTGTACTGTACTTTACTGTTATGTACTACTGCTCTGTACTGTTCTGTACTTTACTGGTCTGTACTTTACTGGTCTGTACTTTACTGTTCTGTACTGTACTTTACTGTTCTGTACTTTACTGTTCTGTACTGTTCTGTACTGTTCTGTACTGTTCTGTACTGTTCTGTACTTTACTGTTCTTTTCTGTACTTTACTGTTCTGTACTTTACTGTTCTGTACTTTACTGTTCTGTACTGTTCTGTACTTTACTGGTCTGTACTTTATTGGTCTGTACTGTACTTTACTGTTCTGTACTTTACTGTTCTGTACTTTACTGTTCTGTACTTTACTGGTCTGTACTGTACTTTACTGTTCTGTACTTTACTGTTCTGTACTTTACTGTTCTGTACTTTACTGTTCTGTACTTTACTGTTCTATACTTTACTGTTCTATACTTTACTGTTCTGTACTTTACTGTTCTGTACTTTACTGTTCTGTACTTTACTGTTCTATACTTTACTGTTCTGTACTGTTCTGTACTTTACTGTTCTGTACTTTACTGTTCTGTACTTTACTGTTCTATACTTTTCTGTTCTGTACTTTACTGTTCTATACTATACTTTATTGTACTTTACTGTTCTGTACTTTACTGTTCTGTACTTTACTGTTCTATACTTTACTGTTCTGTACTTTACTGTTCTATACTTTACTGTTCTATACTTTACTGTTCTGTACTTTACTGTTCTGTACTTTACTGTTCTATACTTTTCTGTTCTGTACTTTACTGTTCTATACTATACTTTATTGTACTTTACTGTTCTGTACTTTACTGTTCTATACTTTACTGTTCTATACTTTACTGTTCTATACTTTACTGTTCTATACTTTACTGTTCTGTACTTTACTGTTCTGTACTTTACTGTTCTATACTTTACTGTTCTATACTTTTCTGTACTTTACTGTTCTATACTATACTTTATTGTACTTTACTGTTCTGTACTTTACTGTTCTATACTTTACTGTTCTGTACTTTACTGTTCTATACTTTACTGTTCTATACTTTACTGTTCTGTACTTTACTGTTCTGTACTTTACTGTTCTATACTTTTCTGTTCTGTACTTTACTGTTCTATACTATACTTTATTGTACTTTACTGTTCTGTACTTTACTGTTCTATACTTTACTGTTCTGTACTTTACTGTTCTGTACTTTACTGTTCTGTACTTTACTGTTCTGTACTTTACTGTTCTATACTTTACTGTTCTGTACTTTACTGTTCTATACTTTACTGTTCTGTACTTTACTGTTCTATACTTTACTGTTCTATACTTTACTGTTCTATACTTTACTGTTCTGTACTTTACTGTTCTGTACTTTACTGTTCTATACTTTTCTGTTCTATACTTTACTGTTCTGTACTTTACTGTTCTGTACTTTACTGTACTTTACTGTTCTGTACTTTACTGTTCTATACTTTACTGTTCTATACTTTACTGTTCTGTACTTTACTGTTCTGTACTTTACTGTTCTGTACTTTACTGTACTTTACTGTTCTATACTTTACTGTTCTGTACTTTACTGTACTTTACTGTTCTATACTTTACTGTTCTGTACTTTACTGTTCTGTACTTTACTGTACTTTACTGTTCTGTACTTTACTGTTCTATACTTTACTGTTCTGTACTTTACTGTTCTGTACTTTACTGTTCTGTACTTTACTGTACTTTACTGTTCTGTACTTTACTGTTCTATACTTTACTGTTCTGTACTTTACTGTACTTTACTGTTCTGTACTTTACTGTTCTATACTATACTTTATTGTACTTTTCTGTTCTTTACTTTACTAATGGCACCGTGCTTTGTTGACTCATCCAGAGTCCTGTTTCTGTCTCTGTGGCCGTCCCAGTTCCAGTTCCACCCAGAACCTTTCATTTAACACTCCCTGTCAAATGACTTTTACTAATGACTGTTAGAGGTCAGAGGTCAGAGACCATTTGATCAGGGTAAGGAGGAAATGACCAGAGTGTATCTGAGAGGGACTTCCATGAAGATGAAAAATATAGCGTTGCTAGATCTGTTGCCCTGTTGGGAATACGTGAAGATAGCGTTGCTAGATCTGTTGCCCTGTTGGGAATACGTGAAGATAGTGTTGCTAGATCTGTTGCCCTGTTGGGAATACGTGAAGATAGTGTTGCTAGATCTGTTGCCCTGTTGGGAATACGTGAAGATAGTGTTGCTAGATCTGTTGCCCTGTTGGGAATACGTGAAGATAGCGTTGCTAGATCTGTTGCCCTGTTGGGAATACGTGAAGATAGTGTTGCTAGATCTGTTGCCCTGTTGGGAATACGTGAAGATAGTGTTGCTAGATCTGTTGCCCTGTTGGGAATACGTGAAGATAGTGTTGCTAGATCTGTTGCCCTGTTGGGAATACGTGAAGATAGCGTTGCTAGATCTGTTGCCCTGTTGGGAATACGTGAAGATAGTGTTGCTAGATCTGTTGCCCTGTTGGGAATACGTGAAGATAGCGTTGCTAGATCTGGTGCCCTGTTGGGAATACGTGAAGATAGCGTTGCTAGATCTGTTGCCCTGTTGGGAATACGTGAAGATAGCGTTGCTAGATCTGTTGCCCTGTTGGGAATACGTGAAGATAGCGTTGCTAGATCTGTTGCCCTGTTGGGAATACGTGAAGATAGCGTTGCTAGATCTGGTGCCCTGTTGGGAATACGTGAAGATAGTGTTGCTAGATCTGTTGCCCTGTTGGGAATACGTGAAGATAGCGTTGCTAGAACTGTTGCCCTGTTGGGAATACGTGAAGATAGCGTTGCTAGATCTGTTGCCCTGTTGGGAATACGTGAAGATAGCGTTGCTAGATCTGTTGCCCTGTTGGGAATACGTGAAGATAGCGTTGCTAGATCTGTTGCCCTGTTGGGAATACGTGAAGATAGTGTTGCTAGATCTGTTGCCCTGTTGGGAATGCATTCAGCAGCTCTTGTAAAACTGTAATTAACTACACTAGTCACAGCATTGTATTGCATCCTTCCCTGCATCCTTCCCTGTTTCCTTTCCTGGAAAGCTATGTCGTTGAACACTTGATTTAACTTATCATTCAACCTTACTGGGTAGGAGGGAGGGATGCATGTTATACAGGAGACTACAGGAAGTATCTGTCCTGGAGCAGCTCTGAACAGGAGCTGACTATTACTTATTGGCCTTACAGAGCGGACCATGAGAGCAGGGGGGCAGTCTCTCATTAACCGCTATTACTAACACAGACTCACACTAACACACACACTATGGACGCACACACACATACACTATACACACACTACTCTTCCCCCACATACAAACACCCAGACAGACATTATGACCAGCGGCTAGTTCCCACCAGAATGAGGCCCGTAAAGCAGCCCCCCTAGGGAGGCTGTGGACCCAGTGAACGGTTCACACAGTGTCAACAGGAAACAGACGCGACACACACACAGCCTACACAGGACATACATCCACAAACCAAAACAAATACTTTTAAATTCCTATTTAAAATGCTGGTTTATCAGTAAAAAAAATGTTTATTGTTGGAGGTAAATTGTAGTGTTGGGGCGGCAGGTAGCCTAGTGGTTAGAGCATTGGGTCAGTAACTGAAAGGTTGGTAGATCGAATCCCCGAGCTGATAAGGTAAAAATCTGTCGCTCTGCCCTTTTAAAACCAGGCAGTTAACCCACTGTTCCCAGGCCATCATTGAAAATAAGAATGTGTTATTAACTGACATGCCTCGTTAAAGAAAGGTTAAATGTAAAAACATAATAATAATCTAAATAAATAAAAGGAAAGCTATAAAAACACCATCAAATCATCGACAAGGGATATAATTCAGGAAGTCTGTTCCAAAATACTCCCACACAAAATAGAGAGATAAATGTGATAGTAATTTCAAACCTTGCTTATATTTGTATACTATGTTTTAGTCAAAAATAATATCTGTTGGACTATCTGATATCTGTTCTTGCAGTCAATTTGCAGTCTACAAATAATCTGTAACTAGGCTCCATCCACTAAAGAAGAAATCGTACCACGGCTGAATCTAGTTGATGATCCCAGTTTGTGTCATTGTAGGCAACTCACTGTTGTGTCAAGGGCAAATTGCCATTCTTGTGGGAAAAAAAGTGTCAAGCAGGAAAAGGTGTTAAGCAGAAAAAGGTGTTAAGCAGAAAAGGTGTTAAGCAGAAAAAGGTGTTAAGCAGAAAAAGGTGTTAAGCAGAAAAAGGTGTTAAGCAGAAAAAAGGTGTTAAGCAGAAAAGGTGTTAAGCAGAAAAGGTGTTAAGCAGAAAAAGGTGTTAAGCAGAAAAGGTGTTAAGCAGAAAAGGTGTTAAGCAGGAAAAGGTGTTAAGCAGAAAAAAGTGTTAAGCAAAAAAAGGTTTGAAAAAGAAAAGAATTTCACACAACAAAAGTTGCATCACACAGACTGGAGCAAAAATGTGAGCCAAGGCTCACAAAGTGTTTCTGTGACAACAACATACAAAGATCATGGGTACAGTGATCCCATTTCCCTTCCTGTTCATAATCACAGATTCTTCATAATAAACCATTAATAACAACCTATTTACAACCTCATCACAACAAGAGGAACAGAACATCAAATCCAATGTCATTTGTCACATGAACAGGTGTAGACCTCACAGTGAAATGCTTCCTTACAAGCCCTTAACCAACAGTGTAGACCTCACAGTGAAATGCTTCCTTACAAGCCCTTAACCAACAGTGTAGACCTCACAGTGAAATGCTTCCTTACAAGCCCTTAACCAACAGGTGTAGACCTCACAGTGAAATGCTTCCTTACAAGCCCTTAACCAACAGTGTAGACCTCACAGTGAAATGCTTCCTTACAAGCCCTTAACCAACAGTGTAGACCTCACAGTGAAATGCTTCCTTACAAGCCCTTAACCAACAGTGTAGACCTCACAGTGAAATGCTTCCTTACAAGCCCTTAACCAACAGGTGTAAACCTCACAGTGAAATGCTTCCTTACAAGCCCTTAACCAACAGTGTAGACCTCACAGTGAAATGCTTCCTTACAAGCCCTTAACCAACAATGCAGTTTGAAGAAAAATAAGTGTTAAAAGTAAAAAATGTGTTAAGTAAGAAAATAAAAAATAAAAGTAACAAATAATTAAAGAGCAGCAGTAAAATAACAGAAGTGAGGCGAAATACAGGGGGTACCAGTACAGAGTCAATGTGGAGGTTATATACAGGGGGTACCAGTACAGAGTCAATGTGGAGGTTATATACAGGGGGTACTGGTAAAGAGTCAATGTGGAGGTTATATACAGGGGGTACTGGTAAAGAGTCAATGTGGAGGTTATATACAGGGGGTACTGGTAAAGAGTCAATGTGGAGGTTATATACAGGGGGTACTGGTAAAGAGTCAATGTGGAGGCTATATACAGGGGGTACTGGTACAGAGTCAATGTGGAGGCTATATACAGGGGGTACCAGTACAGAGTCAATGTGGAGGTTATATACAGGGGGTACTGGTAAAGAGTCAATGTGGAGGTTATATACAGGGGGTACTGGTAAAGAGTCAATGTGGAGGTTATATACAGGGGGTACCAGTACAGAGTCAATGTGGAGGCTATGTACAGGGGGTACTGGTAAAGATTCAATGTGGAGGTTATATACAGGGGGTACTGGTAAAGAGTCAATGTGGAGGTTATATACAGGGGGTACTGGTAAAGAGTCAATGTGGAGGCTATATACAGGGGGTACTGGTAAAGAGTCAATGTGGAGGTTATATACAGGGGGTACCAGTACAGAGTCAATGTGGAGGCTATGTACAGGGGGTACTGGTAAAGAGTCAATGTGGAGGTTATATACAGGGGGTACCAGTACAGAGTCAATGTGGAGGCTATATACAGGGGGTACCAGTACAGAGTCAATGTGGAGGTTATATACAGGGGGTACCAGTACAGAGTCAATGTGGAGGCTATGTACAGGGGGTACTGGTAAAGAGTCAATGTGGAGGTTATATACAGGGGGTACTGGTACAGAGTCAATGTGGAGGCTATGTACAGGGGGTACTGGTAAAGAGTCAATGTGGAGGTTGTATACAGGGGGTACTGGTATAGAGTCAATGTGGAGGTTATATACAGGGGGTACCAGTACAGAGTCACTGTGGAGGCTATGTACAGGGGGTACTGGTACAGAGTCACTGTGGAGGCTATATACAGGGGGTACTGGTACAGAGTCAATGTGGAGGCTATATACAGGGGGTACTGGTACAGAGTCAATGTGGAGGCTATATACAGGGGGTACTGGTACAGAGTCACTGTGGAGGCTATATACAGGGGGTACTGGTACAGAGTCAATGTGGAGGCTATATACAGGGGGTACCAGTACAGAGTCACTGTGGAGGCTATGTACAGGGGGTACTGGTAAAGAGTCAATGTGGAGGCTATATACAGGGGGTACTGGTACAGAGTCAATGTGGAGGCTATATACAGGGGGTACTGGTACAGAGTCAATGTGGAGGCTATATACAGGGGGTACTGGTACAGAGTCAATGTGGAGGCTATATACAGGGGGTACCAGTACAGAGTCAATGTGCATCAATGTGCATCGGTTAGTCGAGGTCATTGAGGTACTATGTACATGTAGGTATAGTGACTTTGCATAGATAATAAACAGAGAGTAGCAGCAGCGTAACAAAAAGATGGGGGGGGGGCCCTCGGGGCGCTCTGGTACCGCTTTCCGTGCGGTAGCAGAGAGAACAGTCTATGACTGTTGAGGATCAACGTGGCAGATGTGTTGTTGCCTACCCTCACCAACTGTGGGCGGCCCGTCAGGAAGTCCAGGATCCAGTTGCAGAGTGAGGTGTTTAGTCCCAGGGTCATTAGTTTAGTGATGAGCTTGGAGGGCACTATGGTGTTGAACACTGAGCTGTAGTCAATGAACAGCATTCTCACATAAGTGTTCCTTTACTCCAGGAGGGAAAGTTCCCCATGAGACCTGGGTTATCTCAGCTCCCCAGGGGAGAGAGGGGAGGATGGTTGGGAGAAGAGAGTGGAGAGGAGGGGGAGAGGGGAGAGGGTGGGGTCTCCTTCAAGACTGTTGGAAAAGCATTCCTCATGAAGCTGGTTGAAAGAATGCGAAGAGTTTGCAAAGTTGTCATCAAGGCAAAGGGTGGCTACTTTGAAGAATCTCAAACATAAAATCTATTTTGATTTGTTTAACATTTTTGTGGTTACTACATGATTCAATATGTGTTATTTCATAGTTTTGATATATTCACTATTATTCTACAATGTAGAAAATAGTAGAACATTTAGAAAAACCCTGGAATTAGTAGGTGTGTCCAAACCTTTGACTGGTACTGTACATCTGTCAACATCAGGACTTAGAGTCTTAGACCAAGCCCTCAGAGACACAGTTGAAGTCAGAAGTTGACTCAGTTACACTGGCTCTGTCAGGAGGAATGGGCCAAAATTATTGTGGGAAGCTTGTGGAAGGCTGCCTGAAACGTTTGACCCAAGTTAAACAATTTAAAGTAAACGCTACTAAATACTAATTAAGTGTATGTAAACTTCTGAACCACTGGGAATGTGATGAAAGAAATCAAATCTGAAATAAATCATTCTCTCTTACTATTATTCTGACATTTCACATTCTTAAAATGAAGTGGTGATCCTAACTGACCTAAAACAGGGAATTTTTACTAGGATTAAATGTCAGGAATTGTGAAAAACTGAGTTTAAATGTATTTGACTAAGGTGTATGTAAACTTCCGACTTCAACTCTGTCAACCTCAGGCCTTAGATCAAGCCCTCAGAGACAGACAAGGGAGATTCTGGGTCATTATTCTGAGACATTGTTTACAGGCTATTTGTATGTTGGCTATTAGATGTCTGAATGTTGACTGTATTTTGGAACAGACATGCAGGAAATGAACAGCTTCTCTGTCGGCCACACAGACTGTGGAGGTTGCAGAGGGGGGTTCGTTCTGATCTATAGACCAGGGAAGAGAGGGGGTCAGGTCTGATCTATAGACCAGGGAAGAGAGGGGGTCAGGTCTGATCTATAGACCAGGGAAGAGAGGGGGTGAGGTCTGATCTATAGACCAGGGAAGAGAGGGGGTGAGGTCTGATCTATAGACCAGGGAAGAGAGGGGGGTCAGGTCTGATCTATAGACCAGGGAAGAGAGGGGGTCAGGTCTGATCTATAGACCAGGGAAGAGAGGGGGTCAGGTCTGATCTATAGACCAGGGAAGAGAGGAGGTTAGTTCTGATCTATAGACCAGGGAAGAGAGGGGGTTAGGTCTGATCTATAGACCAGGGAAGAGAGGGGGTTAGGTCTGATCTATAGACCAGGGAAGAGAGGGGGTTAGGTCTGATCTATAGACCAGGGAAGAGAGGGGGTTAGGTCTGATCTATAGACCAGGGAAGAGAGGGGGTTAGGTCTGATCTATAGACCAGGGAAGAGAGGGGTTAGGTCTGATCTATAGACCAGGGAAGAGAAGGGGTCAGGTCTGATCTATAGACCAGGGAAGAGAGGGGGTTAGGTCTGATCTATAGACCAGGGAAGAGAGGGGGTTAGGTCTGATCTATAGACCAGGGAAGAGAGGGGGTTAGGTCTGATCTATAGACCAGGGAAGAGAAGGGGTCAGGTCTGATCTATAGACCAGGGAAGAGAGGGGGTCAGGTCTGATCTATAGACCAGGGAAGAGAAGGGGTCAGGTCTGATCTATAGACCAGGGAAGAGAGGGGGTTAGGTCTGATCTATAGACCAGGGAGGAGAGGGGGTCAGGTCTGATCTATAGACCAGGGAAGAGAGGGGGTCAGGTCTGATCTATAGAACAGGGAGGAGAGGGGAGGGGGTCAGGTCTGATCTATAGATCAGGGAAGAGAGGGGGTTCGTTCTGATCTATAGACCAGGGAAGAGAGGGGGTCAGGTCTGATCTACAGACCAGGGAAGAGAGGGGGTCAGGTCTGATCTATAGAACAGGGAGGAGAGGGGGGGGGGTCAGGTCTGATCTATAGACCAGGGAGGAGAGGGAGGGGGTCAGTTCTGATCTATAGACCAGGGAAGAGAGGGGGTCAGGTCTGATCTATAGACCAGGGAGGAGAGGGGAGGGGGTCAGTTCTGATCTATAGACCAGGGAAGAGAGGGGGTCAGGTCTGATCTATAGACCAGGGAGGAGAGGGAGGGGGTTAGGTATGATCTATAGACCAGGGAAGAGAGGGGGTTCGTTCTGATCTATAGACCAGGGAGGAGAGGGGGTTAGGTATGATCTATAGACCAGGGAAGAGAGGGGGTCAGGTCTGATCTATAGACCAGGGAGGAGAGGGGGTTAGTTCTGATCTATAGACAAGGGAAGAGAGGGGGTCAGGTCTGATCTATAGACCAGGGAGGAGAGGGGTTAGTTCTGATCTATAGACAAGGGAAGAGAGGGGTTAGGTCTGATCTATAGACCAGGGAAGAGAGGGGGTTAGGTCTGATCTATAGACCAGGGAAGAGAGGGGGTCAGGTCTGATCTATAGACCAGGGAGGAGAGGGGGTCAGGTCTGATCTATAGACCAGGGAGGAGAGGGGAGGGGGTCAGTTCTGATCTATAGACCAGGGAAGAGAGGGGGTTAGGTCTGATCTATAGACCAGGGAAGAGAGGGGGTCAGGTCTGATCTATAGACCAGGGAAGAGAGGGGGTCAGTTCTGATCTATAGACCAGGGAGGAGAGGGGAGGGGTCAGTTCTGATCTATAGACCAGGGAAGAGAGGGGTTAGGTCTGATCTATAGACCAGGGAAGAGAGGGGGTCAGGTCTGATCTATAGAACAGGGAGGAGAGGGGAGGGGGTCAGGTCTGATCTATAGACCAGGGAAGAGAGGGGGTTAGGTCTGATCTATAGACCAGGGAAGAGAGGGGGTCAGTTCTGATCTATAGACCAGGGAGGAGAGGGGAGGGGGTCAGTTCTGATCTATAGACCAGGGAAGAGAGGGGGTCAGGTCTGATCTATAGACCAGGGAAGAGAGGGGGTCAGGTCTGATCTATAGAACAGGGAGGAGAGGGGAGGGGGTCAGGTCTGATCTACAGACCAGGGAAGAGAGGGGGTTAGGTCTGATCTATAGACCAGGGAAGAGAGGGGGTCAGTTCTGATCTATAGACCAGGGAGGAGAGGGGAGGGGGTCAGTTCTGATCTATAGACCAGGGAAGAGAGGGGGTTAGGTCTGATCTATAGACCAGGGAAGAGAGGGGGTCAGGTCTGATCTATAGAACAGGGAGGAGAGGGGAGGGGGTCAGGTCTGATCTATAGATCAGGGAAGAGAGGGGGTTCGTTCTGATCTATAGACCAGGGAAGAGAGGGGGTCAGGTCTGATCTACAGACCAGGGAAGAGAGGGGGTCAGGTCTGATCTATAGAACAGGGAGGAGAGGGGAGGGGGTCAGGTCTGATCTATAGACCAGGGAGGAGAGGGGAGGGGGTCAGTTCTGATCTATAGATCAGGGAAGAGAGGGGAGGGGGTCAGTTCTGATCTATAGACCAGGGAAGAGAGGGGGTTAGGTCTGATCTATAGATCAGGGAAGAGAGGGGGTCAGGTCTGATCTATAGACCAGGGAAGAGAGGGGGTTAGGTCTGATCTATAGACCAGGGAGGAGAGGGGAGGGGGTCAGTTCTGATCTATAGATCAGGGTGGTGAGTTTCTTGACTTTGTTTGGCTGTCATCGCCTTCCTTCGTCAACACACACACCAATCAAACCCAGGCTGTGGTCTTAACACACTACCCAGTCCCTTAACTTCAGAACATAATTCTGACTAGAAATTTGGGAGCAATTACACGCCATCCATTCATTCTCTGTTATCAGTGGTGCTGGTGTTCCCAGGATTAGTCTCCCTATCGTTAGGAAAACCATCCATCGAGAACCACAGGAAGTCATCTTGATCCGTGTCTTTGTTTATATGCTTCAGTCCCCACTTCCTGTCCCTACTAATGCTGCTTTCAGTGCCACCCATTAGGAACAGAGTAAACACACACACACACACACAGCGATCGGATCACACAAAGAAGAAGAAGAAGAAGAGAATAAAGCATGCATCTATCACCACAGTCATTTAGATACTTATGACAACAGTGGTGTTATGGTTATTACATAACTCTATGTGCTTATTGCCTGTTTCTACTGAATGAATATCGGTTAGTGCTTCTACACCTGCATTGTCAAGGTGCTTCTACACCTGCATTGTCAAGGTGCTTCTACACCTGCATTGTCAAGGTGCTTCTACACCTGCATTGTCAAGGTGCCTCTACACCTGCATTGTCAAGGTGCTTCTACACCTGCATTGTCAAGGTGCTTCTACACCTGCATTGTCAAGGTGCTTCTACACCTGCATTGTCAAGGTGCCTCTACACCTGCATTGTCAAGGTGCTTCTACACCTGCATTGTCAAGGTGCCTCTACACCTGCATTGTCAAGGTGCTTCTACACCTGCATTGTCAAGGTGCTTCTACACCTGCATTGTCAAGGTGCCTCTACACCTGCATTGTCAAGGTGCCTCTACACCTGCATTGTCAAGGTGCTTCTACACCTGCATTGTCAAGGTGCTTCTACACCTGCATTGTCAAGGTGCCTCTACACCTGCATTGTCAAGGTGCTTCTACACCTGCATTGTCAAGGTGCCTCTACACCTGCATTGTCAAGGTGCTTCTGCACCTGCATTTGTCAAGGTGCTTCTACACCTGCATTGTCAAGGTGCTTCTACACCTGCATTGTCAAGGTGCTTCTACACCTGCATTGTCAAGGTGCTTCTACACCTGCATTGTCAAGGTGCCTCTACACCTGCATTGTCAAGGTGCTTCTACACCTGCATTGTCAAGGTGCTTCTACACCTGCATTGTCAAGGTGCCTCTACACCTGCATTGTCAAGGTGCCTCTACACCTGCATTGTCAAGGTGCCTCTACACCTGCATTGTCAAGGTGCCTCTACACCTGCATTGTCAAGGTGCCTCTACACCTGCATTGTCAAGGTGCCTCTACACCTGCATTGTCAAGGTGCTTCTACACCTGCATTGTCAAGGTGCTTCTACACCTGCATTGTCAAGGTGCTTCTACACCTGCATTGTCAAGGTGCCTCTACACCTGCATTGTCAAGGTGCTTCTACACCTACATTGTCAAGGTGCCTCTACACCTGCATTGTCAAGGTGCCTCTACACCTGCATTGTCAAGGTGCTTCTAAACCTGCATTGTCAAGGTGCTTCTACACCTGCATTGTCAAGGTGCCTCTACACCTGCATTGTCAAGGTGCCTCTACACCTGCATTGTCAAGGTGCCTCTACACCTGCATTGTCAAGGTGCCTCTACACCTGCATTGTCAAGGTGCCTCTACACCTGCATTGTCAAGGTGCCTCTACACCTGCATTGTCAAGGTGCTTCTACACCTGCATTGTCAAGGTGCTTCTACACCTGCATTGCTTGCTGAGTGGGGTTTCAGGCTGGGTTCCTGTATAGCACTTTGTGACATCAGCTGAAATAATAAGGGCTTTATAAATACATGTGATTGATTGATTGATTGATAGTATTGTTCAACTGCATGTACTTACAGTAGGCCTATACCTAGCTACAGGGTAGCCTGGTACTAACAACGTAATCTTGCAGGATTAAATAGTTGGATTAAATAGGATTAAATATTTGGGATTGTAAGAGTTGTTGCCCTGTGCCTTTCTCTGTGATTGTCATTCTAATAGTTTCCAGAAAGAACAAAAGCCGGTCCTTAAACATTTACATCATAAGGTGCAAAGTTCTGTACAAAGACCCAAAACATCCATGTCAAATTAAATCATTTTCTGGATCAAATAACATGGAAAACAAGCCCTTTTTGCGCAGTATTAATTGACCATCCTTACAAACCACTTCATGGAAATGTACATGACTGTATTGTACAGAGGCTGGTCATCTAGGTTTGTACCTGTAGACGTTCTATCACCATGGAGATAAACAATGCACATGACTGTATTGTACAGAGGCTGGTCATCTAGGTTTGTACCTGTAGATGTTCTATCACCATGGAGATAAACAATGACCCAATACAGTAACGGAGTACATTGAGACATCAAGTGGTTTGTGATTATGTGGCTCAGTTGGAAGAGTATGGAGCTTGTAATGCCGGGGCTGTGGGTTTGATTCCCACAGGGGACCAGTATGACAATGTATACAAACGGATACCTGTTACCTCCCTTCCCCGGCCAGTTCAACAAATCATTAGTAAAGGGAAAGGGGGATATCTATTCAGTTCTACCAAATTTCTATCAACATGTTCAAAAATTGTCCACACACAGAGACGAGTACAAAGCTCTCCCTCGCCCTCCATTTGGTAAATCCAACCACAACTCTATCCTCCTGATTCCTGCTTACAAGCGAAAATTAAAACAGGAAGCACCAGTGACTCGGTCTATAAAAAAGTGGACAGATGAAGCAGATGCTAAACTACAGGACTGTTTTGCTATCACAGACTGGAACATGTTACGAGATTCTTCCGATGGCATTGAGGAGTAAACCACATCAGTCACTGGCTTTATCAATAAGTGCATCGAGGACGTCGTCCCCACAGTGACTGTACGTACATACTCCAACCAGAAGCCATGGACTACAGGCAACATTCGCACTGAGCTAAAGGGTAGAGCTGCCGCTTTCAAGGTTCGGAACACTTATGTGAGAATGCTATTCATTCACTACAGTTCAGCGTACAACACCATAGTGCCCTCGAAGCTCATCACCAAGCTAAGGATCCTGGGACTAAACACCTCCCTCTGCAACTGGAACCTGGACATCCTGACAGGCCGCCCCCAGGTGGTGAAGGTAGGTAAGCAACACATATGCCATGCTGATGCTCAACACTGGAGCTCCACAGGGGTGCGTGCTCAGTCCCCTCCTGTACTCCCTGTTCACCCACGACTGCATGGCCAGGCACGACTCCAACACCATCATTAAGTTTGCAGACGAAACAACAGTGGTAGGCCTGATCACCGACAACGATGAGACAGCCTATAGGGAGGAGGTCAGAGACCTGACCGGGTGGTGCCAGAATAACAACCTATCCCTCAATGTAACCAAGACTAAGGAGATGATTGTGGACTACAGGAAAAGGAGGGCCGAGCACGCCCCCATTCTCATCGACGGGGCTGTAGTGGAGCAGGTTAAGAGCTTCAAGTTCCTTGGTGTCCACATCAACAACAAACTAGAATGGTCCAAACACACCAAGACAGTCGTGAAGAGGGCACGACAAAGCCTATTCCCCCTCAGGAAACTAAAAAGATTTGGCATGGGTCCTGAGATCCTCAAAAGGTTCTACAGCTGCAACATCGAGAGCATGGTTGCATCACTTCCTGGTACGACAATTGTTCGGCCTCTGACCGCAAGGCACTACAGAGGGTAGTGCATAAGGTAAAGTACATCTCTGGGGCTAAGCTGCCTGCCATCCAGGACCTCTACACCAGGCGGTGTCAGAGGAAGGCTATCACACCCTGGTCGAAGTATTTTGTGTTTATCTTCATGTATTGGGTCAGGCCAGGGTGTGGCATGGGGTTTTTGTATTGTGGTGTGTTTTGTCTTGGGGTTTTGGTGTGTATGTATTGGGATTGTAGCTAGTGGGGTGATCTAGCTATATCTATGGCTGTCTGGAGTGGTTCTCAATCAGAGGCAGGTGTTTATCGTTGTCTCTGATTGGGAACCATATTTAGGCAGCCATATTCTTTGAGTTTGTCGTGGGTGATTGTCCTTAGTGTCCTAGTTCCTGTCTGTGTTAGTTTTCACTAGTATAGGCTGTTTCGGTTTTCGTTACGTTCTTTGTTTTGTAGTGTTTGTGTTTTAGATTCGTGTTACGTTTTTTTTTACTGGCCTAATTTTTTTTTTTTTTTTTTTTTACCTTTATTTAACCAGGCAAGTCAGTTAAGAACATATTCTTATTTTCAATGACGGCCTGGGAACAGTGGGTTAACTGCCTGTTCAGGGGCAGAACGACAGATTTGTAACTTGTCAGCTCGGGGGTTTGAACTCGCAACCTTCCGGTTACTAGTCCAACACTCTAACCACTAGGCTACCTGTGGCCTGTGACCTATGACCCCAACCTAAAGTGGGCCCACTAACCTTGACCCTGTGACATCACCCTAAAGCGGGCCAACTAACCTTAACCCTGTGACCTATGACCCCACTCTACAGCGGGCCAACTAACCCTAACCCTGTGACATCACCCTAAAGCGGGCCAACTAACCTTAACCCTGTGACCTATGACCCCACTCTACAGCAGGCCAACTAACCCTAACCCTGTGACCCCACTCTACAGCGGGCCAACTAACCCTAACCCTGTGACCTATGACCCCACTCTACAGCGGGCCAACTAACCCTAACTCTATGACCTATGACCCCACTCTACAGCGGGCCAACTAACCCTAACCCTGTGAACTATGACCCCACTCTACAGCGGGCCAACTAACCCTAACCCTGTGATCTATGACCCCACTCTACAGCGGGCCAACTAACCCTAACCCTGTGACCTATGACCCCACTCTACAGCGGGCCAACTAACCCTAACCCTGTGAACTATGACCCCACTCTACAGCGGGCCAACTAACCCTAACCCTGTGACCTATGACCCCACTCTACAGCGGGCCAACTAACCCTAACCCTGTGACCTATGACCCCACTCTACAGCGGGCTAACTAACCCTAACCGTGTGACCTATGACCCCACTCTACAGCTGGCCAACTAACCCTAACTCTATGACCTATGACCCCACTCTACAGCGGGCCAACTAACCCTAACCCTGTGACCTATTACCCCACTCTACAGCGGGCCAACTAACCCTAACCCTGTGACCTATGACCCCACTCTACAGCTGGCCAACTAACGCTAACTCTATGACCTATGACCTCACTCTACAGCGGGCCAACTAACCCTAACCCTGTGACCTATGACCCCACTCTACAGTGGGCCAACTAACCCTAACCGTGTGACCTATGACCCCACTCTACAGCTGGCCAACTAACCCTAACTCTATGACCTATGACCCCACTCTACAGCGGGCCAACTAACCCTATCTCTATGACCTCACTCTACAGCGGGCCAACTAACCCTAACTCTATGACCTATGACCCCACTCTACAGCAGGCCAACTTCCCAATATGAACAACAGATGAACAATGAACAACCAGCGGCACCCACTTATTTTCACTGTTTTGAAAAGACTCAGAAAAATGTCAACTAAAGCTACTTCCTCTTTATGTCATTTTGGCAAAGCACAAAGGGAGGCAACAGACAGTCAGACTACATCCCAAATAACACCTTATTCACTACATTGCGCACTACTTTTGACCAGAGCCCTATGAGCCCTACCTTACTGCATAGGGAATAGGGTGCCATTTGGAACGTACTGTGACTACAGGCTACAAGCCTTGTTACCAACACCAACCACACATGGGGCACCAGCTGGGGAAATGGGGCCATCAATATCATGGTTGACTTCAAAGGGTGGCTGCACCATTTTTTCACTGCCCTGACCCACCCCCGGAGACTGTTAGACAATGGACAGACACACTACCGGGCTGAGCAGGCTGGCTGCGACTCGGTTAGCGCGCGCAACGATACACAGACAGAGAATGAGAATACAGTACTCACATACAATTACTGAAGTCATGCCTCCTCACATCACTAGTACTGTGTGCTATGTATTCTACATCCATTTAGCTACATCATAAAGGTCTAACAAAGGTGGGTGATAGCCGATACTGTGATTTATAATACCCACCTATGGTGCAAACATTTATCAGCAATCATGTCCAATATTCATCAATAACCTCATTTCCTCACACCCAAGTCCCATGCCTTCAGGTTGTATTCTCAACAAAGGCAGCTGGGTAAATGTGAAGGGCATTGCTTTGAGGAAGTGCATCACCTCCATCTCTTTGTGATTCTCCGACTTAACCGAAGCACATTTCTGCAACGTCTGGTGCGAGTTTTGAGGGAAAGCAATGATGTTGTAACAATATGTAACGACTACAACACCAATGCATGGCATGGAGACCTCACATGGACAAAATGTGATATTATTGTGACTGACAGAAACGCCCCATGGATACCGCGCCCGCACCTGGATAACTGGGCTTTCAGAATGACACAACCACCATGATTATCAACCATTACTATTAAGCCCAACAGCATAATAACATGACTGATCTACTTAACCCTACACCTATATGAAGACATGCTGGCTCGTGCGTTGCATTATCTGCTGTGTGTAGGCAAATGGAACGTGGCAAAAACAAGGCACATTCTCTCACTGTACTGATAATAACGCAGTTATTAGTCTACTATTGTCCACATATGGAGCGCTAAATAATACCGGTGAATACTTCTTGGGCGCACATGTTAGGGAATCAATTCATGAATAGACCGGGAACAGAGACACATAGAGACAGACAAGACACACAATGCGCTCTGCAAAGGTTGGCAGAAATCTTTGAGTGGGCTTTCAGGATCACTGAGGGGCTTACCTTAAAGAGACCTTCACCGAGCAGTCGTTTTGGCTCACCATTATATCCTCTTTCTTTCCGTTTTTCCCTATGTGCAAAAGTCTCTGAACCGTGTCAGTCAGAGTTAGGTTGGTGCGTAAAAATACAGTGTTGCATCAAGAAAAAAGCTTTTGGAGCAAATGCATAAAGCGGTAAATCAGGATAGAATCGCCAGCCGTGGTGCTGTCATTATAACCTGCCGTGGGTACTCGCGCTACTATCTGCTTCTGTGCCTGTCCTTGCTCTGGTCACTCTCATATCTAGGCTACACCTCCGGCCCTCTGTCACATCGCACTCTATCACAAGCTTTTCTTCTTCTTTCGCTCGCCACTGCTACATCCTGTCATACTGTGTGAGAACCGTTTTTCGGCGCTCATCCGAAAGCACCCCGACGCAGCCTGCTCAACGTGTGTTTGTGTTGTTGTCTGTCTCACGTCGAATGTGAAGAACGAGTGAGAAGTGCAAGGGGGAGGGTGTAATCGCATTCGATTGACAGGCGCTTAGCCACACAGATCAAACACTCCCGCCCTGGTCCCACTTAATAGACCAATTAGGGAGTTCGGAGACGCCAATGGCGTGTGTGTTTATTTTAATTGTATTTTGTTTCACCTTTATTTAACCAGGTAGGCAAATTGAGAACAAGTTCTCAGTTACAATTTCGACCTGGCCAAGATAAAGCAAAGCAGTTCAACACATACAACAACACAGAGTTACACATTGAATAAACAAAACATACAGTCAATAATACAGTAGAAAAGTAAATACAATATAGCAAGTAAAACATTGGAATGGTTTATTTGCAGTGGAAGAATGTGCAAAGTAGAGAAAGGTGCAAAGGAGCAAAAATACATAAATAAATACAGTAGGGAAAGAGGTAGTTGTTTGGGCTAAATTATAGATTTGCTATGTACAGGTGCAGTAATCTGTGAGCTGCTCTGACAGCTGGTGCTTAAAGCTAGTGAGGGAGATAAGTGTTTCCAGTTTCAGAGATTTTTGTAGTTCGTTCCAGTCATTGGCAGCAGAGAACTGGAAGGAGAGGCGGCCAAAGAAAGAATTGGTTTTGGGGGTGACTAGAGAGATATACCTGCTGGAGCGTGTGCTACAGGCGGGTGCTGGTGTGGTGACCAGCGAGCTGAGATAAGGGGGGACTTTACCAAGCAGGGTCTTGTAGATGACCTGGAGCCAGTGGGTTTGGCGACGAGTATGAAGCGAGGGCCAGCCAATGAGAGCGTACAGGTCGCAGTGATGGGTAGTATATGGGGCTTTGGTGACAAAACGGATGGCACTGTGATAGACAGCGTCCAATTTATTGAGTAGAGTGTTGGAGGCTATTTTGTAAATGACATCGCCGAAGTCGAGGATTGGTAGGATGGTCAGTTTTACAAGGGTATGTTTGGCAGCATGAGTGAAGGATGCTTTGTTGCAAAATAGGAAGCCAATTCTAGATTTAACTTTGGATTGGGGATGTTTGATGTGAGCCTGGAAGGAGAGTTTACAGTCTAACCAGACACCCAGGTATTTGTAGTTGTCCACATATTCTAAGTCAGAGCCGTCCAGAGTAGTGATGCTGGATGGGCGGACAGGTGCAGGCAGCTATCTGTTGAAGAGCATGCATTTAGTTTTACTTGTATTTAAGAGCAATTGGAGGCCATGGAAGGAGAGTTGTATGGCATTGAAGCTCACCTGGAGGGTTGTTAACACAGTGTCCAAAAAAGGGCCAGAAATATACAGAATGGTGTCGTGTGTGTGTGTGTGTGTGTGTGTGTGTGTGTGTGTGTGTGTGTGTGTGTGTGTGTGTGTGTGTGTGTGTGTGTGTGTGTGTGTGTGTGTGTGTGTGTGTGTGTGTGTGTGTGTGTGTGTGTGTGTGTGTGTGTGTGTGTGTGTGTGTGTGTGTGTGTGCGTGTGTGCGTGTCTGCAGGGTGGTAACAAGGTCACATCTGAGGCCCGTTAACCAGTCATAAGGTGAGGGAATGTTACCATGTCTGAGAGGCAGGTTCAAGGGTCACAGCTTTAACACCATAGTTAGGGAAGTAGTCCTATAGTGACTAGTGCAGACAGGTAATGCTAAAATAAAAAATAATGAGTGACTTTCTCCACCCCTGATAACATGTCACATAACAAGCACAGAAGAAACTGTGATATGCCTTTAGTGACTAGTGGCATATGGTTTTGAGTAAAAAGAGTGAGTCTATCAACTAGCAGTAAAATAGTAATAGCAACAATACACATTATAATCATGTATCACGTTATATTAGACTTGTGTTATTTTAAGAGAGTGAGGTTTCATTGACTGGAATCGCGATAGTGTTCTACTCTCTGCTGTGTTTCTGGTAAAGAGGAGCTGCCTGCGGAGGAAGTGACTTTGTGCCATGGTTCCTTCCTGCTTTCAGTCACAATTCTTCAAAAGAGGAAATTGAAATCCTGTCTCTTCCTCTCTATCTCTCCCTTTTTTTCTTGGCCTCTCTTTTCTCTCTCTCGTTCTCCCGCTCTTTCGCTCTCAATTTCATTTCAAATTCAAGGATCTCTCTCCCTCTCTCTATGACAGGACAGAAAAACACAAGACAAGCCATGAGCCTCTGACCTCTATTGTCTCTTTACCATGAGAGACTATCTCTTCCACAGTCGCTCCCCTCCATTCACTTTCTCCTCTGTTTCCTTTCTTTCATTTCCTCTCTCTTCTGCAGGTTACCTCCTGGCTATTGTGACTGTAGTGAATGTTTGGAAATGTAACCACAGATTTCCTCTTCGGTTCTGGCGCGGGACGTGGACCCCACTTCACCAAAGTTCTGGTGCGCCTCTTTGCCCGCCTCCGTGTTCTCTTTAAAGCGGCGACCCTCGCCACCGACCTTGGACTGGGAACCATAGACATGGGTCCCGAATGGACAAGGGATTCCGGCAGCGCCGGACAGGCGGGAGTTTCCGGCAGCTCTGGAGTGAAGGGCGATTCTGACATCGCCTGGCTGACTGACAGCTCTGGCAGCTCCTGGCTGACTGACGGCTCTGTCATCTCCTGGCTGGCTGGCGGCTCTGGCAGCGCCTGGCTGGCTGGAGGCTCTGGCAGCGCCTGGCTGGCTGGAGGCTCTGGCAGCGCCTGGCTGGCTGGCGGCTCTGGCAGCTCTAGGCAGACGGGAGACTCTGGCAGCTCTGGGCAGACGGGAGACTCTGGCAGCTCTGGGCAGACGGGAGTCTCTGGCAGGTCTGGGCAGACGGGAGACTCTGGCAGGTCTGGGCAGACGGGAGACTCTGGCAGGTCTGGGCAGACGGGAGACTCTGGCAGGTCTGGGCAGACGGGAGACTCTGGCAGGTCTGGGCAGACGGGAGACTCTGGCAGGTCTGGGCAGACGGGAGACTCTGGCAGGTCTGGGCAGACGGGAGACTCTGGCAGGTCTGGGCAGACGGGAGACTCTGGCAGGTCTGGGCAGACGGGAGACTCTGGCAGGTCTGGGCAGACGGGAGACTCTGGCAGGTCTGGGCAGACGGGAGACTCTGGCAGGTCTGGGCAGACGGGAGACTCTGGCAGGTCTGGGCAGACGGGAGACTCTGGCAGCGCTGGAGAGGAGGGAGACTCTGGCAGCGCTGGACTGGTGAGAGACCCTGTAAGCAGAAGACGGAGAGACAGCCTGGTGCGGGGGGCTGCCACCGGCACTGGATAGACCGGACCGTGCAAGCGCACTGGAGCTCTTGAGCACCGAGCCTGCCCAACCTTACCTGGTTGAATGCTCCCCGTAGCCTGTGCTGGTGAACCAGGGACACCATGCGCAAGGCTGGTACCATGTACGCCGGCCCAAGGAGATGCACTGGAGACCAGATACGTAGAGCCGGCTTCATGGCACCTGGCTCGATGCCCACTCTAGCCCGGCCGATACGAGGAGCTGGAATGTACCGCACCGGGCTATGCACCCGCACCGGGGACACCGTGCGCTCCACAGCATAACACGGTGCCTGCCCGGTCTCTCTCGCACAGGAATTTGGCGCAGGTCTCCTACCTGGCTTTGCCACACTCCCTGTGTGCCCCCCCCAATAAATTTTTGGGGCTGCCTCTCGGGCGTTCCTACCGCGCCGCCACGCTGACTCGCCGGTATCCCTAACACTGCTCCAGAGGATCCCAGACGGGCTGCGGTCGACCACCCACCTGTCTATCTCCTCCCAAGTAGTGACACAGTCCACATCTCGCTCCCATGTCCAGAAATCCTGACTTCGGTGCTGCTGCTGCTACTGCCCATTACCACGCCACTTGGTCCTTTTGTGGTGGGTGTTTCTGTAATGACAGATTTCCTCTTCTTCTGAAGAGGAATAACAGGGATTGGACCAAAACACAGCGTGGTAAGTGTCCATGTTTTAATAATATAAACTGAACACGACAGAATACAAAATAACAAAGTGAATATAAACGAAACAGTCCCGTGTGGCACAAACACTGACACAGGAAACAAACACCCACAAACCAGCAGTGAAACCCAGGCTACCTAAGTATGATTGTCAATCAGAGACAACTAACGACACCTGCCTCTGATTGAGAACCATACTAGGCCGAAACAGAAATCTAAACATAGAAACACAAAACATAGACTGCCCACCCCAACTCACGCCCTGACCATACTAAATAAAGACAAAACAAAGGAAAATAAAGGTCAGAACGTGACAGGAATGCTAGAATCTAGGGCCATTTCTGATCTTTAGAATGGTTGACGACACACCAGAATGATTTGGCAGTGAGGACGTTCTGCATTAACCTGGCTCACACAACTCATGTGGTACACTGTGACAGCTGGGACACAACTGGTCTGTGACACACTGGTCTGTGACACACTGGTCTGTGACACACTGGTCTGTGACACAACTGGTCTGTGACACACTGGTCTGTGACACAACTGGTCTGTGACACAACTGGTCTGGGACACAACTGGTCTGTGACACACTGGTCTGTGACACACTGGTCTGTGACACACTGGTCTGGGACACAACTGGTCTGGGACACACTGGTCTGCACAGGAGTCTGTTGTAAATGCAGTATTCACACAGAAATAGTCTTGAGTTTTGATTGGTTCTCTCCAAGTTGTTTTCTTTCCTGGGTGGTTGAGACCTCTCGTTATCTGGATTTGAACATCTAACCATTGTCATGGAAGGCAGTGGCGCTCGGGGGGCTGTGTGTGGCTGTGTTTCATGAGAAAGACACAGAGGACAACCAATCAGTAAAAAAGTGCAGCTCCCTTCATTATCGTCGGATCTATAACATCAAGGAGCCTTTCCAGACTATTCACCTCATTTCAATGGAAATATGGGCGGGGTCTTTCTAGTTTGTTTTTTGTGGTGGACTTCCGGTTAAGCATTGCTGGGAAATAGTTCCCAATTAGCTAGCTAGCTAACTAACTCAGTATCACTTCTCACAACTTTTCAAACATGGATTCACACAAAACAGGCATTTTATGTTGGGTAAGGGGATGCCACAATAACTGGCAGATCAGGCATTTTATGTTGGGTAAGGGGATGCTTGAGATGATGTGAAAATCAAAAGAAATCAGCCAATACAGAAATAAAAATGTAGGCCTTCACAAGTCTGGTTCATCCTTGGGAGCAATGTCCGTAGGTACCACGTCTGTAGGTATCACATTCATCTGTACAAACAATAGTATGCAAGAATAAACACCATGTGAACATGCAGCCGTCATACCGCTCAGGAAGGAGACGCGTTCTGTCTCCTAGAGATGAACGTACTTTGGTGTGAAAATTGCAAATCAATCCCAGAACAACAGCAAAGGACCTTGTGAAGATTCTGGAGGAAACAGGTACAAAAGTATCTATATCCACAGTAAAACGAGTCCTATATCGACATAACCTGAAAGGCCGCTGAGCAAGGAAGAAGCCACTGCTCCAAAACCGCCATAAAAAAGCCAGGATACAGTTTGCAACTGCACATGGGGAGAAAGATTGTACTTTTTGGAGAAATGTCCTCTGGTGTGATGAAACCAATATAGAACTGTTTGGCCATAATGACCATTGTTATGTTTGGAGGAAAAAGGGGGAGGCTTGCAAGCTGAAGAACACCATCCTAACTGTGAAGAACTGGGGTGGCAGCATCATGTTGTGGGGGTGATTTGCTGCTGGAGGGACTGGTGCACTTCACAAAATAGCATCATGAGAATCGAAAATTCTGTGGATATATTGAAGCAACATCTCAAGACATCAGTCAGGAAGTTAAAGCTTGGTCGCAAATGGGTCTTCCAAATGGACAATGACCCCAAGAATACTTCCAAAGTTGTGGTAAAATGGCTTAAGGACAACAAAGTCAAGGTATTGGAGTAGCCATCACAAAGCCCGACCTCAATTCTTTAGAAAATTTGTAGGCAGAACTGAAAAAACATGTGCAAGCAAGGAGGCCTACAAACCTGACTCACTTACACGAGCTCTGTCAGGAGGAATGGGACAAAATTGTCATGTATTGTCATGTTATGTCTTGTTCCTGTTCTTTCTCTTCTCTTCGTTTCCCCCTGCTGGTCGTGTTAGGTTACCTTCTCTTCCTTTCCTTCCCCCAGCTGTCCCTCGTCTCCTCTAACTACCTCGTTTACTCTCTCCCACCTGTTCCCTCTTTTCCCTCTGATTAGGTCTCTATTTCTCTCTCTGTTTCTGCCTCTGTCTTTGTCGGATTCTTGTTTGCTTCGTCCTTGTCCAGTCCTGTCATATCTGCTTCTTCATTAGATGCTGCGTGTGATCAGGTGCCTCTGTCCTCTACAACCCGCGCCTACCCGGAGAGACCAGCAGTCTGTTGCCGCTAACCCTGCTATTCTCCTCTGCTGCTAGAAGGGGACTCTCCTGTAAAGATCAGAGGACTTATTGATTTGTTTGTCGCCCTCTCTGCGGGTTGTCTATTTTCTCAACCGAGACTTCTGAAGAGGATTTATGTTTTCCCTGTGTTTGGACATTAAAAGACTCTGTTTCTGTTAAACCGCTTTTGGGTCCTCACTCACCTGCATAACAAAAATTCACCCAACTTACTGTGGGAAGCTTGTGGAAGGCTACCCGAAACGTTTGACCCAAGTTAAACAATTTAAAGGCAATGCTACCAAATATAAATTGAGTGTATGTGAACTTATGACCCACTGAGAATGTGATGAAAGAAATAAAAGCTGAAATAAATCATTCTCTCTACTATTATTCTGACACTTCACATTCTGAAAATGAAGTGGTGATCCTAACTGACCTAAAACATGGAAATGTTACTAGGATTAAATGTCAGGAATTGTGAAAAACTGAGTTTAAATGTATTTGTTAGTTACATGCTGTCACGCCCTGGCCATAGAGGCTTTTTATTCTCTATTTTGATTAGGCCAGGGTGTGACTAGGGTGGGCATTCTATTTCCTTTTTTCTTTGTTTTGTATTTCTATGTCTTGGCCTGGTATGGTTCTCAATCAGGGACAGCTGTCTATCGTTGTCTATGATTGAGAACCATACTTAGCTTTACAAGGCACAACATATTGGAACTATTTGAAAACACAGAAGTATTAGGCACCTAGATACCACATTGATGAACATATTAGGAGCACAGAATTAGTCTGCCTGACTGGAACTCATCTACAATCCTTAGCAGCAAATGTGTGAAATAGAATGCCTTCAGTTTAGGGATAACATCCCCACAGAACTTCACGTTGAAAAACAACCTGCTCGGAAGGAGCCCAGACAAGCAGTTTGCATCACCTGCAGGTAGTACCCATGGGTTCTATTAGGTTTCAGCTGTGGAACCCCATTCACCAGCTTCACGTCGGTGGGTTTGCCAAAGAACAGGGGTTAGAGATGGAGGAGCGGCTGGGGTGCTGTCAGAGAGCAGGAGTTAGAGATGGAGGAGCAGCCGGGGTGCTGTCAGAGAACAGGAGTTAGAGATGGAGAAGCGGCTGGGGTGCTGTCAGAGAACAGGAGTTAGAGATGGAGGAGCGGCCGGGGTGCTGTCAGAGAACAGGAGTTAGAGATGGAGAAGCGGCCGGGGTGCTGTCAGAGAACAGGAGTTAGAGATGGAGGAGCGGCTGGGGTGCTGTCAGAGAACAGGAGTTAGAGATGGAGGAGCGGCTGGGGTGCTGTCAGAGAACAGGAGTTAGAGATAGAGAAGCAGCCGGGGTGCTGTCAGAGAACAGGAGTTAGAGATGGAGAAGCAGCTGGGGTGCTGTCAGAGAACAGGAGTTAGAGATGGAGGAGCGGCCGGGGTGCTGTCAGAGAACAGGAGTTAGAGATGGAGAAGCGGCCGGGGTGCTGTCAGAGAACAGGAGTTAGAGATGGAGAAGCGGCCGGGGTGCTGTCAGAGAACAGGAGTTAGAGATGGAGAAGCGGCCGGGGTGCTGTCAGAGAACAGGAGTTAGAGATGGAGGAGCGGCCGGGGTGCTGTCAGAGAACAGGAGTTAGAGATGGAGAAGCGGCCGGGGTGCTGTCAGAGAACAGGAGTTAGAGATGGAGAAGCGGCCGGGGTGCTGTCAGAGAACAGGAGTTAGAGATGGAGAAGCGGCCGGGGTGCTGTCAGAGAACAGGAGTTAGAGATGGAGAAGCGGCCGGGGTGCTGTCAGAGAACAGGAGTTAGAGATGGAGAAGCGGCCGGGGTGCTGTCAGAGAACAGGAGTTAGAGATGGAGAAGCGGCCGGGGTGCTGTCAGAGAACAGGAGTTAGAGATGGAGAAGCGGCCGGGGTGCTGTCAGAGAACAGGAGTTAGAGATGGAGGAGCGGCAGGGGTGCTGTCAGAGAACAGGAGTTGGAGATGGAGAAGCGGCCGGGGTGCTGTCAGAGAACAGGAGTTAGAGATGGAGGAGCGGCCGGGGTGCTGTCAGAGAACAGGAGTTAGAGATGGAGGAGCGGCCGGGGTGCTGTCAGAGAACAGGAGTTAGAGATGGAGAAGCGGCCGGGGTGCTGTCAGAGAAGCGGCCGGGGTGCTGTCAGAGAACAGGAGTTAGAGATGGAGAAGCGGCCGGGGTGCTGTCAGAGAACAGGAGTTAGAGATGGAGAAGCGGCCGGGGTGCTGTCAGAGAACTCGTCACGTGGTTTGTGACGTGCGAAACAGATCTCGCTCAACCTTTTTGGAGCTAAATCCCGCTGCGTCCCAGAGTTCCACTGGCCTTGCTCATCTGTACAGGACACCCCTGTCAATCGTCCATACACAGCATTCTGCACCGTCAACAAAACACTACTGTTAGACTAGTCAATTACAGTACAGGACACTTGTTTACATGGTGTTCACAGCTGACTAGTTTACATAGTCTCCTTTTAACTAGTAGATTTATGTCATGTTGGTCATTTCCTATTGTAAAACTCACCGTGATTCTGATGCTCTCTCTTTGCCATTCGAGATTAGACTGATATATTTATACAATGAACCTGTCACGGCAGATTTCCTCCCCTTCGTCTGAAGAGGAGTAACAGGGATCGGACCAAAACGCGGCGTGGTAAGTGTTCGTCATTTTAATGTGAAAAACTGAACACTACAAAACAACAACGCGACGACCGTGACGCTAATAAAACACTGTGCTAACAAGCAACATAACATAGACAATCACCCATAACCCACAATTACAGAACAGGCTACCTAAATACGGTTCCCAATCAGAGACAATGACTAACACCTGCTTCTGATTGAGAACCATATCAGGCCAAACACAGAAACAGACAAACTAGACATACAACATAGAATGTCCACTCAGATCACACCCTGACCAAACAAAACATAGAAACATACAAAGAAAACTATGGTCAGGGCGTGACAGAGCCATTTAAACCATTAACCGTGTGTGCATGATGTAATAGTTAACGTTATTAGTTCTGGTCAGTGATATGGTATCATCACAAGTAGCTAGCTAGCGAAGTAACTAGCTAATGTCAAACACATCAGTCATACAAAGGCTAATCATTAAAAAAGCCAGCGAGCTAGCTACCTTCCATAGTATTACAACTGCGTGACTGCAAGACTTCCCCTGCCCTGCAACACATGAACACCCTGCAGTCTCCACCGTGCCGACAGATGATACAAGAACCCAGGCAGAATGATGGTGTGTTTTGCTCTGACTGGGCTGGACATCTGCTTTGAGGAACACCAGATGGTCATCCTCAAGACAGTGAATAAGCACCTGTCCAACTTTTTACGTTGTGGAGGTATTGATATGCCTCTGTGCTTTTGGAGATCCTCGTCTGTGACCCATCCACACCAAGAGACGAGACATAAAATAATTGAAGATGTCCACATATCGCCTACGAAGACATTTTATCACATCTTCCTCCCACTGATAAATAATCTGCTGATGTGGCACAGATTTGCCATTGGACTTTGAAAGGTTTTTCTCGGTATGATCTCACAGCATTTTGAGCTAGCTAGCTAACGTTCGCAAAATGTCAAGTACGCCACAACGGATGTTCTCCACAAAACAGAACGTTCGGACATTGTTTTGTTTCTGGGTTCTTAATAAATAAGGTGAATAAGGTCAAGACAAGTGCTGCATGTGTTGTACTTTCCAAAATGTGATTTCCTCTGTCTGATTTTTGCTTCAAAAACCATCCTGATTTCAACCTGCTTATGATTCATCTTCTACAGGAACCAAACATGTCCTAAATCAATTCCTCATCCTCCGTGACTCATGTTCAAGGGATCCAATCCCATCCGACACGTTATAATTTTGTACTGACACCATATCTGGGATGAAATGCATACGTCACATAAAATGGCCTGATTTCCAATCCAGCTGTGAAAGCAGCAGCACAGTCAGTATGATTCATCACTTCAATTCAACATGACATTTCTTCTGATTCTACTATTCCTTGATTGGTTTTTCAAGAAGACAAGTTAGGGGACAACATTTTGAGTCAATATAGAATAGAATACAGAGTTAAAACAAAACAAGGGTGAGAAACTAACTTAACATTTAGTTGTAAAAGACTGAACAAGGGGAAGGGATTTCTGGGATTCGATAATGGCGTTATGAGAGAAAGTCGAAGAATGAAAGAATTAGCTCTATGGTCTTGATAAGATAAAGCCTTTTCTCTGGGTCTCATACTGTGAGCTGGGGAGCTTATGTTGGTTGGGTCCACCAGGGACCAGGTGGTTGTAATTACAAGAGGTGGTGTTCTAGGATCAGTTTTTCCTTTTAGATCATAACAAACTAGATTATATGAACAGGAGGGACCTGATCTCAGATCAGCACTCCTACTCTGAGACATTTTGCGAATACAGGCCTTGATTTGAGGAAGCTTTGATGGTTCCAGCAGGGACAACCAGATGGTTGTAGTGGTCCTGGAGGGCTAAACCATAGCTACACACATACATAGTTTCATGACAGCGCAGGATTCCTGGTTAGGTGACCATTCAGTAATAGGAATCAGCCACAGTCCTCCAGCCAGAGGGAACAAGCTGCTACTGACACCAGCGTACACACCACCATACACACCACCATACACACCACCATACACACCACCATACACACCACCATACACACCAGTGTACACACCACCATACACACCACCATACACACCAGCATACACACCAGCATACACACCAGCGTACACACCACCATACACACCACCATACACACCAGCATACACACCACCATACACACCACCATACACACCAGTGTACACACCACCATACACACCACCATACACACCAGTGTATTACACACCACCATAACACACCAGACACACACCACAACCACCACTGTACACACCACCATACACACCACCATACACACCAGCATACACACCACCATACACACCAGCATACACACCAGCATACACACCAGCATACACACCAGCATACACACCACCATACACACCAGCATACACACCACCATACACACCACCATACACACCAGCGTATTACACACCAGTGTACACACCAGCGTATACACACCACCATACACACCACCATACACACCACCATACACACCACCATACACACCAGCATACACACCACCATACACACCACCATACACACCAGTGTACACACCAGCGTACACACCACCGTACACACCACCATACACACCACCACACACCACCATACACACCAGCGTACACACCACCATACACACCAGCATACACACCACCATACACACCACCATACACACCAGTGTACACACCACCATACACACCACCGTACACACCAGCATACACACCAGCATACACACCAGCGTACACACCACCATACACACCACCGTACACACCACCATACACACCACCATACACACCAGTGTACACACCACCGTACACACCACCATACACACCACCATACACACCACACACACACACACATTATGCACAGATTATAAACACAGACACACACATAAACACTCACATTGACCCACACACCACCATACACACCACCATACACACCAGTGTACACACCACCGTACACACCACCATACACACCACCATACACACCAGGGTACACCAGCGTACAGTTGACAGACTCATGCTGTATATGTATTACACTTACATTACATTTAAGTCATTTAGCAGACGCTCTTATCCAGCAGTTTTCCAAAGTTGTGCAGTTTTCACATTCTGTCAGCCACAGCTGTCAGTGCATGTTAGTGTACGATGCCCACTACCCGTCAGCTACAGGTGACTACCTACGTGCTTCACACCAACAGCCAGACCATTTCATAACAGTCTGTGTGTTATGAAAGATACTGTACAACAACAACAAGGTACAACAGTTTATGTGTGTCGAAATTGCATTTGAAATTCACAGGGATATAAGCCTTCAATGTTGTAATAATGGCTAAACAATGCATGCCAAGCTGCACGGTATATTCACAACACCACACTGCATAAGGTTGTTGGACTGAACATGAAAATAAAGTCCCAGCCTCACATTTATTTTGGTCAGAGACACATTCGCAAAAATACGCAATTAGTATTTACAGTAATTACACAACATCTAACATCCTGCACACAAGCTCTTTACTGATTTCCTTCCTCTGAAATCATCCTGTATATCAACAGCACCGTCTCCTGACCCAGCATCATCCTGTATATCAACAGCACCATCATCCTGTATATCAACAGCACCCAGCATCATCCTGTATATCAACAGCACCGTCTCCTGACCCAGCGTCATCCTGACCCAGCATCATCCTGTATATCAACAGCACCATCTCCTGACCCAGCATCATCATCTTGTATATCAACAGCACGGTCTCCTGACCCAGCATCATCCTGTATATCAACAGCACCGTCTCCTGACCCAGCATCATCCTGTATATCAACAGCACCCAGCATCATCCTGATATCAACAGCAGCGACCCAGCATCATCCTGTATATCAACAGCACCGTCTCCTGACCCAGCATCATCCTGTATATCAACAGCACGGTCTCCTGACCCAGCATCATCCTGTATATCAACAGCACGGTCTCCTGACCCAGCATCATCCTGTATATCAACAGCACCGTCTCCTGACCCAGCATCATCCTGTATATCAACAGCAGCATCATCCTGTATATCAACAGCACCGTCTCCTGACCCAGCATCATCCTGACATCAACAGCACCGTCTCCTGACCCAGCATCATCCTGTATATCAACAGAGGTCTCCTGACCCAGCATCATCCTGTATATCAACAGCACCGTCTCCTGACCCAGCATCATCCTGAGCAGTAGGAGGCACAGTAACAGCATGGAGGCCCAAACGCTTGATCTGATACAGAAGTGACAGGGACAAACATATATATACTGTATACTTTTTTGTTTTTACTTATTTTCCACCGTAATTTGCAAATAAATTCATAAAAAATCCTACAATGTGATTTTCTTTCTCATTTTGTCTGTCATAGTTGAAGTGTAGCTATGGTGAAAATTCCAGGCCTCTCATCTTTTTAAGTGGGAGAACAAGCACAATTGGTGGCTGACTAAATACTTTTTTGCCCCACTGTATACTGTATATATAGAAATTTAAGAGACGAAACAAAGGAGAAAGTGAATGGAGGGGAGCGAGAGAAAGAGAGAGAGAGAGTGTGTGAAACAGGGAAGTGAACTACCAGGTGAACTAAGGAGACTTAAAATTCACCACCGTATAGTACACACCAGCGTACACACCAGCATACACACCACCGTACACACCCCCGTACACACCCCCATACACACCAGCGTACACACCCCCGTACACACCCCCGTACACACCAGCGTACACACCCCGTACACACCCCCATACACACCAGCGTACACACCACCATACACACCACCATACACACCACCATACACACCAGCATACACACCACCCGTACACACCCCCCGTACACACCCCCGTACACACCACCATACACACCACCATACACACCACCATACACACCACCATACACACCACGTACACACCATCGTACACACCCCCATACACACCAGCATACACACCACCATACACACCACCATACACACCAGCATACACACCACCATACACACCACCATACACACCAGCATACACACCACCATACACACCACCATACACACCACCATACACACCACCGCATACACACCACACCCCGTACACACCACCATACACACCACCGTACACACCACCGTACACACCCCCATACACACCCCATACACACCAGGGTACACACCAGCGTACACACCAGCATACACACCCCCGTACACACCAGAGTACACACCAGCATACACACCCCCGTACACACCAGAGTACACACCACTACTATTCCTTTTTTGAATCATTTTGACTGAACGCAGGAAGGAACCATGGCACAGAGCCACTCGTGCAGAGTGGCAGATGAAATAGAGAGAGGAGGACGATGCTGTAATATATTCTCATTGTCATTGTTTGACGTCTCTTTCTATAATCCCACACACACACACACACATCACATACTGCTTCTGTATTAGTAGCTTTGAAGTCTCTAAGCTGATTCCCATTCTTAAATAAACCCTGTTCTCTACCCTCTCTCTCTCCGTCACCGTTTCAATTTAGTAGGATTACGTAAGAGTCTTTAGTCTTTATTTCACTGCTTGGCTGCAGGGAGGGGATGGGAGATACAAACTGCCAAGCCAATAGACTAACTAGTCCTCCAGCTATGCTGCTGGCTATTCTACAGTCTATCTAGTTTTCTCATCTCAACAGGCAGATATCACAAGGATACTGAGAGTGTGCAGTTGTGTGTGTGTGTGTGTGTGTGTGTGTGTGTGTGTGTGTGTGTGTGTGTGTGTGTGTGTGTGTGTGTGTGTGTGTGTGTGTGTGTGTGTGTGTGTGTGTGTGTGTGTGTGTGTGTGTGTGTGTGTGTGTGTGTGTGTGTGTGTGTGTGTGTGTGTGTGTGTGTGTGTGTGTGTGTGTGTGTTCGTGTTGGACCTTCCAAAACAGGGATCTGCAGCTCCACACCAAAGTCGCCAAGGTAACCTGCCTAAATGAATTACAACTCGTAGTACTCACGTTTGTAGCCATGAAGGGCTTTGAAAGGCTGGTGATGGCTCACATCAACACCATCATCCCAGAAACCCTAGACCCACTCCAAATTGCATACCGCCCCAATAGCTCCACAGATGATGCAATCTCTATTACCCTCCACACTGCCCTTTCCCACCTGGACAAAAGGAACACCTTACGTGAGAATGTTGTTCACTGACTACAGCTCAGCGTTCAACACCATAGTGCCCTCAAAGCTCATCAATAAGCTAAGGACCCTGGGACTAAACACCTCCCTCTGCAACTGGATCCTGGACTTCCTGATGGGCCGTCCACAGGTGGTGAGGGTAGGCAATAACATATCTACCACACTGATCTTCAACACGGGGGGGCCTCAGGGGTGCGTGCTCAGTCCCCCCTGTACTCCCTGTTCACCGATGCCTGGTTGACCAAAAAAAAAGAAGTTCTACAGCTGCACCATCGAGAGCATCTTGACTGGTTGCATCACCGCATGGTATGACAACTGCTTGGCCTCCGACCGCAAGGCACTACAGAGGGTAGTGCGTACAGCCGAGCACATCACTGGGGCCAAGCTTCCTGCCATCCAGGATCTTTATACCAGGCGGTGTCAGAGGAAGGCCCTAAAAATTGCCAAAGACTCCAGCCACCCGATTCATAGACTGTTCTCTCTGCTACCGCATTGCAAGCAGTACCGGAGCGCCAACTCTAAGTCCAAAATGTTTCTTAACATCTTCTACCCCCAAACCATAACGCTGCTGAACAGCTAATACAACGGCTAAGCAGACTATTTGCATTGACCCCCCCCCCCTTTTTTATTTTACACTGCTGCTACTCGTTAATTATCTATGCGTAGTCACTTTACCCCTACCTACATGTACATATTACCTCAATTATGTTGACTAACCTGTACCCCAGCATCTTGACTCTGTACCGGTACCCCCTGTATATACAATGCATATATACAGAACAATTATCTTGACTAACCTGTACCCCAGCATCTTGTCTCTGTACCGGTACCCTCTGTATATACAATGCATATATACAGAACATTTCCACAGATCCACATTTTGTTACATTACAGACTTATTCTAAAATTGATTTTAAAAAACGTGTTCCTCATCAATCTACACACAACACCTCATTATGACAAAGCAAAAACAGGTTTTTAGAATTGTTTTGCAAATGTGTTAAAAACAGAAAACATGAATAGCGTATTTACATAAGTATTCAGATCTTTTGCTATGAGACTCGAAATTGAGCTCCGAGACAGGATTGTGTCGAGGCACAGATCCGAGGAAGGGTACGAAACAATGTCTGCAGCATTGAAGGTCCCCAAGAACACAGCGGCCTCCATCCATTTTAAATGGAAGCAGTTTGGAACCACCAAGACTCTTCCTAGAGCTGGTCACCCGGCCAAACTAAGCAATCGGGGGAGAAGGGCCTTGGTCAGGGAGGTGATGGTCACTCTGACAGAGCTCCAGAGTTCCTTTGTGGAGATAGGAGAACCTTTCAGAAAGACAACCATCTCTGCAGCACTCCACCAATCAGGCCTTTATGGTAGAGTGGCCAGACGGAAGCCACACTTCAGTAAAAGACATGACAGCCTGCTTGGAGTTTGCCAAAAGGCACCTAAAGGACTCTCAAACCATGAGAAACAAGATTCTCTGGTCTGATGAAACCAAGATTGAACTCTTTGGCCTGAATGCCAAGCGTCACGTTTGGAGGAAACCTGGCACCATCCCTACGGTGAAGCATGGTGGAGGCAGCATCATGCTGTGGGGATGTTTTTCAGCACCAGGGACTGGGAGACTAGTCAAGATCGAGGGAAAGATGAACGGGGCAAAGTCCAGAGAGATCCTTGATGAAAACCTGCTTCAGAGTGATCAGGACCTTAGACTGGGGTGAAGGTTCACCTTCCAACAGGACAACAACCCTAAGCACACAGCCAAGACAACGCAGGAGGGGCTTTGGGATCAGTCTCTAAATATCCTTGAGTGGCCCAGCCAGAGCCTGGACTTGAACCCGATCAAACATCTCTGGAGACACATGAAATAAATAACTGTGCAGCGACGCTCCCCATCCAGCTTGAGAGGATCTGCAGAGAAGAATGTGAGAAACTCCCCAAATACAGGTGTACCAAGCTTGTAGCATCGTAGCCAAGAAGACTTGAGGCTGTAATCGCTGCCAAAGGTGTTTCAATAAAGTACTGAGTAAAGGGTCTGAATACTTATGTAAATATGATATTTCAGTAAGTTTTTTTAATACATTTGCAAAGAATTCCAGAAAGCAGTTTTTGATTTGTCATTATGAGTGTATTGTGTGTAGATTGATGGGGGAAGAAAAGCGATTTAATCAATTTTAGAATAAGGCTGTAACGTAACAAAAGGTGGAAAAATTCAAGGGCTCTCATCGGAGGGCGTTGCGGGATTTCTTATAAGCATCCAGATTTGTGTCCTGCTCCTTGAAAGCGGTAGCTCTATTCTTTAGCTCAATGCAATATGTTGCCTGTAATCCATGCTTCTGATTGGGATGTTTACGTATGGTCGCTGTGGGGACAATGTCGTTGATGTTCTTACTAATGAAGCCGGTGACTGATGTGTTTGACTCCTCAATGTGTGTGTGTGTGTGTGTGTGTGTGTGTGTGTGTGTGTGTGTGTGTGTGTGTGTGTGTGTGTGTGTGTGTGTGTGTGTGTGTGTGTGTGTGTGTGTGTGTGTGTGTGTGTGTGTGTGTGTGTGTGTGTGTGTGTGTGTGTGTGTGTCGCTGGCTCTTGTTAAGGTCTGATAAGCTACAGTACAGTAGGCCCCTCTCTGTTCTCAGTAATAGAAGCACCCTGTGGTTCTACAGACAAAGGCTCTTACAATGCAGCCAGGAGAGTGTGTGTGTGTGTGTGTGTGTGTGTGTGTGTGTGTGTGTGTGTGTGTGTGTGTGTGTGTGTGTGTGTGTGTGTGTGTGTGTGTGTGTGTGTGTGTGTGTGTGTGTGTGTGTGTGTGTGTGTGTGTGTGTGTGTGTGTGTGTGTGTGTGTGTGTGTGTGTGTGTGTGTGTGTGTGTGAGATAACGAGGAGGGTAGTCCATCTCAACCCATCCAGTGAACAGAGAGAGATGGAGGGAGAGGAAGAGCGAGGGAGGAAGAGGCCAATTATTGTTCCTCAGTGTATTGGTTTGGCATCAATGGTTCACTCCTGTTATGCCAACAACGCTAGCCTTAATTTGAAGTTGGCAGAAAGAGAGGGACAGAGATAAAGAAATAGGAGACAGAGAGAGTGAGAAGAGGGTCAGAATGAGTAGACAGAGAGAGCAGCCAAGCACAGAGTCAGCTGGTTATGACTTCATCTAGGTCAGACTGAGTGTGTGTGTGTGTGTGTGTGTGCGCGTGTGCGTGTGTGTTTCCTGAGGAACAGAGATGGTGACAGTACATTACACACACACACACACACACACACACACACACACACACACACACACACACACACACACACACACACACACACACACACACACACACACACACACACACACACACACACACACACACACACAGTACATTACACACACACACAGGTTTTTATAGTTATACTGTAGTTATCATCACAACATCACACTGCCTGCTGTAGTGACTGTATGAGTGCTTCAGGGGTGGACTGTGACTGCAAGGTCAAGACAGAGCAGTAGTAGTGACACAGTAGAGTACATTACATCCCTCTCTGCTCCTGGGCGCTTGGTGACCAACACTCTGACCCTCCCCAGCTGTGTGTTGCGTGCCCAGGCTTCCTGTGCCCTCTACCCAGGCCTCGGTGATTCACACTGGGCTGGGTCAGAGCTGGGAGTGGGGCGCTAATCTAGCCTCTGGCTGTTGGGGAGAGGGAGAAGGCTGGCTGGCCCACTGACACTGTCATTGAATGAGTTAGTGCCACATCACAGGGCAAGGCGGACAGGGGAGTATTGGAAGGTGGGAGGGAGGAGGCATGTTGAGTATGTGTGTATGTGTGTTTGGGGGTGGGCATGTGTATGTGTGCGTGTGTGTGTGTGTTTGTGGGGGTGGGCATGTGTGTGTGTGTTTGGGGGTGGGCAGTGGCAGGACGGGGGATGGTGACAGCTATACATCAAATAAGAACTAAAGCCACTAGAGTGGCTCTTCAACCCCCCTCCCCCATAGCTTCCCTCTGTCTCTCTCTGATACACACACACATCCTAGAGCCCAGCTACGTCCATCAGAGAGCCCAGCTACGTCCATCAGAGAGAGCCCAGCTACATCCATCAGAGAGCCCAGCTACATCCATCAGAGAGCCCAGCTACGTCCATCAGAGAGCCCAGCTACGTCCATCAGAGAGCCCAGCAACATCCATTAGAGAGCCCAGCTACGTCCATCAGAGAGAGCCCAGCTACGTCCATCAGAGAGCCCAGCTACGTCCATCAGAGAGCCCAGCCACATCCATTAGAGAGAGCCCAGCTACGTCCATCAGAGAGCCCAGCTACGTCCATCAGAGAGCCCAGCTACATCCATCAGAGAGCCCAGCTACATCCATCAGAGAGCCAGCTACGTCCATCAGAGAGAGCCAGCTACGTCCATCAGAGAGCCCAGTCACATCCATCAGAGAGCCCAGCTACGTCCATCAGAGAGCCCAGCTACGTCCATCAGAGAGCCCAGCTACATCCATTAGAGAGCCCAGCTACATCCATCAGAGAGAGCCCAGCTACGTCCATCAGAGAGAGCCCAGCTACGTCCATTAGAGAGCCCAGCTACGTCCATTAGAGAGCCCAGCTACATCCATCAGAGAGCCCAGCTACGTCCATCAGAGAGCCCAGCTCATGTCCATCAGAGAGCCCAGCTACGTCCATCAGAGAGCCCAGCTACGTCCATCAGAGAGCCCAGTCACATCCATTAGAGAGCCCAGCTACATCCATCAGAGAGAGCCCAGCTACGTCCATCAGAGAGCCCAGTCACATCCATTAGAGAGCCCAGCTACGTCCATCAGAGAGCCCATCTACGTCCATCAGAGAGCCCAGCTACGTCCATCAGAGAGCCCAGCTACGTCCATCAGAGAGCCCAGCTACGTCCATCAGAGAGCCCAGCTACGTCCATCAGAGAGCCCAGTCACGTCCATCAGAGAGCCCAGCCACGTCCATCAGAGAGCCCAGCTACGTCCATCAGAGAGCCCAGCCACGTCCATCAGAGAGCCCAGCTACATCCATCAGAGAGCCCAGCTACGTCCATCAGAGAGCCCAGTCACATCCATCAGAGAGCCCAGCTACGTCCATCAGAGAGCCCAGCTACGTCCATCAGAGAGCCCAGCCACGTCCATCAGAGAGCCCAGCTACGTCCATCAGAGAGCCCAGCTACGTCCATCAGAGAGCCCAGTCACATCCATTAGAGAGCCCAGCTACGTCCATCAGAGAGCCCAGTCACATCCATTAGAGAGCCCAGCTACGTCCATCAGAGAGCCCATCTACGTCCATCAGAGAGCCCAGCTACGTCCATCAGAGAGCCCAGCTACGTCCATCAGAGAGCCCAGCTACGTCCATCAGAGAGCCCAGCTACGTCCATCAGAGAGCCCAGTCACATCCATTAGAGAGCCCAGCTACGTCCATCAGAGAGCCCAGCTACGTCCATCAGAGAGCCCAGCCACATCCATTAGAGAGCCCAGCTACATCCATCAGAGAGCCCAGCTACGTCCATCAGAGAGCCCAGTCACATCCATTAGAGAGCCCAGCTACGTCCATCAGAGAGCCCAGTCACATCCATTAGAGAGCCCAGCTACGTCCATTAGAGAGCCCAGCTACGTCCATTAGAGAGCCCAGCTACATCCATCAGAGAGAGCCCAGCTACGTCCATCAGAGAGAGCCCAGCTACGTCCATTAGAGAGCCCAGCTACATCCATTAGAGAGCCCAGCTACATCCATCAGAGAGCCCAGCTACGTCCATCAGAGAGAGCCCAGCTACGTCCATCAGAGAGCCCAGCTACGTCCATCAGAGAGCCCAGCTACGTCCATCAGAGAGAGCCCAGCTACGTCCATTAGAGAGCCCAGCTACATCCATCAGAGAGCCCAGCTACGTCCATCAGAGAGCCCAGCTACGTCCATCAGAGAGCCCAGCTATGTCCATCAGAGAGCCCAGCTACATCCATCAGAGAGCCCAGCTACGTCCATCAGAGAGCCCAGCTACGTCCATCAGAGAGCCCAGTTACATGGTGACATTAGACAGAGAGCCCAGCTACATGGTGATCAGAGAGCCCAGCTACATGGTGACAGTTAGACAGAGAGCCCAGTTACATGGTGACAGTTAGACAGAGAGCCCAGCTACATGGTGACAGTTAGAGAGCCCAGTTACATGGTGACAGTTAGACAGAGAGCCCAGCTACATGGTGACAGTTAGACAGAGAGCCCAGTTACATGGTGACATCAGACAGAGAGCCCAGCTACATGGTGATAGTTAGACAGAGAGCCCAGCTACATGGTGACATCAGAGAGCCCAGCTACATGGTGACAGTTAGACAGAGAGCCCAGCTACATGGTGACAGTCAGAGAGCCCAGCTACATCCATCAGTCATTTAGAGAGAGCCCAGCTACATGGTGACATCAGACAGAGAGCCCAGCTACATGGTGACAGTCAGACAGAGCCCAGTTACATGTGACATCAGAGAGCCCAGCTACGGTCCATTAGAGAGAGCCCAGTTACATGGTGACAGTCAGAGAGCCCAGTTACATGGTGACATCAGAGAGAGCCCAGTTACATGGTGACAGTTAGACAGAGAGCCCAGTCACATCCATTAGAGAGCCCAGCTACATCCATCAGAGAGCCCAGCTACGTCCATCAGAGAGAGCCCAGCTACGTCCATTAGAGAGCCCAGCTACGTCCATTAGAGAGCCCAGCTACATCCATCAGAGAGCCCAGCTACGTCCATCAGAGAGAGCCCAGCTACGTCCATCAGAGAGCCCAGCTACGTCCATCAGAGAGCCCAGCTACGTCCATCAGAGAGCCCAGTCACATCCATTAGAGAGCCCAGCTACATCCATCAGAGAGAGCCCAGCTACGTCCATCAGAGAGCCCAGTCACATCCATTAGAGAGCCCAGCTACGTCCATCAGAGAGCCCATCTACGTCCATCAGAGAGCCCAGCTACGTCCATCAGAGAGCCCAGCTACGTCCATCAGAGAGCCCAGCTACGTCCATCAGAGAGCCCAGCTACGTCCATCAGAGAGCCCAGTCACATCCATTAGAGAGCCCAGCTACGTCCATCAGAGAGCCCAGCTATGTCCATCAGAGAGCCCAGCCACATCCATTAGAGAGCCCAGCTACATCCATCAGAGAGCCCAGCTACGTCCATCAGAGAGCCCAGCCACATCCATCAGAGAGCCCAGCTACGTCCATCAGAGAGCCCAGCTACATCCATCAGAGAGCCCAGCTACGTCCATCAGAGAGCCCAGCTACGTCCATCAGAGAGCCCAGCTACGTCCATCAGAGAGAGCCCAGCTACGTCCATCAGAGAGCCCAGCTACGTCCATCAGAGAGCCCAGCTACGTCCATCAGAGAGCCCAGCTACATCCATCAGAGAGCCCAGCTACGTCCATCAGAGAGCCCAGCTACGTCCATCAGAGAGCCCAGCTACGTCCATCAGAGAGCCCAGCTACGTCCATCAGAGAGCCCAGCTACGTCCATCAGAGAGCCCAGCTACGTCCATCAGAGAGCCCAGCTACGTCCATCAGAGAGCCCAGTTACGATCAGAGAGCCCAGCTACGTCCATCAGAGAGCCCAGCTACGTCCATCAGAGAGCCCAGCTACGTCCATCAGAGAGCCCAGCTACGTCCATCAGAGAGCCCAGCTACGTCCATCAGAGAGCCCAGCTCACATCCATCAGAGAGCCCAGCTACGTCCATCAGAGAGCCCAGCTACGTCCATCAGAGAGCCCAGCACATCCATCAGAGAGCCCAGCTACGTCCATCAGAGAGCCCAGTCACGTCCATCAGAGAGCCCAGCTACGTCCATCAGAGAGCCCAGCTATGTCCATCAGAGAGCCCAGCCACGTCCATCAGAGAGCCCAGCTACGTCCATCAGAGAGCCCAGCTACGTCCATCAGAGAGCCCAGCTACGTCCATCAGAGAGCCCAGCCACATCCATCAGAGAGCCCAGCTACGTCCATCAGAGAGCCCAGCTACGTCCATCAGAGAGCCCAGCTACGTCCATCAGAGAGCCCAGCTACGTCCATCAGAGAGCCCAGCTACGTCCATCAGAGAGCCCAGTCACGTCCATCAGAGAGCCCAGCTACGTCCATCAGAGAGCCCAGTCACGTCCATCAGAGAGCCCAGCTACGTCCATCAGAGAGCCCAGCTACGTCCATCAGAGAGCCCAGCTACGTCCATCAGAGAGCCCAGCTACGTCCATCAGAGAGAGCAGCTACGTCCATTAGAGAGCCCAGCTACATCCATCAGAGAGCCCAGCTACGTCCATCAGAGAGCCCAGCTACGTCCATCAGAGAGAGCCCAGCTACGTCCATCAGAGAGCCCAGCTACGTCCATCAGAGAGCCCAGCTACGTCCATCAGAGAGCCCAGCTACGTCCATCAGAGAGCCCAGCTACGTCCATCAGAGAGCCCAGCTACGTCCATCAGAGAGCCCAGCCACGTCCATCAGAGAGCCCAGCTATGTCCATCAGAGAGCCCAGCTACGTCCATCAGAGAGCCCAGCTACGTCCATCAGAGAGCCCAGTTACGTCCATCAGAGAGCCCAGTTACATGGTGACAGTTAGACAGAGAGCCCAGCTACATGTGATATCAGAGAGCCCAGCTACATGTCCATCAGAGAGCCCAGCTACATGGTGACATTAGACAGAGAGCCCAGCTACATGGTGACATCAGAGAGCCCAGTTACATGGTGACATCAGAGAGCCCAGCTACATGGTCCATCAGAGAGCCCAGCTACATGTGACATCAGAGAGCCCAGCTACATGGTGATATCAGACAGAGCCCAGCTACATGGTGACATCAGAGAGAGCCCAGCTACATGGTGACAGTTAGACAGAGAGCCCAGCTACATGGTGACATCAGAGAGCCCAGCTACATTACATTTACATTACATTTAAGTCATTTAGACAGAGAGCCCAGCTACATGGTGACAGTCAGACAGAGAGCCCAGCTACATGGTGACAGTCAGAGAGCCCAGCCACATGGTGACATCAGAGAGCCCAGCTACATGGTGACATCAGAGAGAGCCCAGTTACATGGTGACAGTCAGAGAGCCCAGTTACATGTCCATCAGAGAGCCCAGTTACATGGTGACAGTCAGAGAGCCCAGTTACATGGTGACAGTTAGACAGAGAGCCCAGCTACATGGTGACAGTTAGACAGAGAGCCCAGCTACATGGGGACATCAGAGAGCCCAGTTACATGGTGACAGTTAGACAGAGAGCCCAGTTACATGTCCATCAGAGAGCCCAGCTACATGGTGACAGTTAGACAGAGAGCCCAGCTACATGTGACATTAGACAGAGAGCCCAGCTACATGGTGACATCAGAGAGCCCAGATACTGAGACTGTCCATCATTTGAACATCTCTTTCAGATTTACGTCCATCAGAGAAACAGACTAAAAAAGGGAATCAGAGAGCAAGACACAAAAACGCTCTTGGGACAGAGTTAACACAGACACACCACACACACACACTGGAAGAGTGCAGCATCAATGAATCACATGACTCTGGTCTGTCTGTCCATCAGAGCCCAGGACCCAGCCAACCCCATTTATCAGCATATAGATATCTGTCTGTACAGACCTAAACCCATCATATAGACCAGATATCTCTGTCCATCAGAGAAACCCAGTATATATGCCATAGATATCCCAGTTTGTACAGACCTAAACCCAGCTATATATGCATATAGATATCTGTCTGTACAGACCTAAACCCAGCTATAGACAGACAGATATCTCTGTCTGTCAGACCTAAACCCATTTATATAGACAGACAGATATCTCTGTTTGTACAGACCTCCATCAGAGAGCCCAGATATCTCTGTCTGTCAGACCTAAACCCATTTATATATGCAGATAGATATCCTGTTTGTACAGAGAGCCCAGTTACATGCAGATGACAGTCTGTACAGACCTAAACCCATTTATATAGACAGGTAGATATCTCTGTTACAGACCTAAACCCATTTAGAGGTAGCCTGTTTGTACAGACCTAAACCCATTTATATAGACAGGTAGCCCTGTCTGTACAGACCCATTTATATAGACAGACAGATATCTCAGTTGTACAGACCTAAACAGTTATATAGACAGACAGATATCTCTGTCTGTACAGACCTAAACCCAGTTACATGGTGACAGTTAGACAGAGAAACCCATTTATATAGACAGGTAGATATCTCTGTTTGTACAGAGAGCCCAGTTACATGGTGACAGTTAGACAGAGAGCCCAGCTATATGACAGTGACATCTCTGTTAGACAGAGAGCCCAGTTACATGGTGACAGTTAGACAGAGAGCCCAGCTACATGGTGACAGTTAGACAGAGAGCCCAGTTACATAGACAGGTGACAGTTTGACAGACCTAGCCCAGTTACATGGTGACAGTTAGACAGAGAGCCCAGTTATAGACATGGTGACAGTTAGACAGAGAGCCCAGTTACATGGTGACAGTTTGTACAGAGAGCCCAGTTACATGGTGATATCTCTGTCTGACAGACCTAAACCCATTTATATGACAGGTGATATCTCTGTCTGTACAGAGAAACCCATTTATAGACATGGTGACAGTTAGACAGAGAGCCCAGTTACATGGTGACAGTTAGACAGAGAGCCCAGTTATATGGTGACAGTTAGACAGACCTAAACCCAGTTACATGGTGACAGTTAGACAGACCTAAACCCAGCTACATGGGTGACATCTCTGTCTGTACAGACCTAAACCCATTTATATAGACAGGTGATATCTCTGTCTGTACAGACCTAAACCCATTTATATAGACAGGTGACAGTCTGTACAGAGAAACCCAGTTACATGGTGACAGTTGTACAGAGAAACCCAGTTATATGACAGGTGACATCTCTGTCTGTACAGACCTAAACCCATTTATATAGACAGGTAGATATCTCTGTCTGTACAGACCTAAACCCATTTATATAGACAGGTAGATATCTCTGTCAGCTAAACATTCATATAGACAGTTAGCTATCTCTGTCTGTACAGATAAACTTTAGACAGGTAGATATCTCTGTTTGAACATCTCTTTATATAGACAGATTCTCTGTCTGTACAGACCTCCCATTCATATTGTTCTCTGTGGAAACAGACTTTAAAAAAGGTAGATATCTCTGTCTGTACAGACCCATTTATATAGACAGGTAGATATCTCTGTCTGTACAGACCTAAACCCATTTATATAGACAGGTAGATATCTCTGTCTGTACAGACAAACCCACCTGGGTAGAGTGCAGCATCAACCCATTTATATCACATGACTATCTCTGTTTGTCAGACCTAAACCCATTTATATAGACAGGTAGATATCTCTGTCTGTACAGACCAAACCCATTTATATATGCAGATAGATATCTCTGTCTGTACAGACCTAAACCCATTTATATAGACAGATAGATATCTCTGTCTGTACAGACCTAAACCCATTTATATATGCAGATAGATATCTGTCTGTACAGACCTAAACCCATTTATATAGACAGGTAGATATCTCTGTCTGTACAGACCTAAACCCATTTATATATGCAGATAGATATCTCTGTTTGTACAGACCTAAACCCATTTATATATGACAGATAGATATCTCTGTTTGTACAGACCTAAAACCCATTTATATAGACTGTCTGTACAGACCTAAACCCATTTATATATGCAGATAGATATCTCTGTTTGTACAGACCTAAACCCATTTATATATGCATATAGATATATGTCTGTACAGACCTAAACCCATTTATATAGACAGACAGATATCTCTGTTTGTACAGACCTAAACCCATTCATATAGACAGGTAGATATCTCTGTCTGTACAGACCTAAACCCATTTATATATGCATATAGATATATGTCTGTACAGACCTAAACCCATTTATATAGACAGGTAGATATCTCTGTTTGTACAGACCTAAACCCATTCATATAGACAGGTAGATATCTCTGTCTGTACAGACCTAAACCCATTTATATATGCATATAGATATATGTCTGTACAGACCTAAACCCATTCATATAGACAGGTAGATATCTCTGTCTGTACAGACCTAAACCCATTTATATATGCATATAGATATATGTCTGTACAGACCTAAACCCATTTATATAGACAGGTAGATATCTCTGTCTGTACAGACCTAAACACATTCATATAGACAGGCAGATATCTCTGTCTGTACAGACCTAAACCCATTTATATAGACAGGTAGATATCTCTGTTTGTACAGACCTAAACCCATTTATATAGACAGGTAGATATCTCTGTCCATACAGCGCAGGAGGCTGATCCTCATCAATAAGCCATACGACCTGACAGACCAGAATAACTCTCACTGACTCATCACAGGACAGACTTAAGTAAGGCCCATGCAACGGTGAGGCTGGGCTCAGGGGTCACTCAGGGTCAGATCATTAGAACTGACTGGGGTTGTTTGGTTGGGAACTCGTGGATATATCATGATCTGCCCTCGATGCTGTCAATGCTGCAAGCTCATTACACTCGATGACAGCCCCATCTGAGACTGTGGTGGCAGAGAGCATTGGCCTGCACAGCACACACTCATGAATATCCTCACAACACATCCACATTAAACACACACTAATACACACACACACACACACACACACACACACTCTGCCGCTCTCCATTCTGTGGATGGAAATTAGATTGCTATGGAATAACTTGATTATAAACGGCCACCCTGTAGTGCTGAGCAATATCACTTAATAAAGCTGAGCGCATTGACACTAGGGAGCACACATACACACAGTATACATACACACACACAGTATACATACACACACAGTATACATACACACACAGTATACATACACACACACAGTATACATACACACACACAGTATACACACATACACACAGTATACATACACACACACAGTATACATACACACACACAGTATACATACACACACACAGTATACATACACACACACAGTATACATACACACACACAGTATACATACACACACACAGTATACATACACACAGAATACATACACACACAGTATACATACACACAAAGTATACATACACACACAGTATACATACACACACAGTATACATACACACAAAGTATACATACACACACAGTATACATATATACACACACACACACACACACACACGCACGCACACGCACACGCACACGCACACGCACACGCACCCGCACACGCACACATACAGTATACACACACATAGTACACATACACACACAGTATACATACACACACACAGTATACATACACACACAGTATACATACACACACATACAGTATACACACACACACAGTATACACACACACACAGTATACATACACACACACAGTATACATACACACACAGTATACATACACACACAGTATACATACACACACAGTATACACACACACACAGTATACATACACACACAGTATACATACACACACATACAGTATACACACACACACAGTATACACACACACACACAGTATACGTACACACACACAGTATACATACACACACAGTATACATACACACACATACAGTATACACACACACACAGTATACACACACACACAGTATACATACACACACACAGTATACATACACACACAGTATACATACACACACATACAGTATACACACACACACAGTATACACACACACACAGTATACACACACACACAGTATATACACACACACACACACACACACACACACACACACACACACACACACACACACACACACACACACACACACACACACACACACACACACACACACACACACACACACACACACATACACACACACAGTATACACACACACAGTATACACACACAGTATACACACACACACACACAGTATACACACACACACACACAGTATACATACACACACACAGTATACATACACACACACACCGAATATACATACACAGAGTACACACAGAGAACACACACACTGAGTACACACACACACAGTATACATACACACACACACCCAGTACACACACACACCCGCAGAGTACACACAGTACACACACAGAGTACACACAGAATACACAAAGAGTACACACACAGTACACACACAGTGTACACACAGTACACACACAGAGTACACACAGTAGACACACAGAGTACACACACAGAGTGCGCACATAGTACACACACAAAGTACACACACAGAGTACACATAGTAAACACACAGAGTACACACTACAGCTATATAATGCAGGGATGCAAGACATTCTACTGGGTTGTGTTTCTCCTTCATGCTCAATACCGTTTGGGTAGAGAATGAACACACCGGGTGTCCCAGGTCTATCGAATCAAATGAATCCCTGTATCCTGTCTCAGTTCCACTGAGCCTGTCCATTGACTACAAGTCAGCTTCGTTTGTGACCTGTTGATAACTGAGGGGTTATCTGCTACACTGGATCACACTTAGTAAACAGGCTACTCCTCTCCAATCACAGGACACCCTCTTGTCCTTAGTTGACACAACAAACTTTTCCCTGGGGGAGAGAAGGACAGTTGCTGATGACAACTGCTGAAGGCTATCATTGATTTATGTGGATAGGTCTTTCCCTTGTACTCTCTCTCTCTCTCCCGCAATCTCTCTATGCATGTCTCTCTCTCCCGCAATCTCTCTATGCATGTCTCTCTCTCTCTCTCTATGCATGTCTCTCTCTCCCGCAATCTCTCTATGCATGTCTCTCTCTCTCTCTCTATGCATGTCTCTCTCTCCCGCAATCTCTCTATGCATGTCTCTCTCTCTCTCTCTATGCATGTCTCTCCCGCAATCTCTCTATTCATGTCTCTCTCTCTCTCTCTATGCATGTCTCTCCCGCAATCTCTCTATTCATGTCTCTCTCTCTCTCTCTATGCATGTCTCTCCCGCAATCTCTCTATGCATGTCTCTCTCTCTCTCTCTATGCATGTCTCTCCCGCAATCTCTCTATTCATGTCTCTCTCCCGCCAACTCTCTATGCATGTCTCTCTCTCTATGCATGTCTCTCTCTCTATGCATGTCTCTCTCTCTCTATGCATGTCTCTCTCTCTCTCCCGCCAACTCTCTATGCATGTCTCTCTCTCTCTCTATGCATGTCTCTCTCTCTCTCTATGCATGTCTCTCTCTCTCTCTATGCATGTCTCTCTCTCTCTATGCATGTCTCTCTCTCTCTCTCTATGCATGTCTCTCTCTCTCTATGCATGTCTCTCTCTCTCTCCCGCCAACTCTCTATGCATGTCTCTCTCTCTCTCTCTCCCGCCAACTCTCTATGCATGTCTCTCTCTCTATGCATGTCTCTCTCTCTATGCATGTCTCTCTCTCTCTATGCATGTCTCTCTCTCTCTCCCGCCAACTCTCTATGCATGTCTCTCTCTCTCTCTATGCATGTCTCTCTCTCTCTCTCTCTCTATGCATGTCTCTCTCTATGCATGTCTCTCTCTATGCATGTCTCTCTCTCTATGCATGTATCTCTCTCTCTATGCATGTCTCTCTCTATGCATGTCTCTCTCTCTCTCTATGCATGTATCTCTCTCTCTATGCATGTATCTCTCTCTCTATGCATGTCTCTCTCTATGCATGTCTCTCTCTCTCTCTATGCATGTATCTCTCTCTATGCATGTCTCTCTCTATGCATGTCTCTCTCTCTCTATGCATGTATCTCTCTCTCTATACATGTCTCTCTCTATGCATGTATCTCTCTCTCTATGCATGTCTCTCTCTATGCATGTCTCCCTCTCTCTATGCATGTATCTCTCTCTATACATGTCTCTCTCTCTCCCGCCAACTCTCTATGCATGTCTCTCTCTCTCTCTATGCATGTATCTCTCTCTCTATGCATGTCTCTCTCTATGCATGTCTCTCTCTCTCTCAATGCATGTATCTCTCTCTCTCTATGCATGTCTCTCTCTCTCCCGCCATCTCTCTATGCATGTCTCTCTCTCTATGCATGTCTCTCTCTCTATGCATGTCTCTCTCTCTCTCTATGCATGTCTCTCTCTCTCTATGCATGTCTCTCTCTTTCTATGCATGTCTCTCTATGCATGTCTCTCTCTCTCCCGCCATCTCTCTATGCATGTCTCTCTCTCTATGCATGTCTCTCTCTCTCTCTCTATGCATGTCTCTCTCTCTCTCTATGCATGTCTCTCTCTTTCTATGCATGTCTCTCTCTCTATGCATGCCTCTCTCTTTCTATGCATGTCTGTCTCTCTCTCTCTATGCATGTCTCTCTCTTTCTATGCATGTCTCTCTCTCTATGCATGTATCTCTCTCTATACATGTCTCTCTCTATGCATGTCTCTCTCTCTCTATGCATGTCTCTCTCTCTATGCATGTCTCTCTCTATGCATGTCTCTCTCTCTCTATGCATGTATCTCTCTCTCTATACATGTCTCTCTCTCCCGCCAACTCTCTATGCATGTCTCTCTCTATGCATGTCTCTCTCTATGCATGTCTCTCTTTCTCTCTATGCATGTATCTCTCTCTCTATGCATGTCTCTCTCTCTCCCGCCATCTCTCTATGCATGTCTCTCTCTATGCATGTCTCTCTCTATGCATGTCTCTCTCTCTCTCTATGCATGTCTCTCTCTTTCTATGCATGTCTCTCTATGCATGTCTCTCTCTCCCGCCATCTCTCTATGCATGTCTCTCTCTCTCTATGCATGTCTCTCTCTCTATATGCATGTCTCTCTCTTTATATGCATGTCTCTCTATGCATGTCTCTCTCTCTCTCTATGCATGTCTCTCTCTTTCTATGCATGTCTCTCTATGCATGTCTCTCTCTTTCTATGCATGCCTCTCTCTCTATGCATGTCTGTCTCTCTCTCTCTATGCATGTCTCTCTTTCTCCCGCCAACTCTCTATGCATGTCTCTCTCTATGCATGTCTCTCTCTCTCTCTCTATGCATGTCTCTCTCTTTCTATGCATTTCTCTCTAATATAATAATAATAATATATGCCATTTAGGAGACGCTTTTATCCAAAGCGACTTACAGTCATGTGTGCATACATTCTACGTATGGGTGATCCCGGGGATCGAACCCACTACCCTGGCGTTACAAGCGCCATGCTCTACCAACTGAGCTACAGAAGGACCACGCCATCTCTCTATGCATGTCTCTCTCTCCCACCATCTCTCTATGCATGTCTCTCTCTCTCTATGTATGTCTCTCTCTCTCTATCCATGTCTCTCTCTCTCTATCCATGTCTCTCTCTCTCTATCCATGTCTCTCTCTCTCTATGCATGTCTCCCTCTCTCTATGCATGTCTCCCTCTCTCTATGCATGTCTCTCTCTCTATGCATGTCTCTCTCTCTCCCGCCAACTCTCTATGCATGTCTCTCTCTCTCTATGCATGTCTCTCTCTCCCGCCATCTCTCTATGCATGTCTCTCTATGCATGTCTCTCTCTCTCCCACAATCTCTCTATGCATGTCTCTCTCTCTATGCATGTCTCTCTCTCTATGCATGTCTCTCTCTCTATGCATGTCTCTCTCTCTCCATCTCTCTATGCATGTCGCTCTATGTATGTCTCTCTCTCTCCCGCCATCTCTATGCATGTCTGTCTCTCTCTCTCTCTATGCATGTCTCTCTCTCTCCCGCCAACTCTCTATGCATGTCTCTCTCTATGCATGTCTCTCTCTCTATGCATGTCTCTCTCTCCCGCCATCTCTCTATGCATGTCTCTCTCTCTCTATGCATGTCTCTCTCTCTATGCATGTCTCTCTCTCTCTCTATGCATGTCTCTCTCTCTATGCATGTCTCTCTCTTTCTATGCATGTCTCTCTCTCCCGCCATCTCTCTATGCATGTCTCTCTCTCTCTATGCATGTCTCTCTCTCTATGCATGTCTCTCTCTCTCTATGCATGTCTCTCTCTCTCTATGCATGTCTCTCTCTTTCTATGCATGTCTCTCTCTCCCGCCATCTCTCTATGCATGTCTCTCTCTCTCTATGCATGTCTCTCTCTCTATGCATGTCTCTCTCTCTCTCTATGCATGTCTCTCTCTCTCTATGCATGTCTCTCTCTTTCTATGCATGTCTCTCTCTCCCGCCATCTCTCTATGCATGTCTCTCTCTCTCTATGCATGTCTCTCTCTCTCCATCCCTATGCCATCTCTCTATGCATGTCTCTCTCTCTCCCCATCATGTCTCTCTCTCTCTCCCGCCATCTCTCTATGCATGTCTCTCTCTCTCCTGCCATCTCTCTATGCATGTCTCTCTCTCTATCTCTCTATGCATGTCTCTCTCTCTATGCATGTTTCTCTCTCTATGCATGTTTCTCTCTCTATGCATGTCTCTCTCTCTCTCTATGCATGTCTCTCTCTCTCTATGCATGTCTCTCTCTCTCTCTATGCATGTCTCTCTCTCTCTCCCGCCATCTCTCTATGCATGTCTCTCTCTCTCTCTCTCTCTCTCTCTCTCTCTCTCTCTCTCTCTCTCTCTCTCTCTCTCTCTCTCTGCTCTCTCTCTCTCTCTCTCTATGCGTCTCTCTCTCTATGCGTCTCTCTCTCTATGCGTCTCTCTCTCTATATGTCTCTCTCTATGCCTCTCTCTATGCATGTCTCTCTCTATGCATGTCTCTCTCTCTCTCCCGCCATCTCTCTATGCATGTCTCTCTCTCTCTCTCTCTCTCTCTCTCTCTCTCTCTCTCTCTCTCTCTCTCTCTCTCTCTCTCTCTATGCGTCTCTCTCTCTATGCGTCTCTCTCTCTATGCGTCTCTCTCTCTATGCGTCTCTCTCTCTATGCGTCTCTCTCTCTATGCATGTCTCTCTCTATGCATGTCTCTCTCTCTATGCATGTCTCTCTCTCTATGCATGTCTCTCTCTTTCTATGCATGTCTCTCTCTTTCTATGCATGTCTCTCTCTTTCTATGCATGTCTCTCTCTCCCGCCATCTCTCTATGCATGTCTCTCTCTCTATGCATGTCTCTCTCTATGCATGTCTCTCTCTCTATGCATGTCTCTCTCTTTCTATGCATGTCTCTCTCTCTATGCATGTCTCTCTCTTTCTATGCATGTCTCTCTCTCTCTATGCATGTCTCTCTCTCTCCTGCCATCTCTCTATGCATGTCTCTCTCTCTCCTGCCATCTCTCTATGCATGTCTCTCTCTCTCCTGCCATCTCTCTATGCATGTCTCTCTCTCTATGCATGTCTCTCTCTCTCTCCTGCCATCTCTCTATGCATGTCTCTCTCTTTCTATGCATGTCTCTCTCTCTCTCCTGCCATCTCTCTATGCATGTCTCTCTCTTTCTATGCATGTCTCTCTCTCTCTCCTGCCATCTCTCTATGCATGTCTCTCTCTCTATGCATGTCTCTCTCTTTCTATGCATGTCTCTCTCTCTATGCATGTCTCTCTCTTTCTATGCATGTCTCTCTCTCTCTCCTGCCATCTCTCTATGCATGTCTCTCTCTTTCTATGCATGTCTCTCTCTCTCTCCTGCCATCTCTCTATGCATGTCTCTCTCTCTCCTGCCATCTCTCTATGCATGTCTCTCTCTCTATGCATGTCTCTCTCTTTCTATGCATGTCTCTCTCTCTATGCATGTCTCTCTCTTTCTATGCATGTCTCTCTCTCTCCTGCCATCTCTCTATGCATGTCTCTCTCTTTCTATGCATGTCTCTCTCTCTCCTGCCATCTCTCTATGCATGTCTCTCTCTCTATGCATGTCTCTCTCTTTCTATGCATGTCTCTCTCTCTCTCCTGCCATCTCTCTATGCATGTCTCTCTCTCTCCTGCCATCTCTCTATGC
>NC_060190.1:70930289-70965289 GCF_021184085.1 Oncorhynchus gorbuscha | reverse complement strand
CGTGTCTTCTTGGTGTTCTATCCATGAGAGGTGGCGCGCGGCGGCGGAGATGGACGCAGGAGCAGATGAGCGGTTCTGGGTTTTTATTCATTTACCGGCGCTCCCACGAGACCGCAGCATTGTTCGATTTTCTCACGGCCTGTTAATTCGTTTCAATAATCCTGACATATTGTGAAATTATGCGACACGGCAGACGCCGGTTACTATGCTTTGCCTATAATTCTCCTTTAACGTCATGATCATCTGGACATGTCATTGTGAGAGTTGACAGTGATAATGCAAAAATAACGTAATATACAAATGAGGGTAATTTCATGGGCACTGGGCCTAATAAATGTTGCGGTGGACAGATGGATCTCTCAGTTTATAAATAGTCAAAAGAAAAGCACCATCCATCTGTTTCTGCTTGTATGATGGTTAACATTTTAGATGTACCCATAGCCTCTTACCAAATGTAGGAATAGACCTAGGTTTTCAGTCTGACTGTTCATGTGTGTGACGACCCATTAAAGAAAACTGCAGCTATTTCAATTATAAAGCTATAGCGACACCTACTGGTGAACACGGCCCCGAACTGAACCTCCAATTTGAATTAAACTATAAAATAGCCCAACATGGCCATCGACCTTTTCACATCCTATACTATTATTGTAACATTGTCATGACATTGTCATGCATGATAGGCCTTCATATAGGCTATAAGACAACATCATTCTGTATGCGTCTGGCCCTTCTGCGGTCACTGTGTTAACTAACCTCCAGACGAGCTTCAATGCCATACAACACTCCTTCCGTGGCCTCCAACTGCTCTTAAATGCTCTTCAACCGATCACTGCCTGCACCTGCCCGCTCATCCAACATCACTACACTGGACGGTTCTGACTTAGAATATGTGGACAACTACAAATACCTAGGTGTCTGGTTAGACTGTAAACTCTCCTTCCAGGTCTCTGTTGCTGGAACGAATGACTGGAACAAACTGCGAAAATCGCTGAAGCCGGAGACTCAGATCTCCCTCACTAACATTAATCATCAGCTGTCAGAGCAGCGTACAGATCATTGCACCTGTACACAGCCCATCTGTAAATAGCCCATCCAACTACCTCATCCCCATATTGTTATTATTTTGCTCCTTTGCACCACAGTATCTCTACTTGCACATTCATCTTCTGCACATCTATCACTCCAGTGTTTAATTGCTAAATTGTAATTATTTTGCCACTATGGCCTATTTATGGCCTTATCCTCATTTGCACACACTGGGGCGGCAGCGTAGCCTAGTGGTTAGAGCATTGGACTAGTAACCGGAAGGTTGCGAGTTCAAACCCCCGAGCTGACAAGGTACAAATCTGTCATTCTGCCCCTGAACAGGCAGTTAACCCACTGTTCCCAGGCCGTCATTGAAAATAAGAATGTGTTCTTAACTGACCTGCCTGATTAAATAAAGGTAAAAAAATATATATATATACTTTTCTATTGTGTTATTGACTGTGCATTTGTTTATTCCATGTGTAAAAAGACCAATGATTGTTTTAATCTATGAAAAAGCGAGCACTTTAACAACATTCTCTCTACACACACAGGAAGCAGTTGGCTTGCTATTTAAAAAAATATATATAATAAATCATTTTTAAAAAGCACTTATTGGTATAAATAAATACATTTAAAATATATTTTAAAAAAGAAAAATAGTTTGAGTCGCACTGCTTTGCTTTATCTTAGCCAGGTCGCAGTTGTAAATGAGAACTTGTTCTCAACTGGCCTCCCTGGTGAAATAAAAAATTAAATTAAAATAAACTCACTAACTCGACTAAACGGTACCCCCTGTATTTAGCCTCGCTATTGTTACTTTACTACTGTTCTTTAATTATTTGTTACTGTTATTGTTACTTTACTACTGTTCTTTAATTATTTGTTATTGTTATTGTTACTTTACTACTGCTCTTTAATTATGTGTTACTGTTATTGTTACTTTACTACTGCTCTTTAATTATTTGTTACTGTTATTGTTACTTTACTACTGCTCTTTAATTATTTGTTACTGTTATTGTTACTTTACTACTGCTCTTTAATTATTTGTTACTGTTATTGTTACTTTACTACTGCTCTTTAATTATTTGTTATTGTTACTTTACTACTGCTCTTTAATTATTTGTTACTGTTATTGTTACTTAACTACTGCTCTTTAATTATTTGTTATTGTTACTTTACTACTGCTCTTTAATTATTTGTTATTGTTACTTTACTACTGCTCTTTAATTATTTGTTATTGTTACTTTACTACTGCTCTTTAATTATTTGTTATTGTTACTTTACTACTGCTCTTTAATTATTTGTTATTGTTACTTTACTACTGCTCTTTAATTATTTGTTATTGTTACTTTACTACTGCTCTTTAATTATTTGTTACTATTATTGTTACTTTACTACTGCTCTTTAATTATTTGTTATTGTTACTTTACTACTGCTCTTTAATTATTTGTTACTATTATTGTTACTTTACTACTGCTCTTTAATTATTTGTTACTGTTATTGTTACTTTACTACTGCTCTTTAATTATTTGTTACTGTTATTGTTACTTTACTACTGCTCTTTAATTATTTGTTATTGTTACTTTACTACTGCTCTTTAATTATTTGTTATTGTTACTTTACTACTGCTCTTTAATTATTTGTTACTGTTATTGTTACTTAACTACTGCTCTTTAATTATTTGTTATTGTTACTTTACTACTGCTCTTTAATTATTTGTTACTGTTATTGTTACTTAACTACTGCTCTTTAATTATTTGTTATTGTTACTTTATTACTGCTCTTTAATTATTTGTTATTGTTACTTTACTACTGCTCTTTAATTATTTGTTATTGTTACTTTACTACTGCTCTTTAATTATTTGTTATTGTTACTTTACTACTGCTCTTTAATTATTTGTTATTGTTACTTTACTACTGCTCTTTAATTATTTGTTATTGTTACTTTACTACTGCTCTTTAATTATTTGTTATTGTTACTTTACTACTGCTCTTTAATTATTTGTTACTGTTATTGTTACTTTACTACTGCTCTTTAATTATTTGTTATTGTTACTTTACTACTGCTCTTTAATTATTTGTTATTGTTACTTTACTACTGCTCTTTAATTATTTGTTATTGTTACTTTACTACTGCTCTTTAATTATTTGTTATTGTTACTTTACTACTGCTCTTTAATTATTTGTTATTGTTACTTTACTACTGCTCTTTAATTATTTGTTACTGTTATTGTTACTTTACTACTGCTCTTTAATTATTTGTTACTGTTATTGTTACTTTACTACTGCTCTTTAATTATTTGTTACTGTTATTGTTACTTTACTACTGCTCTTTAATTATTTGTTACTGTTATTGTTACTTTACTACTGCTCTTTAATTATTTGTTACTATTATTGTTACTTAACTACTGCTCTTTAATTATTTGTTACTGTTATTGTTACTTTACTACTGCTCTTTAATTATTTGTTATTGTTACTTTACTACTGCAGCTCTTTAATTATTTGTTACTGTTATTGTTACTTTACTACTGCTCTTTAATTATTTGTTATTGTTACTTTACTACTGCTCTTTAATTATTTGTTATTGTTACTTTACTACTGCTCTTTAATTATTTGTTATTGTTACTTTACTACTGCTCTTTAATTATTTGTTACTATTATTGTTACTTAACTACTGCTCTTTAATTATTTGTTATTGTTACTTTACTACTGCTCTTTAATTATTTGTTATTGTTACTTTACTACTGCTCTTTAATTATTTGTTACTGTTATTGTTACTTTATTACTGCTCTTTAATTATTTTTTATTGTTACTTTACTACTGCTCTTTAATTATTTGTTATTGTTACTTTACTACTGCTCTTTAATTATTTGTTATTGTTACTTTACTACTGCTCTTTAATTATTTGTTATTGTTACTTAACTACTGCTCTTTAATTATTTGTTATTGTTACTTTACTACTGCTCTTTAATTATTTGTTATTGTTACTTTACTACTGCTCTTTAATTATTTGTTACTGTTATTGTTACTTTACTACTGCTCTTTAATTATTTGTTACTGTTATTGTTACTTTACTACTGCTCTTTAATTATTTGTTACTGTTATTGTTACTTTACTACTGCTCTTTAATTATTTGTTACTGTTATTGTTACTTTACTACTGCTCTTTAATTATTTGTTACTATTATTGTTACTTAACTACTGCTCTTTAATTATTTGTTACTGTTATTGTTACTTTACTACTGCTCTTTAATTATTTGTTATTGTTACTTTACTACTGCTCTTTAATTATTTGTTACTGTTATTGTTACTTTACTACTGCTCTTTAATTATTTGTTATTGTTACTTTACTACTGCTCTTTAATTATTTGTTATTGTTACTTTACTACTGCTCTTTAATTATTTGTTACTGTTATTGTTACTTTACTACTGCTCTTTAATTATTTGTTACTATTATTGTTACTTAACTACTGCTCTTTAATTATTTGTTATTGTTACTTTACTACTGCTCTTTAATTATTTGTTATTGTTACTTTACTACTGCTCTTTAATTATTTGTTACTGTTATTGTTACTTTATTACTGCTCTTTAATTATTTTTTATTGTTACTTTACTACTGCTCTTTAATTATTTGTTATTGTTACTTTACTACTGCCCTTTAATTATTTGTTATTGTTACTTTACTACTGCTCTTTAATTATTTGTTACTGTTATTGTTACTTTACTACTGCTCTTTAATTATTTGTTACTATTATTTTTATTTTCTACTTAATCCATTCATTACTTAACACTTATGTTTTCTTAAAACTACATTGTTGGTTAAGGCCTTGTAAGTAAGCAGTTGTATTTGGCACAGGTGACAAATAACATTTCATTTGAAGTGTCTGAATAGAGATGCCTGAGTAGAGATGCCTGAGGAGAGATGCCTGAGGAGAGATGCCTGTGTAGGGATGCCTGAGTAGAGATGCCTGAGTAGAGATGCCTGAGTAGAGATGCCTGAGTAGAGATGCCTGAGGAGAGATGCCTGTGTAGGGATGCCTGAGTAGAGATGCCTGAGGAGAGATGCCTGAGGAGAGATGCCTGTGTAGGGATGCCTGAGTAGAGATGCCTGAGTAGAGATGCCTGAGTAGAGATGCCTGAGTAGAGATGCCTGAGGAGAGATGCCTGTGTAGGGATGCCTGAGTAGAGATGCCTGAGGAGAGATGCCTGTGTAGGGATGCCTGAGTAGAGATGCCTGAGTAGAGATGCCTGAGTAGGGATGCCTGAGGAGAGATGCATGAGTAGAGATGCATGAGTAGGAATGCCTGAGTAGGAATGCCTGAGTAGGGATGCCTGAGTAGGAATGCCTGAGTAGGAATGCCTGAGTAGAGATGCCTGAGGAGAGATGCCTGTGTAGGGATGCCTGAGTAGAGATGCCTGAGTAGAGATGCCTGAGTAGGAATGCCTGAGTAGAGATGCCTGTGTAGGGATGCCTGAGGAGAGATGCCTGTGTAGGGATGCCTGAGGAGAGATGCCTGTGTAGGGATGCCTGAGTAGAGATGCCTGAGTAGAGATGCCTGAGTAGGAATGCCTGAGTAGAGATGCATGAGTAGGGATGCCTGAGTAGAGATGCCTGTGTAGGGATGCCTGAGTAGAATGCCTGAGTAGAGATGCATGAGTAGGGATGCCTGAGAAGGGATGCCTGTGTAGGGATGCCTGAGTAGGAATGCCTGAGTAGAGATGCATGAGTAGGGATGCTTGAGTAGGAATGCCTGAGTAGGGATGCCTGAGTAGGAATGCCTGAGTAGGAATGCCTGAGTAGAGATGCATGAGTAGAGATGCATGAGTAGGGATGCCTGAGTATAGATGCATGAGTAGGGATGCCTGAGTAGGAATGCCTGAGTAGGAATGCCTGAGTAGGAATGCCTGAGTAGGAATGCCTGAGTAGGGATGCCTGAGTAGGAATGCCTGAGTAGGAATGCCTGAGTAGAGATGCATGAGTAGGGGTGCCTGAGTAGGGATGCCTGTGTAGGGATGCCTGAGTAGGGATGCCTGTGTAGGGATGCCTGTGTAGGGATGCCTGTGTAGGGATGCCTGAGTAGAGATGCCTGAGTAGAGATGCCTGAGTAGAGATGCCTAAGTAGAGATGCCTAAGTAGAGATGCCTGAGCAGGGATGCCTGAGCAGGGATGCCTGAGTAGGGATGCCTGAGTAGGAATGCCTGAGTAGGGATGCATGAGTAGAGATGCATGAGTAGAGATGCCTGAGTAGGGATGCCTGAGTAGGGATGCCTGAGTAGAGATTCCTGAGTAAGAATGCCTGAGTAGAGATGCCTGAGTAGGGATGCCTGAGTAGGGATGCCTGAGTAGAGATGCCTGAGTAGAGATGCCTGAGCAGGGATGCCTGAGTAGGGATGCCTGAGTAGGAATGCATGAGAAGAGATGCATGAGTAGGGATGCATGAGTAGAGATGCCTGAGTAGAGATGCATCAGTAGAGATGCATCAGTAGAGATGCCTGAGTAGGGATGCCTGAGTAGGGATGCCTGAGTAGAGATGCCTGAGTAGGATTGCCTGAGTAGAGATGCCTGAGTAGGGATGCCTGAGTAGGAATGCCTGAGTAGAGATGCCTGAGTAGGGATGCCTGAGTAGAGATGCCTGAGTAGAGATGCCTGAGTAGGGATGCCTGAGTAGAGATGCCTGAGTAGGGATGCCTGAGTAGGGATGCCTAGGCTACTTTGCCTTTTCTCTAAATGATCAGTTTCATCGTCACCAAATGACTCTCACTATCCATGTCACTATTACTCTCACTATCCATGTCAGTATTACTCTCACTATCCCTGCTCCCCATCTGGTAGCCAGGCGTTTTCCCTGCTCCCCATCTGGTAGCCAGGCGTTTTCCCTGCTCCCCATCTGGTAGCCAGGCGTTTTCCCTGCTCCCCATCTGGTAGCCAGGCGTTTTCCCTGCTCCCCATCTGGTAGCCAGGCGTTTTCCCTGCTCCCCATCTGGTAGCCAGGCGTTTTCCCTGCTCCCCATCTGGTAGCCAGGCGTTTTCCCTGCTCCCCATCTGGTAGCCAGGCGTTTTCCTGCTCCCCATCTGGTAGCCAGGCGTTTTCCCCCCCATCTGGTAGCCAGGCGTTTTCCTGCTCCCCATCTGGTAGCCAGGCGTTTTCCCTGCTCCCCATCTGGTAGCCAGGCGTTTTCCCTGCTCCCCATCTGGTAGCCAGGCGTTTTCCCTGCTCCCCATCTGGTAGCCAGGCGTTTTCCCTGCTCCCCATCTGGTAGCCAGGCGTTTTCCCTGCTCCCCATCTGGTAGCCAGGCGTTTTCCCTGCTCCCCATCTGGTAGCCAGGCGTTTTCCCTGCTCCCCATCTGGTAGCCCCCTGCTCCCCATCTGGTAGCCAGGCGTTTTCCCTGCTCCCCATCTGGTAGCCAGGCGTTTTCCCTGCTCCCCATCTGGTAGCCAGGCGTTTTCCCTGCTCCCCATCTGGTAGCCAGGCGTTTTCCCTGCTCCCCATCTGGTAGCCAGGCGTTTTCCCTGCTCCCCATCTGGTAGCCAGGCGTTTTCCCTGCTCCCCATCTGGTAGCCAGGCGTTTTCCCTGCTCCCCATCTGGTAGCCAGGCGTTTTCCCTGCTCCCCATCTGGTAGCCAGGCGTTTTCCCTGCTCCCCATCTGGTAGCCAGGCGTTTTCCCTCCCCATCTGGTAGCCAGGCGTTTTCCCTGCTCCCCATCTGGTAGCCAGGGGTTTTCCCTGCTCCCCATCTGGTAGCCAGGGTTTTCCCTGCTCCCCATCTGGTAGCCAGGGGTTTTCCCTGCTCCCCATCTGGTAGCCAGGGGTTTTCCCTGCTCCCCATCTGGTAGCCAGGCGTTTTCCCTGCTCCCCATCTGGTAGCCAGGCGTTTTCCCTGCTCCCCATCTGGTAGCCAGGGGTTTTCCCTGCTCCCCATCTGGTAGCCAGGCGTTTTCCCTGCTCCCCATCTGGTAGCCAGGCGTTTTCCCTGCTCCCCATCTGGTAGCCAGGCGTTTTCCCTGCTCCCCATCTGGTAGCCAGGGGCGCGATGTCATTCTATTCCAAGGATCTGTTTCTCGCCATCAATTAATCATTATTTGACATTCTGAGAAATAAAAGAGCCATTATCCACTAGGCATGAGTGAGTGAGTGAGTGAGTGAGTGAGTGAGTGAGAGTGAGTGAGTGAGTGAGTGAGTGAGTGAGTGAGTGAGAAAGAGAGTGAGTGAGTGAGTGAGTGAGTGAGTGAGTGAGTGAGTGAGTGAGTGAGTGAGAGAGAGTGTGAGTGAGTGAGTGAGTGAGTGTGTGAGTGTGTGAGTGTGCGAGTGAGCGAGAGAGAAAGAGAGTGAGAGTGTGTGAGTGTGTGAGTGTGCGAGAGAGAAAGAGAGTGAGAGAGAGTGAGTGAGAGTGAGTGTGTGAGTGTGTGAGTGTGTGAGTGAGCGAGAGAGAAAGAGAGTGAGAGAGAGTGAATGAGAGAGAGTGTGAAACAGCGAAGGGACTCAGGGGGTATGCTAATGTTGTATAGAGCAGTCCTAACTCACTCATTTAATGTTGTATAGAGCAGTCCTAACTCACTCATTTAATGTTGTATAGAGCAGTCCTAACTCACTCATTTAATGTTGTATAGAGCAGTCCTAACTCACTCATTTAATGTTGTATAGAGCAGTCCTAACTCACTCATTTAATGTTGTATAGAGCAGTCCTAACTCACTCATTTAATGTTGTATAGAGCAGTCCTAACTCACTCATTTAAATTAATCAAAACAGGAACATTTAACATTTGGCTAGAAATTCAAACGTAAATTATGTTAACAGAGAAAAATGTCCTGGAGGGGAAAATCAATCATTTCCAGGTCCAGGGACATGTAATAGTCCGTGGCGACCTAAATGCCAGAACCAGACAAGAACCTGACACCCTCAGCACACAGGGGGACAAACACCTACCTGGAGGTGACAGCATCCCCTCCCACATATGCCCCCCTAGGCACAACTATGACAACATAACCAACAAAAACGGGTCACAACTCCTGCAGCTCTGTCGCACGCTGGGTATGTACATAGTCAATGGTAGGCTTCGAGGGGACTCCTATGGTAGGTACACCTATAGCTCCTCTCTTGGCAGTAGTACTGTAGACTACTTTATCACTGACCTCAACCCAGAGTCTCTCAGAGCGTTCACAGTCAGCCCACTGACACCCCTATCAGATCACAGCAAAATCACAGTCTACCTGAACAGAGCAATACTCAATCTTGAGGCATCAAATCCAAAGGAACGGAGTAATATTAAATAAACTAAAATAACATTTATTCATGAAGCCCTTCTTACATCAGCTGATGTCACAAAGTGCTGTACAGAAACCCAGCCTAAAACCCCAAACAGCAAGCAATGCAGGTGTAGAAGCACGGTGACTAGGAAAAACTCCCTAGAAAGTAATGCTATAAGAAATGCCTTAGATGGAAGGAATGTATTGTGGAAACCTACCAAAAAACAATTAGGCAACAACAAATTCAATCCCTTTTAGGCAACATCCTGGACAAAATGTTCCACTGTAATAGTGAAGGTGTAAACTTGGCAGGTGTAACAGTTTTCTTCAGTTGAAGGAGAGGAGGACCAAAACACAGCGTGGTTGAAGTTCATGTTTATTAATAAGACAACTAAACATAATACAAAACAACAAGCGTGGAAAACCGAAACAGCCCTTTCTTTTTTTTATAAAAATTATTTATTATCTTCAATACCATTCATTCTTTACAACTCATAATTTACATACACAAATAATGGTATTTTAAATAAACTAATTAAACTAAAACATAAACCCCAAACAAAACCTCAGGGGAGCATCTTCCCTCCCCGTCACCCTACAAAATACCTCTCCCTATCTCCCCGTCCCTAATCTATCCTCTTACAAATCTAAATGACACCCAGCCCTAAACCCCCCTTCCACCTCTCCCGAGCAGCATGCTGCCCCCACTTCCTCTCCTCCCTCTTCATCCTCCCCCTCAAATCTCCTTCCACCCTCCTCACTATCCCTTCCACCCCCCCAATCTCTCCCTGTCTTCACCATGTTCTGCCACTCCCACTACAGGCGCCGGACTCCCTGCCTTTCTGACCTCCTCGTACAGGTGCCTGTGATCTAAACCTACTCAGGCAACTTCAACCTCAGGGTGCGCACGCAGCCACTTGGCCGCATGACCAAAGTGCCACGGCAGCTGTTCCGCCCGAGGACCCGTGTTAGACCACACCATTACGCTTCTCGCCTGATACGAGAAAAACACCCGCAGGAGGTAACCGGACGGGTGTATCACTGGCTGAGCAAGCTCCGTTAACAAGAAAGAAACAAAAATTGAGTCCAGCTTGAGGGGGAAATGTGGTACCCCCCTACCTCCCTCCCCGATGGGACAGATCATGCGTGCCCTGGCGACCCACTCGCACCTGCCACTCCACATAAACTGAAACACAAGCCTCACTAGAGGCCTCCTCAGACAAGCCGGCAATGGGTAGATGTATGCCAAATACAAAAGAGACGGCAACACATCCACCTTTAGGACCAGGCCTTTGCCCATAAAAGACAAATACCTAGCCTTCCACATTGCTAGCTTCCTCTGTACCACTGCGATACGCATGTTCCAGTTTAGCGTCGCTGAGCCAGAGGTCTCAAAATGGACCCTGAGAATCCTCAGGGCTCCCTCACAGAGAGATAACCCCCCAGGCACATCCGTTCTACCGCGCCATCTTCCAAAAAACTTGACGGAAGACTTTGCATGGTTCAGAACTGCTCCCGACGCTCGGGTGAAATCCCCAAAGATGGCAAGGGACCTTGTCAGGCACGAGTCCTTTCACAACAGCAAGGTAGTGTCATCGGTGTACCGCGTCATCTTAACACGCAGCCCACCACTTCCAGGGATCAGCAAGCCTTCCACCCCTGCGTCTGCCCTAATGGCAGCCCCCAGAGGCTCCATGTACAGAACGAAGAGGAGAGCCGAGAGTGGGCACCCCTGCCTGACCCCAGACGAGAGGTCAAAAACGTCACCCAAGTGACTATTTACACTAACTCGGCACCCCGCTCCGACATATAATGTACGAATCCATCCTATAAACTTCTCCCCAAATCCTAATCGACCTAACACTCTGAATAAAAAGGATCTATTCACGCGATCGAAGGCTTTCGCCTGATCTAGCGCTGCTACCATTAAAGGCAGACCTCTATCTTCAACCCAAGCGATGGAGTCCATGATTAACTGTAGGTTCCATCTAATAGAGCGGCCCTCTACCCCGCACGTCTGATCCTCATGAATGACGTAGGGAAGGGCTGTGCGCAACCGGTCTGCTAAAACCTTTGCAAGTAGCTTGTAATCTACACACAGCATGGTCAACGGCCGCCAGTTGCCAAGGTCTGTTACTTCCCCCTTCTTATATAAAAGTGACAGCACACCAACAGCCATTGATCCTCGAAGCCTTCAAGACTTCGAGGACCACTGGTCCAAGTATACCCCAAAACTTGAGATAAAACTCAGCCGGCAGCCCATCTATCCCAGGCACCTTCCCTTTTCCCATCCTCCTAAGAGCGCTCTCAACCTCTTCTAGTGAGATCTGGGCCTCCATCACTTCTCTAATGTCCTCCGGCAACCGCCTGGACAAGTGTTCTAAAAACATATTTCCCTGCTCTACATCTATTTCCCTTTCCTTAAATAAACCTTGGAAATGATCAGTTGTCACCCTGACCATATCCTCTGGTTCTCTAACTATACTACCATTTTCTTCCCTAACACCATGCATTACCTTCCTACTCTGTCTTGCCCTAACCAACTTAAAGAACATAGCAGAACAAGTCTCATTATGTTCTAGAAAGCCACTATGCGCACGCTCAAGGAAAGCTCGAGCCTTCCGCTCCTGCAACTCCCTGAGCTGCGCCTTTCGGGTTGCGGATCTCTCCCAGTCAAACGACCCGCCGAGGTTGCCTGCCTCGTATTCGAGTTCAATTAACCTCTGGATCCGATCCACCTCCCTCCTCTCCTCCCTTTTTTTCCTCTTGCAATACCCTATTATAAAAGCCCTAATCCTCACCTTAACTAATTCCCACCACTCTAACACCCCCTCGCACATGGACCGGAGGCCCTCAAGCCTCCAAAAGAAACCATAAAACCTGTCAACAAAAGCCTGCTCCTCCAGCACATCCCGATCTAACTTCCAGTACCCCCTACCAAAGAGGCAGACTGGCGACCCCACCTGCAGGAGCACCCCGTCGTGATCCGAAAAGAAAACAGGCAACAGCCTCCCAGACAACTTACCCAAACACCTGGGTACAAAAATATAGTCGAGCCTCCGCTCAACCCCCCTGGAGTTGCGCCATGTAGGACCGTCCATTTTCGGAGTAGTGTGCAGACCACCATCTACCAGACCATGGCAAGCCATTAGCCTGGCAATGGCGCCCGCACTGCTATCCCCCTCTTCCTAAATCTGTATTAAAATCCCCCTATCACTAATTTCCTATTTGTGACACACAGGGGCGTCAGACAGTCCACCATCTCCCTCCTGTCTGCCACCACCTGTGGCCCATACACCACCACTAATCTAAATTTACAATCCCTTATCGTGACATCCACCCCTATAACCCTCCCCTGCATTACCACAAAAGAATCCTCCACTTTTACCTCCCTGTGCCCACACAAAATCCCTACCCCGATGAGTGCACCCCCCCCCCCAACACCCCAAACCGACTCCCCCTTGTCCCACTCCCTCTTAAACCTAATAACATCCCCTCCATCCCTCAGGTGAACCTCCTGTAAAAAACAAAAATCAAACCCCACACCCTCCAAATAACTAAGAACCGCCCTCCTCTTAACAAAATCCCTTAAACCCCTTACATTTAAACTAACAAAAGTAAAATTAGACTCCATGAAAAAAATAAAAACATGTAATACACTCAAATTCTAAACCCAGACAGAAAGAAACCATAAACAGGAGACTCACCCGATGCTCCCCTGCTCCATATCTACCGGTGAGAACACCATCCGTAATCCCGACATCCCCCCCTCTTCCTCCATCACACCATCCCAGGATGCAGGAATAGTGTTTGGCTCCGGGGTGCCCTGCACCCTGGGTCTACCCCCACAATCCTCCCCCTCCCCAGTGTTGCAGCTGGTTTGGAAAAAAATTGGGGAGGCTGAGTCCCCAAACAAAAAACTCCCCACCTCCTCTTGTACCCAGTCCTGAGTCTTGTTATGTGTGTCCCCACCCAACAGAAGTTGAGGGCCTGGGGAAACCAGCAGCAACCCAGAGGTTTCTCCCGCCCCCATCACTCTCTTGGCCATCCCTTCCCCCTCACTGTCGGCCAATCGCCTCCTCTTCATACTCTTCTTTGGTGATGGCGGCAGTGGAGAGATACCACCCTCCCCCCCCCCGCCAGCTCCTCCACCATACCCCTCATCTCTTCCACCAGGGCACTTTCCCCCCCAGTCCACTTGCTCTTCCACCGTCTCCTTCTCCACCACTCCTCCCTCGCTTTCTTCTCTCTCATGCTCCTCCACTCGGTTGCCTTCTTCCGCCACTTTTTCTGGTTCTCCTACTCCCGTGCCTTCTGTTTCCTTCTCTCTTCCATCCGCCGCTTCTGGCTCCTCCTCCTTCCTTGTGGCCTTCCCCTCTGGACCTGAACTCTGGTCATGAGGCGTGCTTCCTTCCCCTCCTCTTCTTCCCCCATCACCCGCTCCTGTTCCCCCCCCAGCCGCAGACGCATATGACCTCTGACGGGCCGGGCACCCCCCGCCACAGGTGTGCTGACGAGCCACACCCATGGCACGTCTTAGGCTTGTCACAATCCCTCGCCTCATGATCCTCAGATGCACAAAATCTGCATTTTCTTGCACTGCACGAGGCGAATATGTGACCGTAGGCCATACAGCGCCTGCAAAATGGGGGCTGACGTGCATAAAACAACGTCCCCCTGTCAGCCCCTAGGGAGAACATAGCAGGAGGATGGAGGTAGCCACCATGTCCCTTTGGGTCCTCTCTGAGGAGGGCCTGGAAGCCTCTCCTCCCATTCCAAAACCCAAGGGAGTCTTTGAGGTGCCTTGCTGAGGAGACGTTATCCATGTATCTCCCCAGAAAAGCCCTCACCTCTTCGTCCTTAACGTAAGGTTTGTAAATGTTGACAGTTACTACCCTAAAGTTATTCTTCGCCAGGCTTGTTATTTCGTAGTGGCACATCGACCTCTCACCTCCCACCGCTCTTGCCCTTCTCAGGATATCATCGTGTTTTTCCTCTGTATATAGTGCCACGTCGTATGCTCCCTCCAACGAGTTGCCTTGGAAACAAAACACGTCCTTCACCGTCAGCTTTAGAATCCCCATCAATATTATCCTTCCAAAGGATTCCCGTCCTAAAGGCTCCAACTCCTTTTCCTTCCAAGCAAACCTAATCGTGTTGGCCAGCCCAATCCCAGGGACCGACCGTGTTGATGGATTTAGCACCATCTCCGCAAGGAGAATGGCACTCGTTCTCTTCTTCCAAAACAAGTAAAAAATAAAAACCAAAGTGGCCGCGCCTATCTGGTGAAACGACACAGAGACAGGAACAATCACCCACAAAACCCAACACCAAACAGGCTCCCTAAATATGGTTCCCAATCAGAGACAATGACTAACACCTGCCTCTGATTGAGAACCATATCAGGCCAAACATAGAAATAGACAAACTAGACATGTAACATAGAATGCCCACTCAGATCACACCCTGACCAAACAAAACATAGAAACATACAAAGCAAACTATGGTCAGGGTGTGACAGCAGGAGAAAGTCTAAACAGTATATTTGACCTCTCAGCTTCAATAGCAAATCTAAACATTTCAAACAGAAAACCAAAGAAAATGAACAACAAATGGTGACAAATGGTTTGATGAAGAATGCAAAAACCTAAGAATGAAATTGAGAAACCACAAACATAGAGACCCAGAAAACCTGAATCTACGCCTTCACTATGGTAATCAAAAAAATGGAATCAAATTTCAAAGTTTATTTGTCACGTGCGCCGAATACAACACCTTACAGTGAAAATGTAGTGCAAAAAAGGTGTTAGGAGAACAATAGGCAAGTAAAGAAATAAAACAACAGTAAAAAGACAGGCTGTATACAGTAGAGGCTATAAATGTAGCGAGGCTACATACAGTAGACAGGCTATATACAGTAGAGAGGCTATATACAGTAGAGAGGCTATATACAGTAGAGAGGCTATATACAGTAGAGAGGCTACATACAGTAGACAGGCTATATACAGTAGACAGGCTATATACAGTAGAGAGGCTATATACAGTAGAGAGGCTATATACAGTAGAGAGGCTATATACAGTAGAGAGGCTACATACAGTAGACAGGCTATATACAGTAGAGAGGCTACATACAGTAGAGAGGCTATATACAGTAGAGAGGCTACATACAGTAGACAGGCTACATACAGTAGAGAGGCTACATACAGTAGACAGGCTATATACAGTAGAGAGGCTATATACAGTAGAGAGGCTATATACAGTAGAGAGGCTACATACAGTAGTGAGGATATAAAAATAGCGAGGCTACATACAGACACCGGTTAGTCAGGCTGATTGGGGTAGTACGTACATATAGATATGGTTCAAGTGACTATGCATATATGATGACAGAGAGTAGCAGCAGCGTAAAAGAGGGGTTGGGGGGGGGGGCCACACAATGCAAATAGTCCAGGTAGCCATTTGATTACCTGTTCAGAAGTCTTCTGGCTTGGTGGTAAAAACTGTTAAGAAGCCCTTTTTTCCTAGACTCCGCTACCGCTTGCCATGAGGTAGTAGAGAGAACAGTCTATGACTGGGGTGGCTGGGGTCAATGACAATTTTTAGGGCCTTCCTCTGACACCGCCTGGTGTAGAGGTCCTGAATGGCAGGAAGTTTGGCCCCAATGATGTACTCGGCCGTACGCATTACCCTCTGTGGTGCCTTGCGGATGGAGGCCGAGCAATTGCCGTACCAGGCAGTGATGCAACCAGTCAGGATGCTCTCGATGTTGCAGCTGTCGAACCTTTTGAGGATCTGAGGACCCATGCCAAATATTTTTAGTTTCCTGAGGGGGAATAGGCTTTGTCGTGCCCTCTTCACGACTGTCTTGGTGTGTTTGGACCATTCTAGTTTGTTGTTGATGTGAACACAAAGGAACTTGAAGCTCTCAACCTGCTCCACTACAGTCCCGTCGATGAGAATGGGGGTGTGCTCGGTCCTTCTTTTCCTGTAGTCCACAATCATCTCCTTAGTCTTGGTTACGTTGAGGGATAGGTTGTTATTCTGGTCTCTGACCTTCTCCCTATAGGCTGTCTCGTTGTTGTCGGTGATCAGGCCTTCCACTGTTGTGCCGTCTGCAAACTTAATGATGGTGTTGGATTCGTGCCTGGCCATGCAGTCATTAGTGAACAGGGAGTACAGGAGGGGACTGACCATGCACCAGTGTTGAGGACCAGCGTGGCAGATGTGTTGCTACCTACCTTCACCACCTGGGGGTGACCCGTCAGGAAGTCCAGGATTCAGTTGCAGAGGGAGGTGTTTAATCCTTAGGTTAGTGATGAGCTTGGAGGGCACTATGGTGTTGAACGCTGAGCTGTAGTCAATGAACAGCATTCTCACATAAGTGTCCAGGTGGGAAAGGGCAGTGTGGAGGGCAATAGAAAGGGCAGTGTGGAGGGCAATAGAAAGGGCAGTGTGGAGGGCAATAGAGATTGCATCATCTGTGGATCTGTTGAAGCATTATGCAAATTGAAGTGGGTTTAGGGTTTCTGGGATAATGGTGTTGATGTGAGCCATTACCAGCCTTTCAAAGCACTTTATGGCTACGGACGTGAGTGTTACGGGTCTGTAGTCATTTAGGCAAGTTGCCTTTGTGTTCTTGGGCACAGGGACTATGGTGGTTTGCTTGAAACATGATGGTATTACAGACACAATCAGGGACATTGTCAGTGGAGACAGCTGCCAGTTGGTCAGCACATGCCCGGAGCACACGTCCTGGTAACCCGTCTGGCCCCGCAGCCTTGTGTATGTTGACCTGTTTAAAGGTCTTAGGAATCACTAAAACAATACAGAAATACACTACAGAAAGAGAAGGAACAGTACGTCAGAAATCAGCTCAATGTAACTGAAGAATCCATAGACTCTAACCACTTCAGGGAACATCGGAAAACACTAAACAAACAACACGAAGAATTATCTTTCCAAGTGGAGATGTATGGATAAACCACTTCTCCAATCTTTTTGCTCTATAACAAAGAACAAACAGCAAAAATATATACATGATTAAATACAAATCTTAGAATCAACTATTAAAGACCAGAACCCACTGGATTATCCAATTGCCTTGAATGAACTTCAGGACAAAATAAAAAAAACAAAAGGCCTGTGGTGCTGATGGTCTCCTCAATGAAATTATAAAATATACAGACAACAAATTCCAATTGGCTATACTTAAACTCTCTAACATCATCCTTAGCTCTGGCATCTTCCCCAATATTTGGAACCAAGGACTGATTACCTCAATCCACAAAAGTGGAGACAAATTTGACCCCAATAACTACTGTGGGATATGCGTCAACGTAGTGAGTGGAAACACCAAGCATGTCCAGTGTCAGGGAGAGAGAGTGTTTCAGTGTCAGGGAGAGAGAGTGTTTCAGTGTCAGGGAGAGAGAGTGTTTCAGTGTCAGGGAGAGAGAGTGTTTCAGTGTCAGGGTAGAGAGAGTGTTTCAGTGTCAGGGAGAGAGAGTGTTTCAGTGTCAGGGAGAGAGAGTGTTTCAGTGTCAGGGAGAGAGAGTGTTTCAGTGTCAGGGTAGAGAGAGAGTGTTTCAGTGTCAGGGAGAGAGAGTGTTTCAGTGTCAGGGAGAGAGAGTGTTTCAGTGTCAGGGAGAGAGAGTGTTTCAGTGTCAGGGTAGAGAGTGTCAGGGAGAGAGAGTGTTTCAGTGTCAGGGAGAGAGAGTGTTTCAGTGTCAGGGTAGAGAGAGTGTTTCAGTGTCAGGGTAGAGAGAGTGTTTCAGTGTCAGGGAGAGAGAGTGTTTCAGTGTCAGGGAGAGAGAGTGTTTCAGTGTCAGGGAGAGAGTGTTTCAGTGTCAGGGAGAGAGAGTGTTTCAGTGTCAGGGAGAGAGTGTTTCAGTGTCAGGGTAGAGAGAGAGTGTTTCAGTGTCAGGGTAGAGAGAGTGTTTCAGTGTCAGGGTAGAGAGAGTGTCAGGGAGAGTGTTTCAGTGTCAGGGTAGAGAGAGAGTGTTTCAGTGTCAGGGTAGAGAGAGAGTGTTTCAGTGTCAGGGAGAGAGAGTGTTTCAGTGTCAGGGAGAGAGAGAGAGTGTTTCAGTGTCAGGGAGAGAGAGAGTGTTTCAGTGTCAGGGAGAGAGAGTGTTTCAGTGTCAGGGTAGAGAGAGAGTGTTTCAGTGTCAGGGAGAGAGAGTGTTTCAGTGTCAGGGAGAGAGAGTGTTTCAGTGTCAGGGAGAGAGAGTGTTTCAGTGTCAGGGAGAGAGAGTGTTTCAGTGTCAGGGTAGAGAGAGAGTGTTTCAGTGTCAGGGAGAGAGAGTGTTTCAGTGTCAGGGTAGAGAGAGTGTTTCAGTGTCAGGGAGAGAGAGTGTTTCAGTGTCAGGGAGAGAGAGTGTTTCAGTGTCAGGGAGAGAGAGTGTTTCAGTGTCAGGGAGAGAGAGTGTTTCAGTGTCAGGGAGAGAGAGTGTTTCAGTGTCAGGGTAGAGAGAGAGTGTTTCAGTGTCAGGGAGAGAGAGTGTTTCAGTGTCAGGGTAGAGAGAGAGTGTTTCAGTGTCAGGGTAGAGAGAGAGTGTTTCAGTGTCAGGGTAGAGAGAGTGTTTCAGTGTCAGGGTAGAGAGAGAGTGTTTCAGTGTCAGGGTAGAGAGAGTGTTTCAGTGTCAGGGTAGAGAGAGAGTGTTTCAGTGTCAGGGTAGAGAGAGTGTTTCAGTGTCAGGGTAGAGAGAGAGTGTTTCAGTGTCAGGGTAGAGAGAGAGTGTTTCAGTGTCAGGGAGAGAGAGTGTTTCAGTGTCAGGGTAGAGAGAGAGTGTTTCAGTGTCAGGGTAGAGAGAGTGTTTCAGTGTCAGGGTAGAGAGAGAGTGTTTCAGTGTCAGGGTAGAGAGAGAGTGTTTCAGTGTCAGGGAGAGAGAGAGTGTTTCAGTGTCAGGGTAGAGAGAGTGTTTCAGTGTCAGGGTAGAGAGAGTGTTTCAGTGTCAGGGAGAGAGAGAGTGTTTCAGTGTCAGGGAGAGAGAGTGTTTCAGTGTCAGGGTAGAGAGAGAGTGTTTCAGTGTCAGGGTAGAGAGTGTTTCAGTGTCAGGGTAGAGAGAGAGTGTTTCAGTGTCAGGGTAGAGAGTGTTTCAGTGTCAGGGTAGAGAGAGAGTGTTTCAGTGTCAGGGTAGAGAGAGAGTGTTTCAGTGTCAGGGAGAGAGAGTGTTTCAGTGTCAGGGGAGAGAGAGAGTGTTTCAGTGTCAGGGGAGAGAGAGAGTGTTTCAGTGTCAGGGTAGAGAGAGAGTGTTTCAGTGTCAGGGGAGAGAGAGAGTGTTTCAGTGTCAGGGTAGAGAGAGAGTGTCAGGGTGAGAGAGTGTTTCAGTGTCAGGGTAGAGAGAGTGTTTTCAGTGTCAGGGTAGAGAGAGTGTTTCAGTGTCAGGGTAGAGAGAGAGTGTTTCAGTGTCAGGGTAGAGAGAGTGTTTCAGTGTCAGGGTAGAGAGAGAGTGTTTCAGTGTCAGGGTAGAGAGAGAGTGTTTCAGTGTCAGGGTAGAGAGAGAGTGTTTCAGTGTCAGGGAGAGAGAGTGTTTCAGTGTCAGGGTAGAGAGAGAGTGTTTCAGTGTCAGGGTAGAGAGAGTGTTTCAGTGTCAGGGTAGAGAGAGAGTGTTTCAGTGTCAGGGTAGAGAGAGTGTTTCAGTGTCAGGGTAGAGAGAGAGTGTTTCAGTGTCAGGGTAGAGAGAGTGTTTCAGTGTCAGGGTAGAGAGAGTGTTTCAGTGTCAGGGTAGAGAGAGTGTTTCAGTGTCAGGGTGTTTCAGTGTCAGGGTAGAGAGTGTTTCAGTGTCAGGGTAGAGAGAGTGTTTCAGTGTCAGGGTAGAGAGAGTGTTTCAGTGTTGTTTCAGTGTCAGGGTAGAGAGAGAGTGTTTCAGTGTCAGGGTAGTGTCAGAGAGAGTGTTTCAGTGTCAGGGTAGAGAGAGTGTTTCAGTGTCAGGGGAGAGAGAGTGTTTCAGTGTCAGGGTAGAGAGAGAGTGTTTCAGTGTCAGGGAGAGAGAGAGTGTTTCAGTGTCAGGGTAGAGAGAGAGTGTTTCAGTGTCAGGGAGAGAGAGTGTTTCAGTGTCAGGGGAGAGAGAGAATGTTTCAGTGTCAGGGAGAGAGTGTTTCAGTGTCAGGGTAGAGAGAGAGTGTTTCAGTGTCAGGGTAGAGAGAGTGTTTCAGTGTCAGGGTAGAGAGAGAGTGTTTCAGTGTCAGGGTAGAGAGAGAGTGTTTCAGTGTCAGGGTAGAGAGAGTGTTTCAGTGTCAGGGTAGAGAGAGTGTTTCAGTGTCAGGGAGAGAGAGTGTTTCAGTGTCAGGGAGAGAGAGAGTGTTTCAGTGTCAGGGTAGAGAGAGTGTTTCAGTGTCAGGGTAGAGAGAGAGTGTTTCAGTGTCAGGGAGAGAGAGTGTTTCAGTGTCAGGGTAGAGAGAGAGTGTTTCAGTGTCAGGGTAGAGAGAGAGTGTTTCAGTGTCAGGGAGAGAGAGAGTGTTTCAGTGTCAGGGAGAGAGAGAGTGTTTCAGTGTCAGGGTAGAGAGAGAGTGTTTCAGTGTCAGGGAGAGAGAGAGTGTTTCAGTGTCAGGGTAGAGAGAGAGTGTTTCAGTGTCAGGGTAGAGAGAGAGTGTTTCAGTGTCAGGGTAGAGAGAGAGTGTTTCAGTGTCAGGGTAGAGAGAGTGTTTCAGTGTCAGGGAGAGAGAGAGAGTGTTTCAGTGTCAGGGGAGAGAGAGAGTGTTTCAGTGTCAGGGTAGAGAGAGAGTTTTCAGTGTCAGGGAGAGAGAGAGTGTTTCAGTGTCAGGGAGAGAGAGAGTGTTTCAGTGTCAGGGGAGAGAGAGTGTTTCAGTGTCAGGGTAGAGAGAGAGTGTTTCAGTGTCAGGGTAGAGAGAGTGTTTCAGTGTCAGGGTAGAGAGAGTGTTTCAGTGTCAGGGTAGAGAGAGAGTGTTTCCAGTGTCAGGGTAGAGAGAGAGTGTTTCAGTGTCAGGGAGAGAGAGAGTGTTTCAGTGTCAGGGAGAGAGAGTGTTTCAGTGTCAGGGTAGAGAGAGAGTGTTTCAGTGTCAGGGAGAGAGAGAGTGTTTCAGTGTCAGGGTAGAGAGAGAGTGTTTCAGTGTCAGGGAGAGAGAGTGTTTCAGTGTCAGGGTAGAGAGAGAGTGTTTCAGTGTCAGGGTAGAGAGAGTGTTTCAGTGTCAGGGAGAGAGAGTGTTTCAGTGTCAGGGTAGAGAGAGAGTGTTTCAGTGTCAGGGTAGAGAGAGAGTGTTTCAGTGTCAGGGTAGAGAGAGAGTGTTTCCAGTGTCAGGGTAGAGAGAGAGTGTTTCAGTGTCAGGGTAGAGAGAGTGTTTTCAGTGTCAGGGTAGAGAGAGAGTGTCAGGGTAGAGTTTTCAGTGTCAGGGTAGAGAGAGAGTGTTTCCAGTGTCAGGGTAGAGAGAGAGTGTTTCAGTGTCAGGGTAGAGAGAGAGTGTTTCAGTGTCAGGGTAGAGAGAGTGTTTCAGTGTCAGGGTAGAGAGAGAGTGTTTCAGTGTCAGGGTAGAGAGAGAGTGTTTCAGTGTCAGGGTAGAGAGAGAGTGTTTCAGTGTCAGGGTAGAGAGAGAGTGTCAGGGAGAGAGAGTTTTCAGTGTCAGGGTAGAGAGAGAGTGTTTCAGTGTCAGGGTAGAGAGAGAGTGTTTCAGTGTCAGGGAGAGAGAGAGTGTTTCCAGTGTCAGGGTGAGAGAGTGTTTCAGTGTCAGGGTAGAGAGAGTGTTTCAGTGTCAGTGAGAGAGAGAGTTTCAGTGTCAGGGAGAGAGAGTGTTTCAGTGTCAGGGTAGAGAGAGAGTGTTTCAGTGTCAGGGAGAGAGAGTGTTTCAGTGTCAGGGTAGAGAGGGTGTTTCAGTGTCAGGGTAGAGAGAGTGTTTCAGTGTCAGGGAGAGAGAGTGTTTCAGTGTCAGGGTAGAGAGAGTGTTTCCAGTGTCAGGGTAGAGAGAGAGTGTTTCAGTGTCAGGGAGAGAGAGAGTGTTTCAGTGTCAGGGAGAGAGAGTGTTTCCAGTGTCAGGGTAGAGAGAGAGTGTTTCCAGTGTCAGGGAGAGAGAGAGTGTTTCCAGTGTCAGGGTAGAGAGAGAGTGTCAGTGTCAGGGAGAGAGAGAGTGTCAGGGTGTTTCCAGTGTCAGGGTAGAGAGAGAGTGTTTCAGTGTCAGGGTAGAGAGAGTGTTTCAGTGTCAGGGTAGAGAGAGAGTGTTTCAGTGTCAGGGTAGAGAGAGTGTTTCAGTGTCAGGGTAGAGAGAGAGTGTTTCAGTGTCAGGGTAGAGAGAGAGAGTGTTTCAGTGTCAGGGTAGAGAGAGAGTGTTTCAGTGTCAGGGTAGAGAGAGAGTGTTTCAGTGTCAGGGAGAGAGAGTGTTTCAGTGTCAGGGTAGAGAGAGTGTTTCAGTGTCAGGGTAGAGAGAGAGTGTTTCCAGTGTCAGGGTAGAGAGAGAGTGTTTCCAGTGTCAGGGTAGAGAGAGAGTGTTTCAGTGTCAGGGTAGAGAGAGTGTTTCAGTGTCAGGGAGAAGAGTGTGTTTCCAGTGTCAGGGTAGAGAGAGTGTTTCCAGTGTCAGGGTAGAGAGAGAGTGTTTCCAGTGTCAGGGAGAGAGAGAGTTTTCAGTGTCAGGGTAGAGAGAGTGTTTCCAGTGTCAGGGTAGAGAGAGAGTGTTTCAGTGTCAGGGTAGAGAGAGAGTGTTTCAGTGTCAGGGTAGAGAGAGAGTGTTTCAGTGTCAGGGTAGAGAGAGAGTGTTTCCAGTGTCAGGGTAGAGAGAGAGTGTTTCCAGTGTCAGGGTAGAGAGAGAGTGTTTCAGTGTCAGGGAGAGAGAGTGTTTCAGTGTCAGGGTAGAGAGAGAGTGTTTCAGTGTCAGGGTAGAGAGAGAGTGTTTCAGTGTCAGGGTAGAGAGAGAGTGTTTCCAGTGTCAGGGAGTGTCAGTGTCAGGGAGAGAGAGTGTTTCCAGTGTCAGGGTCAGGAGTGTTTTCCAGTGTCAGGGAGAGAGAGAGTGTTTCAGTGTCAGGGTAGAGAGAGAGTGTTTCAGTGTCAGGGTAGAGAGAGTGTTTCCAGTGTCAGGGTAGAGAGAGTGTGTTTCAGTGTCAGGGTAGAGAGAGAGTGTTTCCAGTGTCAGGGTAGAGAGAGTGTTTCAGTGTCAGGGTAGAGAGAGAGTGTTTCAGTGTCAGGGAGAGAGAGTAGAGGGAGAGAGTGTGTTTCAGTGTCAGGGTAGAGAGAGTGTTTTCAGTGTCAGGGAGAGAGAGAGTGTTTCAGTGTCAGGGTAGAGAGAGTGTGTTTCAGTGTCAGGGTAGAGAGAGAGTGTTTCCAGTGTCAGGGTAGTGTCAGGAGAGAGAGTGTTTCAGTGTCAGGGTAGAGAGAGAGTGTTTCCAGTGTCAGGGTAGAGAGAGAGTGTTTCAGTGTCAGGGTAGAGAGAGAGTGTTTCCAGTGTCAGGGTAGAGAGAGAGTGTTTCCAGTGTCAGGGTAGAGAGAGAGTGTTTCAGTGTCAGGGTAGAGAGAGAGTGTTTCCAGTGTCAGGGTAGAGAGAGAGTGTTTCCAGTGTCAGGGTAGAGAGAGAGTGTTTCAGTGTCAGGGTAGAGAGAGTGTTTCCAGTGTCAGGGAGAGAGAGAGTGTTTCCAGTGTCAGGGTAGAGAGAGTGTTTCAGTGTCAGGGAGAGAGAGTGTTTCCAGTGTTTTTCAGTGTCAGGGTAGAGAGAGTTTCAGTGTTTGTTTCCAGTGTCAGGGTAGAGAGAGAGTGTTTCCAGTGTCAGGGTAGAGAGAGAGTGTTTCAGTGTCAGGGTAGAGAGAGAGTGTTTCAGTGTCAGGGTAGAGAGAGTGTTTCAGTGTCAGGGAGAGAGAGTGTTTCAGTGTCAGGGTAGAGTGTCAGGGAGAGAGTGTTTCAGTGTCAGGGAGAGAGAGTGTTTCAGTGTCAGGGTAGAGAGTGTTTCAGTGTCAGGGAGAGAGAGAGTGTTTCCAGTGTCAGGGTAGAGAGAGAGTGTCAGGGAGAGAGAGAGTTTTCAGTGTCAGGGAGAGAGAGTGTTTCCAGTGTCAGGGAGAGAGAGTGTTTCCAGTGTCAGGGTAGAGAGAGTGTTTCCAGTGTCAGGGTAGAGAGAGTGTTTTCCAGTGTCAGGGTAGAGAGAGTGTTTCCAGTGTCAGGGAGAGAGAGAGTGTTTCCAGTGTCAGGGAGAGAGAGAGTGTTTCCAGTGTCAGGGTAGAGAGAGAGTGTTTCCAGTGTCAGGGAGAGAGAGAGTTTCCAGTGTCAGGGAGAGAGAGAGTGTTTCCAGTGTCAGGGTAGAGAGAGAGTGTTTCCAGTGTCAGGGTAGAGAGAGTGTTTCCAGTGTCAGGGTTGTTTCAGTGTCAGGGTAGAGAGAGTGTTTCCAGTGTCAGGGTAGAGAGAGTGTTTCCAGTGTCAGGGTAGAGAGAGAGTGTTTCCAGTGTCAGGGTAGAGAGAGAGTGTTTCAGTGTCAGGGAGAGAGAGTGTTTCCAGTGTCAGGGAGAGAGAGTGTTTCCAGTGTCAGGGTAGAGAGAGAGTGTTTCCAGTGTCAGGGTAGAGAGAGTGTTTCAGTGTTTTCCAGTGTCAGGGAGAGAGAGTGTTTCCAGTGTCAGGGTAGAGAGAGAGTGTTTCCAGTGTCAGGGTAGAGAGAGAGTGTTTCAGTGTCAGGGAGAGAGTGTTTCAGTGTCAGGGAGAGAGAGTGTTTCAGTGTCAGGGAGAGAGAGAGTGTTTCCAGTGTCAGGGTAGAGAGAGAGAGTGTGTTTCCAGTGTCAGGGAGAGAGAGAGAGTGTTTCCAGTGTCAGGGAGAGAGAGAGTGTTTCAGTGTCAGGGTAGAGAGAGAGTGTCAGGGTAGTGTTTCCAGTGTCAGGGTAGAGAGAGTGTTTCCAGTGTCAGGGAGAGAGAGAGTGTTTCCAGTGTCAGGGAGAGAGAGAGTGTTTCAGTGTCAGGGTAGAGAGAGTGTGTTTCCAGTGTCAGGGAGAGAGAGAGTGTTTCCAGTGTCAGGGTAGAGAGAGTGTGTTTCCAGTGTCAGGGAGAGAGAGAGTGTGTTTCCAGTGTCAGGGAGAGAGAGAGTGTTTCCAGTGTCAGGGTAGAGAGAGAGTGTTTTCCAGTGTCAGGGAGAGAGAGTGTGTTTCAGTGTCAGGGAGAGAGAGAGTGTTTCAGTGTCAGGGAGAGAGAGTGTTTCCAGTGTCAGGGTAGAGAGAGAGTGTTTCCAGTGTCAGGGTAGAGAGAGTGTTTTCCAGTGTCAGGGTAGAGAGAGAGTGTTTCAGTGTCAGGGTAGAGAGAGAGTGTTTCCAGTGTCAGGGTAGAGAGAGAGTGTTTCCAGTGTCAGGGTAGAGAGAGAGTGTTTCCAGTGTCAGGGTAGAGAGAGAGTGTTTCAGTGTCAGGGTAGAGAGAGTGTTTCCAGTGTCAGGGAGAGAGAGAGTGTTTCCAGTGTCAGGGAGAGAGAGTGTTTCCAGTGTCAGGGAGAGAGAGTGTTTCCAGTGTCAGGGTAGAGAGAGTGTTTCAGTGTCAGGGAGAGAGTGTTTCCAGTGTCAGGGTAGAGAGAGAGTGTTTCAGTGTCAGGGAGAGAGAGTGTTTCCAGTGTCAGGGAGAGAGAGTGTTTCCAGTGTCAGGGTAGAGAGAGAGTGTTTCAGTGTCAGGGAGAGAGAGTGTTTCCAGTGTCAGGGAGAGAGAGTGTTTCCAGTGTCAGGGTAGAGAGAGAGTGTTTCAGTGTCAGGGTAGAGAGAGTGTTTCCAGTGTCAGGGTGAGAGAGTGTTTCAGTGTCAGGGAGAGAGAGTGTTTCCAGTGTCAGGGTAGAGAGAGTGTTTCCAGTGTCAGGGAGAGAGAGTGTTTCCAGTGTCAGGGAGAGAGAGTGTTTCAGTGTCAGGGAGAGAGAGTGTTTCCAGTGTCAGGGTAGAGAGAGAGTGTTTCCAGTGTCAGGGAGAGAGAGAGTGTTTCCAGTGTCAGGGAGAGAGAGAGTGTTTCAGTGTCAGGGTAGAGAGAGAGTGTTTCAGTGTCAGGGAGAGAGAGAGTGTTTCAGTGTCAGGGAGAGAGAGAGTGTTTCAGTGTCAGGGTAGAGAGAGTGTTTCCAGTGTCAGGGTAGAGAGAGAGTGTTTCCAGTGTCAGGGTAGAGAGAGAGTGTTTCAGTGTCAGGGAGAGAGAGTGTTTCCAGTGTCAGGGAGAGAGAGTGTTTCCAGTGTCAGGGTAGAGAGAGAGTGTTTCCAGTGTCAGGGTAGAGAGAGAGTGTTTCAGTGTCAGGGTAGAGAGAGTGTTTCCAGTGTCAGGGTAGAGAGAGTGTTTCCAGTGTCAGGGAGAGAGAGAGTGTTTCAGTGTCAGGGAGAGAGAGTGTTTCAGTGTCAGGGAGAGAGTGTTTCCAGTGTCAGGGTAGAGAGAGTGTTTCCAGTGTCAGGGTAGAGAGAGAGTGTTTCAGTGTCAGGGTAGAGAGAGAGTGTTTCAGTGTCAGGGAGAGAGAGAGTGTTTCAGTGTCAGGGTAGAGAGAGAGTGTTTCCAGTGTCAGGGAGAGAGAGTGTTTCAGTGTCAGGGTAGAGAGAGAGTGTTTCAGTGTCAGGGAGAGAGAGAGTGTTTCAGTGTCAGGGTAGAGAGAGTGTTTCCAGTGTCAGGGAGAGAGAGAGTGTTTCCAGTGTCAGGGAGAGAGAGAGTGTTTCCAGTGTCAGGGTAGAGAGAGTGTTTCCAGTGTCAGGGAGAGAGAGAGTTTTCCAGTGTCAGGGTAGAGAGAGAGTGTCAGGGAGAGAGAGTGTTTCCAGTGTCAGGGAGAGAGAGTGTTTCCAGTGTCAGGGTAGAGAGAGAGTGTTTCAGTGTCAGGGAGAGAGAGTGTTTCCAGTGTCAGGGAGAGAGAGTGTTTCCAGTGTCAGGGTAGAGAGAGAGTGTTTCCAGTGTCAGGGTAGAGAGAGAGTGTTTCCAGTGTCAGGGAGAGAGAGAGAGTGTTTCCAGTGTCAGGGAGAGAGAGAGTGTTTCCAGTGTCAGGGTAGAGAGAGAGTGTTTCAGTGTCAGGGAGAGAGAGTGTTTCCAGTGTCAGTGTTTCAGTGTCAGAGAGAGAGTGTTTCCAGTGTCAGGGTAGAGAGAGTGTTTGTGTTTCCAGTGTCAGGGAGAGAGAGAGTGTTTCCAGTGTCAGGGTAGAGAGAGAGTGTCAGGGAGAGAGAGAGTTTCCAGTGTCAGGGAGAGAGAGAGTGTTTCCAGTGTCAGGGTAGAGAGAGAGTGTTTCCAGTGTCAGGGTAGAGAGAGTGTTTCAGTGTCAGGGAGAGAGAGTGTTTCAGTGTCAGGGAGAGAGAGTGTTTCAGTGTCAGGGAGAGAGAGAGTGTTTCCAGTGTCAGGGTAGAGAGAGAGTGTTTCAGTGTCAGGGTAGAGAGAGAGTGTTTCCAGTGTCAGGGTAGAGAGAGAGTGTCAGGGTGTGTTTCCAGTGTCAGGGAGAGAGAGTGTTTCAGTGTCAGGGTAGAGAGAGAGAGTGTTTCCAGTGTCAGGGAGAGAGAGAGTGTTTCCAGTGTCAGGGTAGAGAGAGTGTTTCAGTGTCAGGGAGAGAGAGAGTGTTTCCAGTGTCAGGGTAGAGAGAGAGTGTTTCCAGTGTCAGGGAGAGAGAGAGGGTAGAGAGAGAGTGTTTCAGTGTCAGGGAGAGAGAGAGTGTTTCCAGTGTCAGGGTAGAGAGAGAGAGTGTTTCAGTGTCAGGGAGAGAGAGAGTGTTTCCAGTGTCAGGGTAGAGAGAGAGTGTTTCAGAGAGAGAGTGTTTCAGGGTCAGGGAGAGAGAGAGTGTTTCAGTGTCAGGGAGAGAGAGAGTGTTTCAGTGTCAGGGAGAGAGAGAGTGTTTCCAGTGTCAGGGTAGAGAGAGAGAGTGTGTTTCCAGTGTCAGGGTAGAGAGAGAGTGTTTCCAGTGTCAGGGAGAGAGAGAGTGTTTCAGTGTCAGGGTAGAGAGAGTGTGTTTCCAGTGTCAGGGAGAGAGAGAGTGTTTCCAGTGTCAGGGTAGAGAGAGAGTGTTTCCAGTGTCAGGGAGAGAGAGAGTGTTTCCAGTGTCAGGGTAGAGAGTGTTTCCAGTGTCAGGGTAGAGAGAGAGTGTTTCCAGTGTCAGGGTGTGTTTCCAGTGTCAGGGTAGAGAGAGAGTGTTTCCAGTGTCAGGGTAGAGAGAGAGTGTTTCCAGTGTCAGGGTAGAGAGAGAGTGTTTCCAGTGTCAGGGTAGAGAGAGAGTGTTTCCAGTGTCAGGGTAGAGAGAGAGTGTTTCCAGTGTCAGGGAGAGAGAGTGTTTCAGTGTCAGGGAGAGAGAGTGTTTCCAGTGTCAGGGTAGAGAGAGAGAGTGTGTTTCCAGTGTCAGGGAGAGAGAGAGTGTTTCCAGTGTCAGGGAGAGAGAGAGTGTTTCAGTGTCAGGGTAGAGAGAGAGTGTTTCCAGTGTCAGGGAGAGAGAGTGTTTCCAGTGTCAGGGAGAGAGAGTGTTTCCAGTGTCAGGGTAGAGAGAGAGTGTTTCAGTGTCAGGGAGAGAGAGTGTTTCCAGTGTCAGGGAGAGAGAGTGTTTCCAGTGTCAGGGAGAGAGAGTGTTTCCAGTGTCAGGGTAGAGAGAGAGTGTTTCCAGTGTCAGGGAGAGAGAGTGTTTCCAGTGTCAGGGAGAGAGAGTGTTTCCAGTGTCAGGGTTTTTCCAGTGTCAGGGTAGAGAGAGTGTTTCCAGTGTCAGGGAGAGAGAGTGTTTCCAGTGTCAGGGAGAGAGAGAGTGTTTCCAGTGTCAGGGTAGAGAGAGTGTTTCAGTGTCAGGGAGAGAGAGTGTTTCAGTGTCAGGGAGAGAGAGTGTCAGGGAGAGTGTTTCAGTGTCAGGAGAGAGAGAGTGTTTCAGTGTCAGGGTAGAGAGAGAGTGTCAGGGTAGTGTGTTTCCAGTGTCAGGGAGAGAGAGAGTGTTTCCAGTGTCAGGGAGAGAGAGAGTGTTTCAGTGTCAGGGAGAGAGAGTGTTTCCAGTGTCAGGGTAGAGAGAGAGTGTGTTTCCAGTGTCAGGGAGAGAGAGAGTGTTTCAGTGTCAGGGTAGAGAGAGAGTGTTTCCAGTGTCAGGGTAGAGAGAGAGAGTGTTTCCAGTGTCAGGGAGAGAGAGTGTTTCCAGTGTCAGGGAGAGAGAGAGTGTTTCCAGTGTCAGGGAGAGAGAGAGTGTTTCCAGTGTCAGGGAGAGAGAGTGTTTCCAGTGTCAGGGTAGAGAGAGAGTGTTTCCAGTGTCAGGGTAGAGAGAGAGTGTTTCCAGTGTCAGGGTAGAGAGAGAGTGTTTCCAGTGTCAGGGAGAGAGAGTGTTTCCAGTGTCAGGGTAGAGAGAGAGTGTTTCCAGTGTCAGGGAGAGAGAGTGTTTCCAGTGTCAGGGAGAGAGAGAGTGTTTCCAGTGTCAGGGTAGAGAGAGAGTGTTTCAGTGTCAGGGAGAGAGAGTGTTTCCAGTGTCAGGGTAGAGAGAGAGTGTTTCAGTGTCAGGGAGAGAGAGAGTGTTTCCAGTGTCAGGGTAGAGAGAGAGTGTTTCCAGTGTCAGGGTAGAGAGAGAGTGTTTCAGTGTCAGGGAGAGAGAGAGTGTTTCAGTGTCAGGGAGAGAGAGAGTGTTTCCAGTGTCAGGGTAGAGAGAGAGAGTGTTTCCAGTGTCAGGGTAGAGAGAGAGAGTGTGTTTCCAGTGTCAGGGTAGAGAGAGAGTGTTTCCAGTGTCAGGGAGAGAGTGTGTTTCCAGTGTCAGGGTAGAGAGAGAGTGTTTTCCAGTGTCAGGGTAGAGAGAGAGTGTTTCCAGTGTCAGGGTAGAGAGAGAGTGTTTCCAGTGTCAGGGAGAGAGAGAGTGTTTCCAGTGTCAGGGAGAGAGAGAGTGTTTCCAGTGTCAGGGTAGAGAGAGTGTTTCCAGTGTCAGGGTAGAGAGAGAGTGTTTCCAGTGTCAGGGTAGAGAGAGTGTTTCAGTGTCAGGGTAGAGAGAGAGTGTTTCCAGTGTCAGGGTAGAGAGAGAGTGTTTCCAGTGTCAGGGTAGAGAGAGAGTGTTTCAGTGTCAGGGAGAGAGAGTGTTTCAGTGTCAGGGAGAGAGAGTGTTTCCAGTGTCAGGGAGAGAGAGAGTGTTTCCAGTGTCAGGGTAGAGAGAGAGTGTTTCCAGTGTCAGGGAGAGAGAGAGTGTTTCAGTGTCAGGGTAGAGAGAGAGTGTTTCCAGTGTCAGGGAGAGAGAGTGTTTCAGTGTCAGGGTAGAGAGAGAGTGTTTCCAGTGTCAGGGAGAGAGAGAGTGTTTCCAGTGTCAGGGAGAGAGAGAGTGTTTCAGTGTCAGGGAGAGAGAGTGTTTTCCAGTGTCAGGGAGAGAGAGAGAGTGTTTCAGTGTCAGGGAGAGAGAGAGTGTTTCCAGTGTCAGGGTAGAGAGAGAGTGTTTCCAGTGTCAGGGTAGAGAGAGAGTGTTTCCAGTGTCAGGGTAGAGAGAGAGTGTTTCAGTGTCAGGGAGAGAGAGTGTTTCCAGTGTCAGGGAGAGAGAGTGTTTCCAGTGTCAGGGTAGAGAGAGAGTGTTTCCAGTGTCAGGGTAGAGAGAGTGTTTCAGTGTCAGTGTTTCAGTGTCAGGGTAGAGAGAGTGTTTCCAGTGTCAGGGTAGAGAGAGAGTGTTTCCAGTGTCAGGGTAGAGAGAGTGTTTTCAGTGTCAGGGTAGAGAGAGAGTGTTTCAGTGTCAGGGTAGAGAGAGAGTGTTTCAGTGTCAGGGAGAGAGAGAGTGTTTCCAGTGTCAGGGTAGAGAGAGTGTTTCAGTGTGTTTCAGTGTCAGGGGAGAGAGAGAGTGTTTCCAGTGTCAGGGTAGAGAGAGAGTGTTTCCAGTGTCAGGGAGAGAGAGAGTGTTTCCAGTGTCAGGGAGAGAGAGTGTTTCAGTGTCAGGGAGAGAGAGAGAGTGTTTCAGTGTCAGGGTAGAGAGAGAGTGTTTCCAGTGTCAGGGTAGAGAGTGTTTCCAGTGTCAGGGTAGAGAGAGAGTGTTTCAGTGTCAGGGAGAGAGAGTGTTTCCAGTGTCAGGGAGAGAGAGTGTTTCCAGTGTCAGGGTAGAGAGAGAGTGTTTCCAGTGTCAGGGTAGAGAGAGAGTGTTTCCAGTGTCAGGGTAGAGAGAGTGATTCAGTGTCAGGGAGAGAGAGTGTTTCCAGTGTCAGGGTAGAGAGAGAGTGTTTCAGTGTCAGGGAGAGAGAGAGTGTTTCAGTGTCAGGGAGAGAGAGAGTGTTTCCAGTGTCAGGGAGAGAGAGAGTGTTTCCAGTGTCAGGGTAGAGAGAGAGTGTTTCAGTGTCAGGGTAGAGAGAGAGTGTTTCCAGTGTCAGGGTAGAGAGAGTGTTTCAGTGTCAGGGAGAGAGAGAGTGTTTCCAGTGTCAGGGTAGAGAGAGAGTGTTTCAGTGTCAGGGAGAGAGAGAGTGTCAGGGAGAGAGAGTGTTTCCAGTGTCAGGGTAGAGAGAGTGTTTCAGTGTCAGGGTAGAGAGAGAGTGTTTCCAGTGTCAGGGAGAGAGAGAGTGTTTCCAGTGTCAGGGAGAGAGAGTGTTTCCAGTGTCAGGGTAGAGAGAGAGTGTTTCCAGTGTCAGGGAGAGAGAGAGTGTTTCCAGTGTCAGGGAGAGAGAGTGTTTCCAGTGTCAGGGTAGAGAGAGAGTGTTTCCAGTGTCAGGGTAGAGAGAGAGTGTTTCCAGTGTCAGGGTAGAGAGAGAGTGTTTCAGTGTCAGGGAGAGAGAGTGTTTCCAGTGTCAGGGTAGAGAGAGAGTTTCAGTGTGTTTTCAGTGTCAGGGTAGAGAGAGTGTTTCCAGTGTCAGGGTGAGAGAGAGTGTTTCAGTGTCAGGGTAGAGAGAGAGTGTTTCAGTGTCAGGGAGAGAGAGAGTGTTTCCAGTGTCAGGGTAGAGAGAGAGTGTTTCCAGTGTCAGGGTAGAGAGAGAGTGTTTCAGTGTCAGGGAGAGAGAGTGTTTCCAGTGTCAGGGAGAGAGAGTGTTTCCAGTGTCAGGGAGAGAGAGTGTTTCCAGTGTCAGGGTAGAGAGAGAGTGTTTCAGTGTCAGGGAGAGAGAGTGTTTCCAGTGTCAGGGAGAGAGAGTGTTTCAGTGTCAGGGTAGAGAGAGAGTTTTCAGTGTCAGGGAGAGAGAGAGTGTTTCAGTGTCAGGGTAGAGAGAGAGTGTGTTTCCAGTGTCAGGGAGAGAGAGAGAGTGTTTCCAGTGTCAGGGAGAGAGAGAGTGTTTCCAGTGTCAGGGTAGAGAGAGAGTGTTTCAGTGTCAGGGAGAGAGAGTGTTTCCAGTGTCAGGGTAGAGAGAGAGTGTTTCCAGTGTCAGGGAGAGAGAGTGTTTCCAGTGTCAGGGTAGAGAGAGTGTTTCCAGTGTCAGGGAGAGAGAGAGTGTTTCCAGTGTCAGGGTAGAGAGAGAGTGTTTCCAGTGTCAGGGAGAGAGAGAGTGTTTCCAGTGTCAGGGTAGAGAGAGAGTGTGTTTCAGTGTCAGGGAGAGAGTGTTTCAGTGTCAGGGAGAGAGAGAGTGTTTCCAGTGTCAGGGAGAGAGAGTGTTTCAGTGTCAGGGAGAGAGAGTGTTTCAGTGTCAGGGAGAGAGAGTGTTTCCAGTGTCAGGGTAGAGAGAGAGTGTTTCAGTGTCAGGGAGAGAGAGAGTGTTTCAGTGTCAGGGAGAGAGAGAGTGTTTCAGTGTCAGGGAGAGAGAGAGTGTTTCCAGTGTCAGGGTAGAGAGAGTGTTTCCAGTGTCAGGGTAGAGAGAGAGTGTTTCAGTGTCAGGGAGAGAGAGTGTTTCCAGTGTCAGGGAGAGAGAGTGTTTCCAGTGTCAGGGAGAGAGAGTGTTTCCAGTGTCAGGGTAGAGAGAGAGTGTTTCAGTGTCAGGGAGAGAGAGTGTTTCCAGTGTCAGGGAGAGAGAGAGTGTTTCCAGTGTCAGGGTAGAGAGAGAGAGTGTGTTTCCAGTGTCAGGGAGAGAGAGAGAGTGTTTCCAGTGTCAGGGTAGAGAGAGAGTGTTTCCAGTGTCAGGGTAGAGAGAGAGTGTTTCAGTGTCAGGGTAGAGAGAGAGTGTTTCAGTGTCAGGGTAGAGAGAGAGTGTTTCCAGTGTCAGGGAGAGAGAGAGTGTGTTTCCAGTGTCAGGGAGAGAGAGTGTTTCAGTGTCAGGGTAGAGAGAGAGTGTTTCAGTGTCAGGGTAGAGAGAGAGTTTTCAGTGTCAGGGAGAGAGAGTGTTTCAGTGTCAGGGTAGAGAGAGAGTGTTTCCAGTGTCAGGGTAGAGAGAGTGATTCAGTGTCAGGGAGAGAGAGTGTTTCCAGTGTCAGGGTAGAGAGAGAGTGTTTCAGTGTCAGGGAGAGAGAGAGTGTTTCAGTGTCAGGGAGAGAGCGAGTGTTTCAGTGTCAGGGAGAGAGAGAGTGTTTCCAGTGTCAGGGTAGAGAGAGAGAGTGTGTTTCCAGTGTCAGGGTAGAGAGAGAGTGTTTCCAGTGTCAGGGAGAGAGAGAGTGTTTTCCAGTGTCAGGGAGAGAGAGAGTGTGTTTCCAGTGTCAGGGAGAGAGAGAGTGTTTCCAGTGTCAGGGTAGAGAGAGAGTGTTTCCAGTGTCAGGGTAGAGAGAGAGAGTGTTTCCAGTGTCAGGGAGAGAGAGAGTGTTTCCAGTGTCAGGGAGAGAGAGTGTTTCCAGTGTCAGGGTAGAGAGAGAGTGTTTCCAGTGTCAGGGAGAGAGAGAGTGTTTCCAGTGTCAGGGAGAGAGAGTGTTTCCAGTGTCAGGGTAGAGAGAGAGTGTTTCCAGTGTCAGGGTAGAGAGAGAGTGTTTCCAGTGTCAGGGTAGAGAGAGAGAGTGTTTCCAGTGTCAGGGAGAGAGAGTGTTTCCAGTGTCAGGGTAGAGAGAGAGTGTTTCCAGTGTCAGGGTGTTTCCAGTGTCAGGGTAGAGAGAGTGTTTCCAGTGTCAGGGAGAGAGAGTGTTTCCAGTGTCAGGGTAGAGAGAGAGTGTTTCCAGTGTCAGGGTAGAGAGAGAGTGTTTCCAGTGTCAGGGAGAGAGAGTGTTTCCAGTGTCAGGGAGAGAGAGAGTGTTTCCAGTGTCAGGGTAGAGAGAGTGTTTCAGAGGGTAGAGAGAGTGTTTCAGTGTCAGGGAGAGAGAGAGTGTGTTTCCAGTGTCAGGGAGAGAGAGAGTGTTTCCAGTGTCAGGGTAGAGAGAGAGTGTTTTCCAGTGTCAGGGTAGAGAGAGAGTGTTTCCAGTGTCAGGGAGAGAGAGAGTGTTTCAGTGTCAGGGAGAGAGAGTGTTTCCAGTGTCAGGGAGAGAGAGTGTTTCCAGTGTCAGGGAGAGAGAGAGAGTGTTTCCAGTGTCAGGGAGAGAGAGTGTTTCCAGTGTCAGGGAGAGAGAGTGTTTCCAGTGTCAGGGTAGAGAGAGAGTGTTTCAGTGTCAGGGAGAGAGAGTGTTTCCAGTGTCAGGGAGAGAGAGTGTTTCCAGTGTCAGGGAGAGAGAGTGTGTTTCCAGTGTCAGGGAGAGAGAGAGAGTTTCAGTGTCAGGGAGAGAGAGTGTTTCAGTGTCAGGGAGAGAGAGAGTGTTTCCAGTGTCAGGGAGAGAGAGAGAGTGTTTCCAGTGTCAGGGTAGAGAGAGAGTGTTTCCAGTGTCAGGGAGAGAGAGAGTGTTTCAGTGTCAGGGTAGAGAGAGAGTGTTTCCAGTGTCAGGGTAGAGAGAGAGTGTTTCCAGTGTCAGGGTAGAGAGAGAGTGTTTCCAGTGTCAGGGAGAGAGAGAGTGTTTCAGTGTCAGGGTAGAGAGAGAGTGTTTCCAGTGTCAGGGAGAGAGAGTGTTTCCAGTGTCAGGGTAGAGAGAGAGTGTTTTCCAGTGTCAGGGTAGAGAGAGAGTGTTTCAGTGTCAGGGTAGAGAGAGTGTGTTTCCAGTGTCAGGGAGAGAGAGAGTGTTTCCAGT